>NC_057424.1:24238600-24838600 GCF_019457755.1 Venturia canescens | reverse complement strand
CAACGAACGACACTGGTCAAAGAGTACCGTTAAAAAAATTATTTTTAAAAAATAAGTAGAACGCCATGCCGCGTGTATCGGATCGTCTGTAATTCCCGACCGCGTCGTCTGCTCTCACATGCCGCGCAGAAACCGGCAGAACGATAGCTGCTGGTCCTCATCCTCAATGTCGTTTTTGCATATACCAACTCGGATTCGTAAAACGGCAAAGTTCGTTCAAACGCTCGAGTATGTAGGGGAGTATGGGGCAAAGTGGCCCACTTAACGAATTTAACGAGTTTTGTCGGTTAGCACATGGTCATTTACTTATTTTTATGTCCCAAAAATGATTCCACCTCCTTATTTCTCGAATTTTGAAAAAAAAAAAAAATGTTTGGGGCAAAGTGGCCACCCCCTCGAAACGATGGGATGAAAAAAGAATTAGTCGGAATACTTGGATAAATTTTGCCATTACCAGTGGCAAAAGCCCGTTCTTATCGGGGGCAAATCGTGGGAAAACCGCCATTATCACGAGTCCGTCGTATCGCTCAAATCTAGTGAGTAAGAAAAAAGAGATCATGAAAATAAAAAAATTCTTGTCTGCGGCGGACGTTGCTTGTATTTTCTGCGATCAAACATGCCTAAAATGGGCGCACACCTTGTGTGCAGGTGTTGATGAAGATGATGAAGTATAAGCGCGATTTTTGTCAATCAAAATAAAATAGACATTTATCAGTAATTCCAAAATGATTCTCACCCTCTGCCTCAAAAAGCTATCAATTTCTCAAAAAACATAGAATTCTCAGCACTGATCCTGTGCCCCGTCAGAAATCGGAATTGCGTGAGTGGACACTTTGCCCCAGAATTAAAAAATACCCCAAAAAAGTGGGTGGCCACTTTGCCCCATGTTCCCTTAAACGATGCGAAAAATAATTTGCTCTGGTATATATTTATTATTAGAACCGTTCGAATATGATGTTGAGGATGACTTTATTGTTGTTGGAAATAACCTGCTTATAATAGGCAAGATATGTTATTGCCTGGGCGCGTTCGCGTTTGAATAAGCCTGCTGGTGAAACCAGCAATAAGGACCGGTATGTTTTACACGTTCAGGTGTGACGAGAGTATTAAAAATAAAATATGGGCATTCGGTGTGCTACAAAAGTGGAAAAAAAAAAAAAAGATTGTCAATCCATTTCGAAGAAAGCAACGATTGGAAAAAGGAGAAGAAAAAATAAAAAAATGCAGGATGAACGAGTCGTTGAACCGTGCGCGGTTATCATTAATCGCGCGCGGCAAGTCCGGCTCGTGCTTTTTCTTCGATAGATCCATATAGCTGCGATATTGTAGGTGTTGACGAATAGTAAATGCGAAATCTTTCGTAGAAACGCGATCACTTATTTACAAAAGCGCGCGGATTAAAAAATGTCAAGCTCAATTATAAATTTAAATAATTACCAGTAGACATTGTTGAAAATCAAAAGAAATTCAAATAAACTTGCAATAAAGAGGGCTCTGCGAACAAAGTCGAAACGATAGTTCGTTAACACCACCGAACGTGTGTGTATATATATAATTGATCGAATTGTAGTCGCATAAACAATGCTCTTGCATGTAAATCCGGCCGAATATGAAGAAATGAATGAGTCGCTTCGCGCAAGAATATTCGATACCGTCGAATGCGATATAATATATGTGTGCGCGCGCGTGTGTATAATATATATTATTATCGCAATAATTCATGATGCAATTAAAAATATGGCCTTGTAATAAACCAGATGTGATGACGACGTTGTACTTTGTTTCTATCTCTATTATTTGACCCCGATGACATTTGACGATAATATGCGGTCGTGAAAAGATTTTCATCTTAGACTCCGTTATAGTTCGGACGGGAGGGGTTATTCAACGCCGACTCGGATAGTTATAATCTTTATTTTCGATGTTTTTTTTTCGACACTTTTGACACGCGCGCCTCTCAAATGTGTGGCAAAACTTGATTCCACCGACTTATTTTCATTTTCACTGTAATGCTCGAAAGAGTCCGCATTAGTTCCGTTAACAATATCGTGACACGAGAAAAAAACAAATCATAAAGATTCGATCCAATTATTATTGCAGCTTTGAAAAATGATTTTTTCAAGTCCCGAACCTGTAACCTGTTTTTCGGCTTTAGTAACTAAATTTATTTGACGACAGACTATGCATTATTGAAGATTGAAATATGCTGTTTATACGGGAGGGTAGCAACTCGACACCGGGCAACTTCCCACCGCGAAAACAATGCGGCGGGGAGTTGCCCGGTGTCGAGTTGCTACCCTTTACGCAGATAGCAATTTTATTCAGCACCAATCGTTTCATTTTATTATTATAATTAAATTCCAACGATCACGGACTATTTCGTTTACTATGGCGCGTATCTTAAACAAAATAATTTTTTTTAATTTTTTTTTTTTTTTCCACGGCTCCAAAATAGTTTCCGATGATAATTTAACACCGATATTCTCCTACCGCGCGGTTGCCACGTACGGAGGTATTTATTTCGAGAAAAATCTTTAAATGATGAATTCACATTGACGAGTTTCGATTATTTCGATGCCAGTAACAAGCCTTATTATGTTAACGATATTTTAAAATCGATGGTCATTGTAAAAAGATACGTGCCTGAGATTTTTGTACATGCTGCTGTGAACGGAAAGCCCATTCCTGTCGAACTCGGTGTCATCGGTGTAAACCCATGTACCTCCTACCTGATCAGTTTGTTCGAACAAGGTGACATTATAGTTTTCAGGTTTGGAGGTAACGTGACGAGCAACAACGAGACCGGCGACACCACCTCCAATTATAGCAATTCGAGTCTTGCTACTTGGCATTTTATAAAGCACTCGGTTTACTTATTGTTGCAAAATTTAGATAAAATAGATATAATGCTCGTCGATTATTACGTATGCCGAGATGAAAAATCTCTGAGTGGTAGAAGAAAAAAAAAATATAATAATCGACTAAAACTGGTGCTGCTTTCGGAGTACAAGTTTGAATAATTTTGGGACACCGTGTTACTTGGATCTCGCTTGAGAGACGACTGAGCGGAGACTGAAGTGTGATGTAAATATCTGATGAAACGACGAAGCGTGTATACGTTTATCCACGAACTTCCTTGTCCCCAAATGAGTCGTTTAAAATTGGTCAAGAAATTAATTAAAGACGCGATGATGAAGTCTCGAGGAGCATACAGGCCGCGAGCAACGATCAAATATCTCGCCGAGTCAAAACTCTTCTTTCCGTCTTTTCTTTTTTCACTTTTTTCATCGTGTCACATTCCTTCTCTTTCCTCAAGTATATTTCTCATCTGATGACATTGCACGTCACCGTGGACTCGGCTATAGGAGAAGATGTGTTGTAAAAGGGCCACATAAATATCGAAATAAATCCAGTATGTTTATCGCGGACTTACGAAACTCTCTCGAAATTGTTGTGCAACATATTTATGGAACACGGTCTATGTCGGCAACAAAATTATGTTATTGTCCTAATTTTTATATTAAAATGTCACGCATTAGATGAAAGTTTATTACAGAGACGAGACGCATTTTTCGATTTCCCAACTGTGCTTTTTGATGGGATTTTTCAGTCTCCGAATAATTTTTTTACGAAACATCGTTGCTTGCAAGGAAGAAAGATAGCCGGCGCGCACAACGGGTTCGAGTTTCTGTGAAAATTGCGAAAAACCAATTATTATTTATACGGGCCGTTGAGCCTGCTAATCAGGAAAAAAAATATTAGCTACCGCGAACGGGCGCCTCGGTATTCCGAAAAAAATTTATATTCCAACAAATTATACGCGGCTGAGTTATGTGCGCGAAGAATTACGTCTACTAGTTATAAAATCAATACGTCAGAACGAAAGTCACGATACACCGCGCGTATCTATCGACAAAAAACTATAGAGAAAAAACGGCTGCAACCTGTCATACCTTTTCTATATGTCTCTCGTGTTAAACTTTTCCTCACCGGCGTCGTTATTAATATATTTTCCATCACAAAAATCATTTAAATTTCTTTGCTAGTTTGATTCGCTGAGACCCTATATCTATATAGAGCGAAATGATAAATAAAATTTGTCCTTTGTTCGTATATGTTCCATCTATTTTAGATGTCCGTTATTTCGGATGGAAATATTGTTTTGCCAATAAGTAATTAATTGATATTATCTATAAAGAAACATATTTTTAGGGCGGCGCATTGAAATTAATAGGGAGAAAGTTAAGTCTCGTTTGTGATAATTGCATTTGATTTCATCGATTCGACACATTCGACATAACGAGTTTAATTAAATAAATCGACTTATTATTGATCATATATAGTTGCAATAATTAACATTTTTTCAAATTTTTTTTCTATTGCCTTTTGTTGCAACTAAAGCATATATGGTTCATCTCCGCTGTTGTATGCTTCTCATTCGATCGAAATAGGAAAAGCGATTTATTTTCGAATGCCGAAAAATAAGCTGAAATTGATGATTTTTCAGTTAATTTGCACTCGAGATCACTTTATGTGCGCATGCCTATACATCTATACTCATGTGTTTTATACTACTCTGTTTTAAATCCTCTTCCGCATCTACACTTGACTCGCAAGGAGAATGGTTATTGCATCAACCTCTTATTTCGTATACGTCTTATAGAGAGAGAGAGAGAGAGAGAAAGAGAGACATGTGATTATGTTACACATGATCGCGAAGCAGCAGGCACTGCACTGAGAAAAGAAATTTATGCTATACGGCCACGGACACTCGGAGAACGAGAGGAGAATGTTTACGAGAGTCAATCAATTATACAACTTAATTTCATTATTTCAACTTCAAAAGTATATGTAAATAATAATAATTCTACTTTATTCTTATAAGTCATGATTCATTTATTAATTGATTTTTAACGATCCCCATATGGTTAAATGATGTTAAAACGTGCGTTGACACGACGAAACTTCAACTTTTTAAAATGATGTATTATTATGCCTGTTTCCACACCCACCCGCGAGACAGAAAGTTCGGTGAGTAGGATTTGCGTGCTATAATGTCAGAGCACGCATCTTTTATTCATATCAGAGGCGCAACTATGGACGTTGAGAGGACAGAAAATTTGAAGCTGAGCTGAAGATGAACGCGACGAAGGTCAAAGCGCAGTCGAACACTTTCAATATTCATCATCTCTGCTAGGTAAAATCCTTTAAGGTGTCCTGTCAATAAAAATATGTGTCGCGTCTGGAACAAGAAACTCATTGGGTTACAGGAGACAAGATCTAAAACTATATTATAGTGAAATTAAATAAATGTAGTATATATAGCGTGAGCATGCAGAGAAATTATTATTTTGTCACTTACGCTTATAGGCATCGCGTTAATAAATCGGCGAAGCTGTCGAAGAACATTGATCGACGGAGTAACCAAAAGAATGATACCAACTCGAAAAACAAAAATAAAATCATGTACTCTTGGCATTGCTGGTATATTTTATAACGTTATATCAGTTAAAATATCGCTTGTTAGCCTACTCGTCTCTAATATAACAAAATTTTATATTTCAACAATTTTTATAAAGATTTTTTTGAATAATAATACTTACTTAATATTATTTGGGCTGTCTCTTATCTCCTGGCCTCTACAATTCTTATTCTCACTACATATTTCTCTCTCTGCTCGAATCATTTATATGAAATATGGTTTTGCCCATTTTTTAATCCGTTCCATTGATATTTTGACATCTCCGGTTTGTCTGATTATCGCAGACTCTTTGCGAGATATTAAGAAGAAATAAGGCAGAGAACGTACACAATTTTCTGCATACAGGCGAGGAAGTATTCTTTCTTTTGTTTAAAGTCTGTATCTACCTGAAAGGTCCGAGATCGACCGAGTTGTATCATCATGCAGTGACGTACGTCGTTTTGGCGGGTCAGGGGCTTTGAAAATATAGTTTTTTTTTTTTTTTTTAATGAAATGCACGGATTGATTCACGTTGTTTGGTGTATATCAGAACGAATACATATAACGTGCTCGTAGCGGTATTGGTGCCACTATTGTATTCAGAGAAATCAAACTGCTTAAATTATGTATATTATTTTTTAGCTCGATACGACAGTGGAAGAATATTCGAATGATAATTATAAAAAAAAAAAAAAAAAAAACACGATTAGCAACGGAATGAGCAGTGACCCGTATTCCAAAATATCGGGGGAAACGAAACGAGGTCGTTTATATTACACATGAAATCTTCTACGTTAATAATAAATTGGACGCGTTAGAAAAATATTTTTCATCCGCATAATCCCGCTTAGAATTGGAGTCCTAGAATCGTCCTAAAAAAAATAGTAAAAGAATAAAAAAACGTCTTTGAAAAAGTTTGATAAAGGTATGATGTAATTTTAGGAGAGAGGAGATGCGAGGCAATGACTCGTATCAGAATGATTGTAATTTTGTTTTTTAATCATCGACACAAATATATTTATCGAAGACTAGGCGGGAACGATGTAGTCAATATACTGTTTTGGGAAACCCAATCATAATATATAGGGGAGATGATTGTAAAATTTTCCATGCGACGAATTTTTACGAAAGAAAACATTATAAACTGCTATACTATATACTGTTTATAACATGAATTTATGAAATACGTACTGTTTTTTTAACAGTCAATGGAATAACGCTTAGATAATCGCGCGTAGACGATGAAACAAATGATCGGCCAACTGTATCAAACTTTTCTATGAAAAAATTAAAATTGTGTTTTACGAAATATATGAAAAACACAATGAGCCATCAATACGAAACTCGCTTGTTGATGATAAAAAGCTCCGATAAGAAAATTTTGAGAAAAATTTGGCTCTCTAGAATATTTACGTAATATGAACCGATCATCGTAGGTGTCGAGTAATATGTCTAGCTGAATTATGTCTAACTGAATCGAGAACATGTCTAACTGAATTATTAATATTATTGTTGTTGTTGTTGTAGTTGCGAAACATAATATATTTAAACGAAAAGGTAATAAAGAAGAAAGATCGGCTGTATTTATTATAGCATTCTGCTCGTACCTCTTCCATAGGTGAGAAGTGATGAAATACGGTGCATGGTGAACTTACTTCCTATACGCTATCGCGGCTCTCGCGTTAGATGTACCCGTTTCATGGGTGCTGTACAGGGAAGCGACGACCCTGTAGACAATCCGTAATAAACTGATTCTATTAGCTTTGAGTGCGCAGGCTCGCTACTAAAATCCATTCATTTTCGTAATGCGCACTGCGGTGGCAGGTTCCATCGATCTTCGATGCATTGATTCGCATAATGGATTTATTCCTGATAAATTAATGAAAATCGAACACATGGAAAGACGATATGCGCGCGAGTTCAGAGACTTTCCTTGAAAATACATTAAAAAAAAATTCTCTGGCCCGTTTTACTCCACAACCGAACAAACCTATTTTTTTTCGCACAACTGCTGTGATTTTTCGCGCGATTTTAACTCTTTCCAGCAGCGGTTTTTTATAATTTTCCCAGGAAAATTTTGAAGCAGCATACGAGCCAAACGGATTGGGGAGTGCGTCAAAATACACGCAGATAGATATATAGATAAGATATTAGAAAAAAAAAATAAATAAATAAACAGACAACATGGGAGAAGAATTGAAAAAAAAGTGTCGTGAAAAGTATAAGGATCATCGTATACAATATGCGCTCTATACGGTCTCATTACTCTAATCTTAATGCCAGAATAATAACAGTTTACTGCACGCATGATATGACGACGGGAAGACTTTCGTCGGCGAAATCGAATACACGCGCAGCGAGATAGATGTTCATCGCGAGGTGAGTGCATCTGCGTATAAACTGTTCCGCGATTCGGAGGGGCTCTCCCATCATCGCTACACGTTACAACAGGCGCCAGTGTTCTCCTTCATCCTCTCACAAACGCGACGTAGTTTTACTTTTAGTGCGTGATAATATCGATCAAAAGTCACGCTGGTATATATACAAATCAATGATCAATGAAAAAACGTCATTCGCGTCGAGAAATTTTCATCTGTTCTTGAAAAATAAAAAATAAAAACAAGCCTTTTTTTGTAGTATGAATATAAATAACGAGAAGATAAAACGGAAAGTGAAGAGTCAACGTTGGAGTTTGAAATAAATATTATTTCCCAAGGGAGCTGCTTATTATTAAATAATATTTACATATTTTAAGAAAGTGATTTTGTAACATAGATTTTTATAACATTAATAATCTAATTATAAGCATATACGATAATAGATAGATTGGCCATTTGAAAAATGGGTAAGCGAACGATTGAATAAAAAATTTTTTGTAATAACGTGCTATCGATAAAACAGACATTCGTATTCGCATACAATTCTAGAACATAATTAAACTTATTTGATAAAAGTTATAAAATGAAATGTACAATAAATATTGTTATATTTGGAACACAACAAAAAGCCTCTTATCTATATATATAATATATATCGCGCGGCGGTGAAAAGGATCTGGAGCGATAGGAGGAGCGTTAATATCAAACGTATTGCAAACGAAACGCAAAGAGCATTTGCGTGTATATGGCGGGTCTTTATATATATATAGGCGCGTTCATAAAATATATATGATTTCAGTAGCCAACGCGCGTGCACCCCTCGTCGGAACAATGCGCTCAATGAAATCATTGACATTTGACGTCACGAGCAGTCTACTTGAACAAATCCTATAAATATCTAATAACTTGCTGTTGTAATTTCGAATTAAATTTATCACACCTCAAACTAATTTATTTTCGCGGCTATTTACGCAGTATTAATTTATCGCGGCTTACAACTATATGCAATTAAATTATTTGAGCTTCTCAAAAGTTCATTTTTATATAAACCGAAAACATACACGAAACGCGTTATATATAATGAATTATTTATCTGTTAATCTCTACTATATGTTATTGGGATGAATCTCGGGACAGAAAAAAATCGTCTTTGACTCGCTTTTCCGTTATAATCTCATACTTTCAATCGCTATATACAAAACCCGATGCGCGTAGTAGTCCACGTGACATTGTACATCTGTGCACACAAAACGTATTAATGAGACGCCTGTTTTAATCGAAAAGTTAATCAACGCCGCGCGGTGATAAATATCGATGAAAGTGGAAAATTTTTTCTGTTCATGGCTGTAACACTAGGTGATGATTTCTTATCGTGTGTGCTAAAAAAAACGAAAAAAATCAACCTGCCGTTTGTTTCACTTACAATGCCAGCATTTAATAAGTGCGGAATCTCGGGTTTTTTTTTCTTTTTCATTTCTCGTTAATTGTATATAGCGATGACGAAGGTCTTCCTCGGATCGAGTGATTTCGAAGACAGTCACGAATTTCCGTAAATTTATCAAATTTTTTGTTCATATTTTGGCTTTTTCGACGATGCGAGACCCGTGTATATGAACTAATATTATATTTTGTTTGCCTTGCGGGCAGTCGTATAAATTCCATTGGAACTAACTCGATATCGCTTCGCTGCGAATATGTTTCCGAATCACTGAGACGTTTGTTCGATTCAAATGTTTGTTGAAAATGCTAGAATCTTATCCAATGTTTAATCGGTTTTTTTTTTTCCAAAACTAGTTTTATCGAGATCTCATAACTGCGTTGAGAGATGTGGGATAAAATTCTCAAAATTGCGATGCTCTCTTCGTTGATGCGAATATACAATTTATTCTACGACTCGTTCGTTTAATTTTTCTCGTTAAACATTATTTTCTTTTTTAGTTAAAATTGACTCGTCATGTCGGAACATTCTATGGGTTTTGGTATTCTGCGGTTTCGCAGTAAACTACATGCTTCGGGCGAATTTAAATCTGGCAATAGTTGCAATGGTCCTACCTCGTGAGAATCGCATGTCTACATCGCGATGCATCAATGCCGATCAATTATCACCTCGAAACGTCCCGCTTTTGAAGCGGTCCTCGATCTTATCAAACAGTTTGGAAAACTTCCATTCCAATTCCTCGGTAATTAAGTTTCAAGTCTAAGTATTCTTTCGTGTACGCTCACGATGTCGTAAGATACGTCGTAGAATTCTGAAATACAGATTGAAAATAAATTTTTCTCAATTCATCTTCTATTCGATTAGTCGATATACATGCGCATCAGCTGTAGTATATCAGCGAAAGTCTACTCCCGCATCACGAATTTGAAAAAATGTTAAAATGATAAATAACCATGCAGCAGCGAATAAAATTACATTTCAATATCAATTCACTATGTTTTTATTCGGTAGCATTAAACTTGTTAATAATAATTTCAATGATATAATAGCTCAATAAATACGACTGGAGCGAGTACGATCAAAACATTGCACTCGGCGCGTACTATTGGATCCATTGGCTCACACAACTGCCGGGTGGACTTCTCGCAAGGCGTTATGGGACGAAATTAGTTTTCGGCTGGGGTAATTTAGCAACTGCAATGCTGGGTCTACTAATTCCTGCATTGACACATGTTCATCTTTACGGACTCGTTGCTCTCAGAGTTTTGCAAGGTTTCGTATCTGTACGTAAACTGTCATTTGCCTGCTTATCAATACACTAGGCTAATCGCGAATTATATCATTTTATTTCCATGAAATAACAGGTTGGAACACCGCCAATTTCATTTGGCCACCGGTACAGAAGGACCGCTATTGATAGTTTTTTTTCTTTTATTTCGCAGAAAAGAATATTCGGAACAACTTTTATTTTGAAAACCCTTTCTTGAAGTGTAATAACGATAATAAAAATATGCGGAAATAATATGCTCGATAATTCAAAGTTGTGATAACATGATTCCCGCCACTACGGTGTATACGAGCCTAGAATTCTTTCTACATTTTTAATATCGAGTGCGTGATTTCTCAAATTTTTTTAAAATTATATATTAAAATTTTTTTTTAGGTTTTTGTCAACAGCTATATAAGCTGTAACAAGTCCGGCGAAAATGATAAAGAGTCGTTATGAATCAAGTGCCGAAAAATAGTTTCACTTCCATTTTGAAGATATTTTGCTATTCCAAGCCTCGCTCCATCGACTCGAGGACTGTTGAAAATGTATTTCTTGAATTTCCATAGGGTATTATATGGCCGTCGATGCATAATATGACAGCAAAATGGATTCCGCCGAACGAGCGAGGAAAATTCGTCAGCGCATATCTGGGTAAGCGATACGTGATATTAATATTTTAATCGTTCCGTAACCGATCATTTATCATAGGACTGTGTGTATAATATAATGATAAGGGTGGCCACACCGGTAAATTGTCGATAAGAAAAGAGATGAACTTTTTTTTCAGGTAGTTCGATAGGGGCTGCTCTTACGTATCCACTGTGCGCTCTTTGTATAGACTGGTTTGGTTGGGAAGCTGCCTTTTACTCGTCTTCTTCCGTTGGCATTATATGGTATCATATAATAATATATATTGCGTTTCTCTTGGTAAAAAAAAAAAATTCATAACACATACATTTGGTTAAACTTTGATGAAATTAAAGAATTAATGCTATATCATGCCACATCAGCTGTTAGATAAAGTCAACAATTTTTCCAATAATTGTTAAATAATCCGCCATTATTATAAAGCACTATGCAATCTTTATTGGTTCTTTGAAGCGATACGTGAAAAAAAAAAAAAAAAAATTATTTTTCCATTATTTATAGGTATATTTTCTGGCATTTTCTCGTATTCGATGATCCGGAGCTTCATCCGCGTATCTCGAACGCCGAACGCGAGTACATAATAGAAAATATTGGCAGGTTGGAAAATGAAAAAAATCAAGATACGAGAAGTGACGTTCCTTGGAAAGAAATTTTAACCTCGAGACCACTGTGGATTACGACTATCGCTCATTGGGGTGGAGTATGGGGTTTTCTCACCTTTATGACCGAAGCTCCAACTTACTTCACCAACGTTCACCACTGGAACATTAATGCGGTTTGTATATATATATTTACCTGCTCGTCAATGCGATCCATCATTTGAAAGAAGAACAATGCTCCAATAATAATGTTTCGTCGATATTAAAGACGGGGATTCTTTCGGGGTTGCCGCATCTTCTGAGAATGGCGTTCTCATATTTCTTCGGAATCATGACGGATTGGCTTTTGAAGAAGAAAAAACTATCGTTGACAAACGTCCGAAAATTGGCTACTTTTTTGACAACCGGCGTCCAAGGCTTATTGACCCTCGGTCTCGGTCTGAGCGGCTGTAAACCGACATTCGCTATTTTTTTCATGATGACGGGAACGGCCGTAAATGGGGCGGTCTCCGCAGGAACACTGGCTAATCTCGTTGATCTTAGCCCAAATTATGCGAGTGTACTTCTCGGTTTTGCTGGATTGGTTACAGCCAGCGCTGGTTTTCTCTCACCGGTCATTGTTGGTATTCTCACCAATCACAATGTTGGTTCGGCTTTCAACTACCATTACTTTTTTTTTATTTTTCCTAGCACATACTTTTATTTTAGCATTTTATTTAATCGCATTTCATTTTTGCATCTCGAATCATTTCAAAAGCCCACAATCGAGCGGGTATACCGGCTGGCTATTGCTGACCACGATCTGTCTCTCGGCACAAAAGCCTCACTCAATCATACACTATATATATTATACGAGAAGGCATGCACATATAAATAGTTTATTTATTTAATACATACAATCGCATTTAGTCGAATCTTTGGAATTGCGAAGAAATTTCATTTGATGATAAAAACCCTCAATAGCATACGCGAGAGCAACAAAAATGTATTTATTGCAAATTTTAAAAACATAAAAAAGTCATTACGCCGTCGAGGTGTTTTGCGAAGTCAATGCGCGAGTATCTCTTTTATCCGACGAGTGTTCGGGTCACTTTTTTCTTGCAAATTCCTTCGCGGAAACATCATCACGACATAAAAAAAAAAAAAAAAATGTGCACCAAATTTGAATGCGCTAGAAGAATTTAAACGGGTGCGAATCGCAGAGTTGAAGTCATTATTTTCTGTCTCCCATATAATAATTAATGACGATAAAAATCTGAAATTTGGCACACTTGTTGTTCACATTAAAGGATACGAGAGCGAATTTTTTCAGATTTTTTCCAACATTATTTCCGTGATTTTAACCGTTACAAAAATAACCATATTTTTAAGCACTTTTAAACGTCACTTTGATGCATTTAGACAAAGTTTGAGCCGTATAATCAACAGTGTACACTTAACAATAACTCACAAAAACTCGAAATTGTATGAGAATTCATCGATGAAGCGGTCCAAACAAAGCCCCTCTCTGCCAACGTTTGAATACGTTTTTTGAAAGTTCCCGACGATTTTCTTCATGTTTAAACTTCGTTTCATCATCATTAGAGTGAGAGTCTTTTATTTCCTCCTTTGAAGAACCCGTGAAGTTACATGGAAAACCTTTTTTTTTCAAATCAATGGGTAGAACTGGGGTGGATTTTTTTGTTTTATTCTTAACAATGTTTCCACGAAGGAATTTGCAAAAAAACAAAGTGACCCGAATTGAGGTCACCCTCTGATACATATATATATTCGTTTTGTGATCGCGAATCGGCATCCATCGCACACAAGTTTTTAAAAAGCGTATATTATCGCCTGTATCGCGCAATAATGCGTCTTATTATATATAATATATGATTCTTTCGATTACGCAGCAATCAACGGAACAGTGGCGTTTAGTATTCATGATCGCTGCAATAAATTTGGGGCTTAGCGGCGTAGTGTACACTTTTTGGGGAACGTCGAAGGAACAGCGATGGAACGACTCGTTTGAAAAATCTCCTGACGCGACTAGCTCCGTTGAGTTACGAAAGTTGGATGAGACTTCAACGATAACGATAAATGAGGTTGTAATAACGAACAGCGATACCACCGATCGATAATGTCGACGGTTATTATATCTAGATATACAATACCGAGGCTGCTGCTGCAAAAAGACAGAGATTTCAAATGACTTAATTTTTGACAATTATCTCGATATCCCGCTCGATATCGAATTCAAGAACATTGTTAATCGGAATGATCTACTATATATCCAACGAAACTAATTACAAAATTATATCGTTATCGCGGTACGTTTTGATGTACAGTTTGTTAAATTGCGAATATTAATATTTCTTATCTTTATTCAATCAATAAACATATATGCGATTTTATTTGATTTTTCAGATTTTATTGCCACGCAATGACACCTTCTTTATCGCATCATCGATCACTTCTTATTCCAAGTTACATATTGAGATAGCATATTGATATTTAATCGAGCAATAATAAATAATATCGACGTTGTTTCTTATACCGCATTAACTTCTCAATATTTATTTCGGATGCGGAAACGCTTGCCGGAAATAATGTAAACTGCTCAATCATTCAAATTTGAATTTTTTCGCATATCCTGCTGCGCGCGTGCATGGACCGATGCTCAAATATATATATATTTTTATTTTCATTTATTCCTCGCTCCCGTTCGAGCTCTCCTATGTAGAATATAGAATAATAATAAAGAAAGATTCTTCAATAATAATACCAGATGAGCTACGTGTGAACAATTGCATCCGAACTTTACACAGCTGTACAGCAAATATTAATTCCGCTTCCGCTTCTGCGTGTTACTTTCGCGCACTTATTTTATCATACAGTCGGGAGTCCAAAGAAGATTTCCATTAAAAAAGTAAGCGCAAATGACTCGATAAATGAGCCGTATTTCGGGTTTACAGCCTCAAATGGCGAACAATGATTACTGAATACTTAGTGCTGGTGCGCACGGCTTTCTCAACTACAAATTTCGATTTTTAGATGTGTGTTAGAACGCGCAACCATACAATTTTAATAATTATAGGACAGGAGATGAAAATTGTGGAAAAATCACTGTTTCACGTAAAACTCGTATATAATTGGATGCTAATGGAATAATTCAAACGTCACTATTTTTAACCTGCGAATTATGAAAAATCACTAGCTCCTTGCATATTTTTTAATCGAACGATTTCTTATTTATAAAATTTTCATTTCCTAAAATAAACTTTTCATCGTTTCATCGATTACCATTATTCAACAATGCGATGTGCATTATATTAGCCGATAATTGATGGTAGATGTTCCGGTCTATTTGTTAATCGATATACTGTTTTTTCACGTTTAGGCTTCTTCGTTTCAAACATACAACATCAACTCTATATACGTCCAATGCCAAGTATGAAGAATTTATATACCAACATGAAAAAGTGGGAAACAAAATAGCTAAAGATTGTCGGCAGGATTTCCGGAAGTAATTTTATTTGTCGGAGCGAATATTATTTTTTTCGTTGCAGGAGTATATTATTATAATCCCTTGTGACTTCCGAGAAAATCTTTATATAAAAAAAGGATAAGTGAGAAAAAAAATGAGAAATAAATGTCGAAATAAATGAGCCCGATCATTTCGACGTTAATTTCAAATCTCTTCTGAATTTGTTGATATCCTAATAATTAAATAGCCTGATAAACATGCTCAACACGGACGTGTCAATATATATGTTGACCGGGACGATTGCAATACTATACTAAAAACAACGTTTAATCTCGAAATATAGTTGCAATTCTCGAGCAGTTTTATTATATACAAATATGCGTCCAACAGTATTTATTGTAATAAATAGTGAAACTTTGCACCGTTCCACAATGACATTCGTATCAAATCAATTAACAACAATTACTCGTATGCATTTAAGTATAACTAATAACAGTGACTCTTCGAAAATATTTAAAAAATTTTTCTATACGTATATAAAACATAATTTGTGTTTCAAATAAAATTGATACAATAACTGGCGCCAAAATATGATGGTGCATTTGCATATTTATGCACGTACACAAGTTGTAAAGTTCACTCGGGCGTCATCATTTTTATTTTCACCTGATTACCGTCCCCCATTTTTTTTCCTTTTTTTCTTATCAGCAATTGGGATTTCCTCGACAATGAGAATCAATAGAACGTTCAGAGTTCTCGAAGTCACCGAAGCTGCACGATCAATGATCTCTTGGTGCGCGGAAATTTTAAAATTTACGAAGAAAAAATGTCGTTTCGAAGCATCTTCCATCGACTGCATTGATTAGTTTTCTTTTGCCTTTTTTTTTTTTAATTCTTGCATCAAGATTTCGTGAAATGCAGTTAATTTGATCATAAACACATTTTTCATATCGCCCGATTGGCGGCAATTCTCAACTAATTAGTCAGTGCGTCATTTCGAGTGTTTTCTTATTTTTATTTTTTTATTTTTGTTTGGCCCCTCGACTGTCGCAGGAATATTGACGGATCGAATTATTGAAACGTATCGATATAATCGGAGTACAATGGCTAAAGGTACGACTATGATTGTGTTAATCAAGCATTTCATTATACAATTACTGTTGTCGAAAACACACTACGCATCCTGTTGAAAATAAAAAATAAAAATTCTCTCGCTTTCCCGGTAAATTATTTCTCATTTTGTCGCCATCGGTTCTTTATTGAAACGAGGTTTTTTCAAATACTTTTCGAGAAAATCCATCATACTCCGCGCAGTGAACAGTATATTGATAAATGCAGCAAAAAAAGGAAGCAATAATGACGAAAAGAAATAAAATGAAGGAAAAAAAATATTTGATGCATAATATCCAGAATATTTTATGTATATAACGAGCGCAATAGTTATCTTATATATTTTTGACATGGAAAAGTAAAAATATGTGTTTCCAATGTTATTTAAAATCTCTAATCGCGCAAATGAAATGGTTGAAAGTGGAACAGAAGTGTGAGGAAAATCTTCCATACGAGCAGGAGGGTAAACATTCAATGCACTTGGCATAATGGTTTTGATAACAATTATGATTCCGCTATATTACAAAGCGAAGCGAATATTAAAATAAAAAAAAAATAAATAAATAAAACAATAATTGAACACAAATCCTCTATATGCTGCTCAGCGGCAAATTAATTTTCTTCATTCCGACGAGACGTAATTCAGAAACTAGGGAATATTTGCTCGTGCAGAGTAAAATACGTCACTCGGTGGGCAGACCCTTGGAGATGCAAAAGAACTCGCTCTTAATAACGTCTATATATTTATAATGCCTAAACGCCATGCCATTGCCGCGTGTTGATACGCAGATAAGAGTATAGTAGCAACGCTTAAATTCCTCCAATATTTGGTACAGACTGGGGAGGATGACGATGAAAAAAAAAAAATATATATAATAAAAGAACAGTGATTTAGGACCAACAGCGGCGTGTGTGCGCGCCAAGTTTCACAAAGCGATAAAACATTCTTGACATTGTTATCAACGTTCAATTCTTCAAACGACGAAGTTTAAAAGAAGAGAAAAAGTGAATGCCCTCGAAATAATATCATCGTCTTGCAGTTTGCTTGAGGCGAACACGCGTTAGTATAGAGAAAAAAAACAAACGTATTTCCTCGAGTAAGAGTTTTCGACGTTCTCCGATAGATTTATGGACCTCGTTCCATATAGTGCGCGCGCGATTTTCTTTATTTGACACTCTCTCGAAATGCTGTTTCACGCAATTAAACGCGACTTCCGAACATTCTTCTTCCTCGCTTTATCTTTTGAAAACTAATATAATCGCATCTAAAACATGTGTGTTATAATTATTTTTTATAACCATTCGCGCTTCATTAACTTCACCGGTCGCTTATTTCTACGGGTAAAATAGAGAAAAAGGACACGTGTATATATGCATGGTGATCAGATTGATACGAAAAAATCAATTTACGCATATATATATATATATATATAGATATATAATCGCGTTAGCGTTGACGCGTATACGAGCTAATAGAGAAACGTTTGCCGCGATTCCAGCATTATATCCCGAAAGGGAAAAAAATTTTCAACGGAAATAAGTCAGAAGCTAAGATTGCTGGTGCATACGCGTTTGTTGAAAAAAAAAACATGCGGTATATGAATTTCTTATGATTCAATACAAGCGTAGCGCTAAAACAATTTCAATTCAACGTATCTCGCTATTCATACGTATTATACGTTTGTTTTAGGGAGCGACTGGATCAGCTGCCGGGATGTACTTTGGTA
Source organism: Venturia canescens (assembly GCF_019457755.1). Classification (NCBI taxonomy): domain Eukaryota; kingdom Metazoa; phylum Arthropoda; class Insecta; order Hymenoptera; family Ichneumonidae; genus Venturia; species Venturia canescens. The sequence continues at coordinate 24,820,503 of NC_057424.1, read as the reverse complement.
CATGGTATTTTCCGGATGTGCGATTAATTACATGTTCAAAATAAATCTTAACCTCGTTCTCGTGGCAACGGTATTAACAAAAAAAACGAGAACCACCGTGGGTCAATGTGCATTACTGAATAATTTGACGCTCGTATCGAACGTCACGAGTGCACCGGAGACCGTTTCAACGACCATCATACCCGATGAGCTCGAGGTTTTTTTTTTTTTTTTTTATTATCAATCATTCATTAAAATTATAACTGCTGTTGCTGTTTTGAAAAAAAATTATATTTATAACGACGATGACATTACCAAAGAGTTTGGATTGAACGAACCACGCGCGCAAAAGCCTTCGTAGCGCAGAATATACGTCGAAAAAAATATTTAGTTCATTGAAAAAACCGTTAATCCGCATAAATAATCATTTATTTTATTCAGCATCAAACGAATTTGTTATCAATCAGCACACATTTAAATATTACATTCGATTTGGTTCATTCGCTTATTACACCGAATCGAATGATATTATATGCGCAATGAAAGCAGTAATGTTGGGATTTTTTTTTTTTTGTTGCGTTCCCCTTAACAGCAGCACGGCCATCGATTTCATTGGAACGAATATGAACAGGGTTTGATTATTGGAGCCTTTTACTGGTTGTATTGGGCCTCGCAAGTGCCGGGTGGTGTTTTAGGACGTCGTTATGGAGCGAAAAAAATCTTTGGCGGTGGCAACTTGGTAGCTGCCATTATATGTCTGTTGCTGCCGTTCGTCATGAAATTTCACATAATCGCTTTGATTATTCTTCGATGTATCCAGGGTTTTACAATGGTAAATCGCACAACTTGTATACTTATATATGAGCATGCAGCGTTTCCTCCATTCCTACGTTATATGAATAAAAACATTAAATACAGCTTACATATTAGAAATCTATGAAATTTTATATATAGTTGTGTGTATTCGTTATTAAATAGTTAAACATGTGACGATGAGAAGAAAGCTGTGAATAGTATTCAACCTTTATATTCGCGTCGTCTGTTGAGCGAAATAAAAAAATTCGCTAAATTTGTGTTTATTGCAGTATCAATTTTGAAATTGGAAATTTGATAGGAATACTTTTTTAGATTATTTGACGCAAAACTGGTCTATACAATTTGTCTGAAATAGTTTTGAAATTTCGAGACAAAAAAAAAACGAGAAACGAAAACGAATATACTTGCAATTATGATTTTTCGATCGTCAATAATTATGTATATCTGTTGCCATATTTATAAAATAAATTTGACTCTATTAGAGCGATTGAACTTTAATATAAACGTCGCATCGATTGTTTCTCATCTATATACAGGGCGTAATGTACCCATCGATACACGGATTGCCAGGCAAATGGGTGCCATCGAGCGAAAGGAGCAAATTTGTCACTGCTTACTTGGGTAATGAGACTATATATTGTAAAGGAAGAAAAGGAGCGCCCAACTTCTGCTCGTATCCGTACGCTAAACGCTAATTGTTCCGCTAATTTTGGACAGACGTATATACTTAAAAAATAACATTTCCCAGGTGGATCTATGGGTACCGCTATAACATATCCGCTGTGCGCTATGATTATTTACTACATTAATTGGGAGGCAGCGTTCTACGTTTCCTCATTGCTGGGAATTATTTGGTAATAAAATTCAATGAAGCAGCGTGTGTTTTATAGTAACATATCGTGTTTCTCTTTTCTTCGAATAATTCGACCGAGTAAAAGCGATGAAAATATAATTAGCAACGATGATGCGGAAAGATTAAAGATTTATTGAAATTTGAAACTATAGGTTCGTCCTCTGGTGCTACCTTGTTTACGATACACCGCACAAACACCCAAGAATATCGGTCGAGGAACTCGAATATATAGCCAAAAATACGGCACCGCCGATTGCTCAAGAAAAAAAACGTCCTGTGCCCTGGTGCTCGATTCTTACGTCTGGCCCACTTTGGATAACAATCACCGCACATTGGGGTGCTACCTGGGGTTTTCATACACTCTTGGCTCAGACACCTTCGTACTTCAATTACATACACGGATGGAGTCTCAATATGGTAAAGTCGCTAAAAATATATACCAATAACTTTGTCAGCATTTCTATATATCTATAATAGCCGAAATAATGAAATTCGCATGCAACGACTTATTGTCTCATGCAAATAAGCAAGAGAAAAAAAGCAGTAAATTTCGCGCCAAGTGCGTGAAATAAATAATGATACTTTTTTGTTCGTTAGACCGGCATACTTTCCGGAGCACCACATTTGGCACTTATGGGATTTGCCTATTTAGTGGCGACGGTCGGTGATTACCTCTTGCGGACTAAAAAAATGTCGCTGAGAGCGGTGAGAAAGATAGCGACGATCCTTTCGACTGGGTGCCAAGCTGTCATGTTAATTGGTCTTAGCTTCAGCGGGTGTACGCCTAGCCTCGCGGTTGCCTTCATGATATTGGGAACTGCCATGAGCGGAGCAATGTCAACGGGTACCATTGCCAATTTGGTTGATCTGAGCCCAAATTATGCGGGAGTTCTTCTTGGTATAACAGGTCTTGTCACAAACGCTGCTGCTTTTTTGTCTCCGATGATTGTTGGCCTTCTTACAAATAATAACGTAAGGCGATACTCCTCTATTCTCTTTATATTCCAAGTTATATTGGCGTAAATTCATTAATCATTTCATTGAGGCTGTTATATAATATGAGCAAAATCTGCTACTCTGCGGATAATTGCGAGATCCGGTAAAGGCCACTGAATTCATTCCGTGTTTAAGGCGACGGTACGCGGTAATCACATTTGAAATCAGTTTAAATACGGAAAAAAGTACGGGATTGAAAGCAGCAGCAGCAGATATTCTCAAATACTAAAAATTCCATGCAAACGCGCAAACATTCATGATGTTTTGCATTTTTTTTATAAACTTTTATCGATTGTCGCGGAAATAACATGGAGGAATTTGAAAATCTGCCGTCTAACTCGATAATGAATCGGAAAAATTTTTTGAACCTTCGCATTGTAGGGATATAGTATAAGTATAGGTTCTAAAATTGAAAATTTCGGAAAATTTAGCTCTCTTCTCCCAAGTTTTTTTCCAACTTGTTCTACCAATAAATCCTTTCTACGCTTGTACCGCTTATATTGATAAAATATAAAATTATCGCGACTTCGCGCAGTCGTAATTGTCGCCGGTAAACCTGATATCCGTATTTAGCGAGCGATGCACACGCGGTATGCATTCCGCCAAAAACGTTTCATCGTTGCTTTTTTTTTTTTTTTTTTCAGCAAACCACGGAACAATGGCAACTGGTCTTTCTCATCGCCGCTGGTAATCTCATGGCCGGCTGTATCGTATACGTTTTATGTGGAACATCGGAAGAGCAGCCGTGGAATCATCAGCCGTTCGGGGACACAGAAATTAGCCAAGAATTAGAAAAATTGAAACCAATTCCGAAGAGTACGGAGAACGTTAAGAAAGAGAAAGGGAACGAAAAATTACCGGAAGCGGGCAACGTAAAGAAAAAATGAAGAAAAAAAAATGATGAACATAGACACTCGATTCATCATACGAGAAATCGTTGTATCGTGAAATGCAAATTCGTTAAAATAATCGAATAACCGAAAGAGTGGGCGCGAGTAGACCGGCGATTTTAGCGGTAGATCGAGCAGACTCATAACCACGCTCGATCGTCGCACGCGCGGTTCATATTAATTAATATAAAAATTCAATAACTTTGTCAACTTCGAAGCAATATTCACGCCGCGCAGCATTACACGCATTATATACTCGCTCGGACCTTAAAGCCAGCAGTCTTACGTTCAAGTGGTGCTGCGAAAGCAATCGCGGTTATTCCGATAAACTTTAAAACGAAATATAAACATGTAGGGGAGACCGGGGCAAAACGGGATACCTATAAGGAAATATTGAACTTTTCAGAAGTTTGGGAAGCTCTGTCTATTTTTTACTTCCAAAAACTAACAAATGTACTGGAATTAAAAAAAAAAAAATCCGAGGCAAAACGGGGTACCCCTCAAAAACTCATGAATTTTTTTTTTTTTTTACTATGATTTTAATTCAACGCACATTGGGTGCATTTTACACCCGTAACCGAGTACTTCCGACTTACCGCTGTAAGCGTTGAAAGCGATATCAGCCCTTACAGCGCTCAAACGTAAGTCGAGCGTACGCTGTGAGCCCTTTTCAGCGCTTACAACGCTCTAACGTACATCGAACGCACTCTCTGTAATTCAATTAAAAATTAATTATATGAATAATAACGAATAATGCCAATGTTTATTTTGTAAAAATTTATATTCTTTATCCACTGAATCATGGATTCAGTGCCAAAATTGTGCAGAGTGGGCACATGATTCACGTGCAGGTGTAACCCACACGTGATGGTCCGCAAACATATATTTGCGATTACTGTCGTGAAAAAAAAAAAAAAAAAAAAAAAAAAAAAAAAAAAAAAAAACAATCAAAATCTAAAAAAACAAGATATTTGGAAAAAATATGTTTCATGTTCTTTTCGGACTAGGATAAAAATTAAAAAAAAAAAAAAGAAATTTCTCTGATTTTTCGGGTATCCTGTTTTGCCCTGGTATCCCCTATACTTCGATAAACGAACTGCTCGTACTAGTTTCGTTTTGCAACCGAATAATAGGGGAGTATGGGACAAAGTGGCCCACTTAAGGAATTTAACGAGTTTTGTCGGTTAGCACATGGTCATTTACTTATTTTTATGACCCAAAAATGATTCCACCTCCTTATTTCTCGAATATTGAAAAAAAAAAAAAAAAAAAAAATTTGCGGCAAAGTGGCCACCGCCTCAAATGCGATTAAAATCGATAATTGTCACTTCTTGTTAAATAGACGTTCCCGCATGGAACATTATTGAAGGCTGCGATAAACCGAAAAGAAACGATGCATAGTAGTCATCCCTCCTTCGATGGGAGGAAAAAAAAATTAGTTGGAATACTTGGATAAATGCGATTTTTGTCAATCAAAATAAAATAGACATTTATCAGTAAATCGAGAAATGATTCTCACCCTCTGCCTCAAATAGCTATAAATTTCTCAGAAATCATAGAACTCTCATCACTGATCCTGTGCCCCAGAAATCGTTATTCCGTGAGTGGCCACTGGCCACTTTGTCCCAGAATTAAAAAATGCCCCAAAAAAGTGGGTGGCCACTTTGCCCCATGTAGGCTCTTATATTGGAACAAGTACATCACAGATCTGACTGCCTGCTTGCCGCCTCGCCTCGTACGTACAACGGTGACAACGCGCGCGCGTGTGGGTGACGGCATTATAATATGTTGTTGTTTCTTTATCCAGAGAAGCGATTCGTTTTTGTTTACGGAATTATAAAATTTGTAATATAGACATTGACATAATATCGACGAGAGAGAGTTAAACAAGGTGAAAATGTGAACGACGTGAGCATTCAACTTTTGACGAGGCGATGAGTGTAAATGAGCAGATGAGAGAAAATATAATGCAGATAATAGACTCGAAATATTGGGCAATACCGGGAATTATGGAGACAAAACGTTTCTTGTAGTTGGATCAAATAATAAACATATGAATAATTCGTTGGTTATTCGTATGAAATCCGTGGGACAAATAATGATTCACCAGATGGAGATGCACCAGCAGCAGGTTACATATTCGAGTAATCATACTATCTACCCCCTATATATCCGTGCATGATTACGGGCTTCTATATTATCATATGGAGGAGAAATAAAAAAAAAAAAAAAAGAAAATTCGCCCGAGCATTAAGTATTTAGTTAATATATATATTCGTTGTAAAACGAAAATACAAGGAACCTCAAAATTGAAACTGCGTCGATCGATTCGCAGGGAATAATTTGCATTGAATCAAAGAAAAAGAGCGGAAGAAAAATGGGTAACCGTGGATATGCCGAGTCCAGCAGCAATCGATCCAATCGAGTAAACCGATTACGCTTTCTTACGAGTATAAATAAAATAATACTCATATTTTTATAATGATAAAGCAATGCGGCGTGAATCATAATTTATTTTGTAGATCGCGCGCAACGAGATTATAGTACAAATGTCCGATAGGCGGGCTAATAATAACGGACATACCAGAGCAGATTATGAAAATTCGGAAAAATGTGGAAATGAATGCATTTGTAAAATGAAACTGGCAGTGGAGCTTATAATCGGACAAATGAAAAAGGTGAATGCGAGCAACGAGAATGATCCCGCGTGCATGCGACTAACTCGCAAAATAAATAAGAGAACGTAGGTAGATGAGACGATGAGCGTCCTAGAAATGGAGGGAGCATGTCCTTATACACCGAGTTCGAGCGATAAGAAAGACTTTACGAGATCGGTGCAAAAAAATGCCTCGGTATGTCACGTCATAATCGAAGAGTTAAAAACTCAGAGAGCCGAAATCAACGGAATGCTGCGATTGTATGACGCGTTGAGGGAGGACTTTGCGGCATTTGAATTAAACCTGATTCAACAAAAAGAAAAAGTATTGAGGCAATTGAAAGAATGAAAGTAGAAGAAAATTTACCATTTACTCGAATGTTTCTTTCTTTCGCGTTTCGTTTGATTCAGGTACTGGGCGTTGAGAGTGCCCTAAGGGACTTGGAAAAAACGCTCGATACGGTTAAAAATGGCATAGCCAAACGTCACGAGAATTTTCTTGAACAAACGAAAATGCAAAATGCTCGAACGGAAAGTGGAGAAAAAATGTTAAACGCATTTCTCGATCGGATCTTGTCTTTGGATGTGACGCGTACCAAAGAAAAACAACAATTTGATGCGCTCCTCGAAGAAATTCTTTCGGAAAGAGATGGAGATAGAGCGATGTTAACGTTGGCCGTTGAACAACTCCGGCAAGTGAGAAAAATTGAAATGCTGAAAAATAAAGAAGGTGAAACTTTTTTTTATTCGCGCATGATTGGAGCATGTCGGATGCGGCGGTTATCAGCTTACCAACCAAGGCATTGTGTCGGCTCCTTGGGCGATATTTCAATTTCAACATATTCATTTTTTTAATTCTCTACTATCCGGACATTGCGCCCTTCATTTTTATCATTCTTTTGATTTAAAGGAATCAAGGTTCGATCACTTTACAGCCAAAAAAGAGCAACGCGAGGCAACATAACTAATCGAAGGCTCCGGATGAATTCACAAAATGCAACGTTATGCTCTTGTGGTTTATCTGCCAAAGACGGCAGATAAATTGATCCAATTGATCATCGACGCAAATGCGTGACAAAACGTTTCACTGCTGCGAGTGCAATTCCAGTTTTTTATGAACGTGTCATGCACTGGGCTGGTGGTGCGGATTTTACTCGAACCGCCCAACAAATAGAAGCATCATCGAGGTATATGAAGAAGAGCCCAAGAGAATATTCAAGCATTTCTTTAGACTGAAAATTGAAATTTAATAACCTCGATCGACGGAAAGATAGTCGCATATATCATGTCTCGAGCCTCGAAAATGTCTTTCAAACATCATTATTTTGATGACTTGATGCGTCGAGATAACGGATAAGAAATCACGGATTAGAATAAAATAAGGAATTTTCAAATTTGTATTATTGTCATCAAAAGAAAAATCTAAATCTCATGACGCGTACAGTGTTCGAAAGCATAAATAAAAACTTATCAAATTTAAATGCATATCGAATGTTCATTTTTTCCATCTTTATTTTAACGTCAATTGGTCCATTGGGAGACGTCAAAATGGTGTGAACCTAAAAAATTGCACGTTTTTTGCAATTTCTAAAAAAACAATCTTTGTGCGATATGAATGGAAAGTTTTGTTTTTTTTTTTTTTTTTTATATTTTTATATTTTTTTTTCTTCGCGGAGCGAATTGTATATAGAAATTTAACTCTAAGAAATTGCAAAACTCAATTGAATACGGTTTCACCATAGTCGGCCCGGACTGGCAGCCTTCGAAGGTCCGATGATTATTATTATTTATTCATACGCATATTCATTCGCGATTTTTCAACAATTAATTCTATTTTACGATATATCTGTGATCTGTATGTATCAATACACTAATAGATAGGATTTTTTTATGTTTTTCTTGTTTATCATATGATCATTATAACTTTAATCTCTGTTAAAATTTGTCTTCGCAACCATGCAACAAGTGCTTTCATCATTTGATTTGAATTTCACAATTTGGAACGTACTCAATTCGGGACGTGTGGCGCTCGGTTAATTGGAAATGAAATCATAAACGTTTCGTATGGATCTTAAGAACTCGTGAACAAATAAACAAATAAATAAATAAATAAATAAATAAATAATATTGGAGAAACATACTTATAAATTCAATTATTACAGGAAGTATCGAATAAAAAATTAAATAATTAGCCAACCAGCGGCTGTCGTAAAAACAGTATAGCAACCTGACTAGCGCGTCTCAGTTCTTAAGATAACATTTTTTTTTTTTTTTGCATTCCTTTCCCGTTTGCCATTTCCAACAACAAAACTCGAGACTATTCAAACGCACGCCACGTATTGGCCGAGGGGAAAAATGCTTCGTATTCAATACTCTATTTACTATCCCTTAAAATTGTGCGGCCTTTTTTTCAACGACGTTCATAATCGAGCTTTCAGCACTTATTCCTTTCTCTCTTTGTCTAAATTTATATCACGTTTCTATTCTCTACCCTGTGCCTCGGATAGCATTTTCGCGAAACGAATACGCGTCCTTGAAAAAAGAGAGAAAAAAAACACTCCATTTCAAGTAAAATAATCTTTGAAAAACCTTAAAAAGATTATTTTCGCAACAATTTATGAGTGAACAGCTAACTATAGAGATATGGCAGTATATCAGGTTTTTTTGTAAAACCTTTCTGGCACACGAGATGTATTGTAACAGCCCATCAATATTATATAGACGACAGCTTTAATGCGGAACACGATTGTGGAATGAAATTGAAATATATCTGGTGGTCCTTGTTTCCCTGACATTGAAGTCTGTATCGTTTATAATTGTACATTGTCCTGTACCATTTCGCTAGAGGCTGAAATTTTTCTTCAATTTTGGTTTATGAAAGTTGATCAGTTTTATGAGAAACAAAAAAACGTACAGATTTATAAATAAATAAGTTGAACGATTGTTCGTTACGCTTCGACGATGCAAACGTCAATGTCATGGTTTTTGTGAACATTCAATAACCAGGAGTAGTCTTTTCCTATATCTTTTTCTTGCTAAACGTAATTGATGATTTTCATCATCGTAAACATTTAAATATTCATTTACTGTAACGATTCATCGATTTTTATCGATTATATGACTAACATACTTTCTGCGTGATTCACCAGTGACTATTTGTTTCGCATTTTTTTTTCTTTTCAATGAACGGTAACGTTTTAAATAACGTTTCTATGAAGGAATGTGTCTTTGATCAAACTCGTGTTAATTTTCAAACTATCGCACCTTCACAGATTTTTAGCTCAGCTTTCATTCTTGGCCATCATTGACCATTATATAGTCGAACAATGATCGTTTTGTTCCATCGCTTTGCAGTATTGAATATTATATCGTAAAAATGCAACTCTTTGTTTTGATTTTTTTTTTCTGAACATATGCAAATAGAAAATTCCCATGGAAAATGATCTACGAACCTTCTCACGGTAAAACGTAGAGGAACATTGGGAGCGAAACAATTCGCGGATTTCATAATGAAGAAATTTAAAATTGATGAGAAATATTTTTGATACATTTCAACGATATAAGCTCCAATGAAACTTTTTTCCTTAACTTTGATTTTAAACGTTCGTCGGTGGATCCATAGCGCAAATGATGGATTTGACGACACTAGCCGCTGCCAACGAGGCATACGGCTGCCATTCCTTGGCACGCGAACCATCCTTGTAATCAGAAATGCCCCGGACAACGGCAAAACTGTCGCGACAATTTCCAAGTATGCTCTCAACGACGGCATCCATTTCGGCATCGAACGCAAGAGCTCCGAAACGCGTAGCAAATTTTTGTCGCAGCTGATCGTCCCTCGCAATATGACGACCCGAAGCTACGGTCCCCAAGTGGATTCGTGGACAACCATTGAGCCTGTAAAAAAAACAGTCTTCAGATTCATCGCTCAATTTAATATTAATGGCAATCTTTTTCGTCGGCCATTGAAACTTTGAGAAATAATATTCGTAATTATTTCAACCTTTTATAGGTCGAGTCTTCCGGAGCTGATGGATGAGTTACTTCAATGACATCTCTCTCGCCGATTGCCATATACAATCTATCGGACTCCGGTGGCGGTGGTTCGAAATCATGTTCAGATTGAAGACTTTTCAGATTGCCCAAGCCTTCGCTCAAATAAGCCTGCCACGGTGATGAAAAATCTTTTTCGGCCTGAACAGAGAGAGAGAGAGAGAGAGAGAGAGAGAGAGAGAGAAAAGGAAATAATCAAAGTTTTTGTTTGAAATAAGAAATCGCAAATTTATGGCCGAAGAATTACATTGAAAAATATCCCGTCGTATACCTGTACTTTGAGGTTAGCCGCAATTTCTTGAAGTCCCAGATTCGCCGGACAATATTCTTTCGTCTCGAAATGATAACTTCCTGTATCATTTAATTTAGCGCTTTCACAATAAACGTATACATATTTTTTTGGCAGTTCAGCCGGATGCGAAACCACAACATCACCGAGTCTGACGTGTTTGTTGTAATCGGTGTAATGCGGAACGCCACCCCCGACACCGACCAAGAATACGTAATCAACTTTTTGAAACGTTCCCAATAAACGCGTCGTTGTGTTTCCAGCTGCGGTCGTTGCTTCTCTCGTATGTCCCACAGTTGGCAATTTCGTGCACACTATACGATGAGCGCCAATATTTCCCAACGTGTAAACGTTCGATTCACCTGAAAAATTTAATTAATATCGGATGAAAAATAACAAGTATAACAAAAACTCTTGATGTATAATATTTTATGTACGAAAAATCACAATCACGTGTCGTACGAGTGCATTTCATCGTGGTCCGCTCTTTCGTAACTCAAGATTGTTGCCTTAGCGATAGACCGTGTTTCGAAAGAAATATGTTAAAGTTTATTAAATAACAGTGTGAATAGTCAAATACCAGCTTAGTAATCACACTCCATTTTTTAAGGAACTTTTTCAATGTTTGTTGCAGATCGACAGAATTCATTTTTTGTTCGAACACGGCCATCCTCGTCAACTTTACAGAAACATAATTATGATAAGCTGTGGGCTCGGTAGAAAATATGGCGAAAAATACAGTTGGCCAAATCTATGAGATTATAAAAAAAAAAACCAAAGTGTATCCCCAATTGATTTATGGAATTCCATGTCAAAGCGTATTTGTGCATTCGCGTGAAATTGTGACGAGAATTCGTTAGTATCAAGCATTATTTCATTCGACTTTCTCAAAAGCATATACCAAATCTATGGGTATGTAGATACATTGAATTTCTTTTTATTTTTTTTCTCCACGAAACAGTGCTGATCGTGTACTAAAACCGTTGAAACAATGACACTCTATGATGATTACATATTCGTGTGTAAGAACATAAATTAGCGATGAGGGTTTATGATGATGAACGAATAAAACACACGTCAATAATGAGAAGAGCAACGGAGGAGGAGCAACTGCACGGTAATTTTTTTTCTTCTATTTTTACCATTTCTGTATACCAAATACACGTATGAAAGGCGTTTAAATACGTGTACATACGCATTTCGACAAGAACTGGATGATTAAAAAGCTATGATATGATTTCGAATGGTGTTGAAAGATAAATGACTATTTTACAAACTACTTTACCGAATCGACAAATGACTCGTGGGATTCCATCGATAGCATCGGAAGAACTCGCGGTACCTGAATAGTTTTCATGCATGATAAAATATAAAGAAACGATAATCCATCTCCGATACGCAGTTCTCGTTGATCCAATAAACGTCGATTGTATACGTGTAGTTTCCGAAAATTTTATAATGACTGTTTCAACAAATACTGATTAATATTGTCAACTCAAACTTTAAACCGAATTTGCAGTCGATAATATTGGATCTTTTGCCGATTAAATCCCCTCTTTCCTCGTGAATTCACTGGTACGGTTAAAGAGGGAAAATTCAACATACTGAAAGGTTTAGGAAATCAATTCTATATCTTGGCTAAACCAGTCCCGAGAACTATTAGAATTAATTGTGAGTTAATAAGGGGAAATAATTTTTTGGCTATCTTAGTTTGACCAAGCAGCCTCAATAATATTTGTATTCTCAAGAAAGTGTTTGATATTTCATTAGAAACTATATTAGCTCCGAGAAGTTTGAGTGTAAATAATAACAATATCTCTGGTACTCACCAACGGTAGTATAACGAACAAAAGTTTCTTTGTTCTCAATCATTGAATCAACCGCAAGTTTTTCACAATATTGAGCAGTTATTATTGCTATGGTGGGTTGTTTTGAGCTGACCATCGTTGGCATTTGTTTAACGACCTGCACGAATTTAGTACGGAATAAAATATAAATACCAATTTCAATAATTGAAATTTAAAATATGGGTGAATCGTTGATTTCAAAACTCTTCTTCGTACCTGTATTTGCGTATCTTGATGAGCAACTCTCGTAAAAGCTCCGTGATCCATTGCCTTTACTACTCCTTTTTCTTGCAGTACTTTTATTATAGACGTTACCGCTGCCGCCGACCAATTATATTGTCTGGAAAAAATGAAAAAGGTCAAAGAAATTATTCTTTTTTTCTCTTCGATGATACGATAATCTTGAATCCAAACGGGTAAGTACAATAAGAATTTGTGGTATTCCTACGCATAAAAATTGATCGTGTTCATTGATTTTCAACTAACTTGACCATATCGTCGATGGTAACCGGATTTGGATAAGCAGATTCGATGAGCTCCAATACTTTTTCCATCGTAAGTTCGACCATTTGGCCCATGATTGTTTCATCGGTCGATACTGCAGAAATAAAATTAACCGCATAATATATTAATGAATATTCGAAAGTTGACATACAAATAAAAATAAGAAAGAATTTCTAATACATGGTTTATATTTAAATTATAAAATTATGAATTCGGCGGTGACTCACCGAGCATGGATCAACGTCGAATTGATTTTCTATTTATATTTCAGACAGTTTTATTTCAATGGTGTGCTAAATCATTGATTGTATCATTCATAATTTTTCAACAACGAAACCATTTCACATTGAAATTCATAGAAAATTTTCATTCGATCTGTCAGTGAGTAGAAAGAATTGTACAACTATTCGTGTAATCGAGTGAACGGAGAATTGCTATAAATGACGTATTCTATATTGCAAGTATGTCATTCGAAAATTGGATACAACGATGCTGAAACGAGATAATAAGCAAAAAACATGAAGAAAGCCGAGCGTGAATGAAAGTCATCGATCTTTTCGTTCAGGCTGGGGGGTTGTAGTACATATTTTGGCATGAAAACTTGTTAAGTCAATATCGTTACGGATACCCATTCTATTTACGAACATGTAAGACGTAGTCGAAAACAGCAAATTCGGATATTCTTTATTAAGGTAGGAAGATATAGATCGAGGGAATGAGAGCATAATAACGGAGGTCGAAAATAAAGGGGTATGGATTGAAAATACAAATTATAGTTGAGTCGTGAAAAACTCGTTCCATCCCAAAACTCTGTACGGTTGTTATTCCTTCCGAAAACGATCATCTTATTGGCGTGAAAAATTTGAACGATTAGTATACAAAAATGGATAAAAGTTCTGAAGAGTAAATGCTGCTACAATTTTTCTAATTACAATCTACTAGTATATGTAAACTGTCGTCCATAAATCTAAGCGTGCATTCCCCTTTTTTCTGTAATATTCACGAAAACAGTGTATATACGATTGAAAAATAATTGGATTGTAAAATTGTTCAAATCTGAGGTGTTATCCGTGTTGGTGAATAGTACCCGTTTGAGGAGCACTCGTGTGTCCTTGACGTAAGATAATAAAATAAGTGAAAGGATGCTTTGTGACTGAGAGCCAGTGTCAATAACCAAACAAAGTTCAATAATAACTAAATGAATACATATAATATGTACTCATAAAAATGAATCTATGCAAAATTTGAATTCCTGACCGAACCTGATATCCAATTATTTGTCATGGATGGAGGGTGGGTGAACACTGTATCACCAGTTCGTGCTGCGAATAATATAATACAAGAACAGGTTTTATTATATCTTCAATGATGCGAAAATGTTCGCGTGCTTAACAGCAGCGAATACATAATCCCCCGTACTCAGTGATCGATTCGGGAATCGGTGCATGGCCGTGGGTGATCACCCAACCGAGTATTAACCTCATGACGACTATTTGAGGCTGCTCAAATTAGAAGATGAAGAAAGCCATACACCATCTCTGTATCCTAATTGATCATTCTATATATTCTTTTCTCTAATCAAAAAATTATAAAGAAAAATAAAATTTACTCAATTGACCTCGTCATGACTGATTGAATTTTCAGCGATGCGAATCACCAGAGTGGTCGATAATCAATGAAACACGAGTTTTATTCCTGGATCTAATATGGGCAAAGGGCGTGCCATTGATCTATTATAATTGACTGAGAATCAACGACGATTCGTATGTACAAGAATTAGCATTGATATAGGTCGATGAACGGTAAATAGAATACTATCAATTCGAGCCGAGTCATTGAACGATCAATGGTTGAGTTGGTACTTACACGGTCGTAATGGAAGACTCACTGGATCCTCCAATTGTTTAAGCTCCACTTCCAGCTTTTGTATCGTTGTAAATTTGTGCTGCATTAGCTTCATTATTTTTTTTATGAAACCTACGTAATCTGAAATATTTAATAATAACACTGTACAATATTTTTTTATTTAACAGAAAAAATTACCATAACTCGATTGAAATGTATAATAATAATATTGTTCGTATTTTTACCCAAAATATCGCACGATGATCATTCAAAAAGACTGTGGGTCGGGGAAAATTCAACAGACAAATTTCTCAAACTCATCTAGTAAAAGCTTCAAATAATCTTATTTACGGACTTATTTAACGGAAAGAAGTTGGAATTTGAGAGCATGCGAATAAATGAAATATTCTCAGGAAATTTTTTGTCCAGGCTAAAAAGTAATCAAGTTGGAAACCCTCTAAAAATAATTGGAAATTCATTCCTTTTACAATAAAAAGTGGTAAAAATAATATCGAAAAAAAATCAAATTTTCTTACCTCTTGGAAATTCTTGAGGAGTCACCAAATCTCTAAAGAATTCCTGAGCAACGCTCGGCTGTTCGATTTCAAGGAGACTTTTTTTGAACCAGAATTGAAGAGTCCTAGATTCCTGAGTGTGCTTCCCGGTCTGTGCACTGACCAGGAAGACTCGAAATTGAAGACACAGATGGGCGGGCCAATGAACTCCGTTTGTCACTGAAAAAGTCATAATTTTTTACAGCGTCAAATCTACCAACAAGGGTAATTGAATAAATGAAACTGAAAAATGCTCATACCAGCCGCTGCCTGTTTGTTTATCACTATTCCTTTGTGATCTCCACCCGCCACATGAACATTGGATTCATTAATATTTTTGACTGGTGAATCCAATGCCTGTCTCTCGATTATCAGTGTAGTAGAGTTGCTTGTTTTTGACTTTGGTGTCATCACAATGTGTTCTATGGTGATTACAGAAAATAATTATGAATCTTTCGTTTGTCAGAAGTTGTGACGAAAAACAAAAAATATCACCTTGAGTGAATACAAAGAGTGTGAAACATATTTTTTGCACTCCTTTGACTTGTGCAAACTACGGGTAGATTGACTATCCGGCATACCGCCAACACTCGAGAGGTTGACCCCATACTCTTTGTTGCATTTATTTATTTCATTAAAATTTTTTCACATTTTCATAAGAGACAAAAATGTTTTGATGAATGAATTTGTTATTATTGAAAAAATCGAAATTCTGTCAAATTTATCAAAAATTTAAAAAGAATGTATTTTTAATAAAAACATTACAACGACAAAAAACTTATAGTAATAAATAGTAATTGTCACAGTAATATTAGTTACATATTAGTTAGTAAGTACGAGGACAAACTAACATGGTGAGTCATTTAGAAATGATCATATTCGTAAAAAACGATGACGAGTATTTCGATCACGCCACAGCCGGAAATTGTTTGTTTTACAATGTATATATATATATATATATATATATATATATATATGTGTGTGTGTATATCAGATACGAGATAAATGAAAATTAAGTTAAATACGTGTCGCAGCTCAACGAATGTACTCACCAATTTTTTGATCGTCCATCTTGATTATCAAATATATACTTCTTTTGGATAGATAAATGTTTAAACCGTACGGGAAAAAGTTCAATGGACCCTTTGTGAGAGAAGCTGCGCGAGGGACTTTTTTCTTGTATTATTGAGGAACGTTATGAATAGATGCCGTCTCCAATGAATCGTCCAAGAACGCTCAATGACAGCCGGACAGCCGTAGACTGAGACTGACAATGAGACTGAGAACTCAAAATTCTGAACTGAAGAGAATTCGCCTGCCCAATGAATGGCCCGAAGGAAAACCATGAGTGGGGAGTGGAGGCAGTAGTGATAATAATCTGTTCACCCCCCCTCCCCCGCTGCCGTTAATCTATAGTGGTTCAATGTCCCCCACCATCTGCGTCTGTGTTGTACAGTACAATATATATATATTAAGGCATTACAGGATAGATCGTCGTGCAAAAAGTTAGTCGAAAATGGGTTAATCCTGGATTTACAAATCTAGATCATATCGTACATGTTTAGCCTTACAATAAATCGTTAATTTAATAATAAATGAAGACTTGGAAATGTCAAGTTTTTACTTTTAATAATAATTTAAGTCAAATTCGGCGATATTAACATGGGGTTGACTGAAGTTCTGTCAGTGACTGTACAACTGTTTTAACTGTTCAACAAAAAAATTTATCCATATATAAATTTATATTACGTGTTCAGATCATCTGATTATTAACAATAAGTACTTGAAAACTCAATATATATTAAGTTTTTCAATGACTACTTACTAATTTATCGTAAAAATATTTTTTTACTATTTTATAAATTGACTACTAAACTCCACGTCGACGCTACGTCGTAAGTAGCAGTGAGTCGGTCTAACCTCAAAAGAGCGTGAGCAAATGCGTTTGGTGCGTGTTAAAAAATGTCGGAACAAATTTATCGGTGGAAAGGCAAAATTGTGACGAAAAAATTGTATGACGAACGAGTCAGAATCCAACAACTTGGACGATGCAATAGGAAGAAATCAGTGCTCTTAGAGAATGTTTCTTTTATACAAGAGCAGGAGTCCTATAGCCAAGAAGATAGGCTTGGAGAAAAAAAAAGCGAACTTACGCTAGAAGAGTTTGATAATTTGGATGGTCGGAGAATTGTGGAATTGAAGACACTTGGTTCTCAATTATGGTGTGTGTCTTGCAAGGAAACACTGTCCTTGGAAAATATTGAGAGGGAAGTGCGGCGTGGATTTGGCTCCATTTGGACTGTGCGATGCCACAAGTGTTTGCTTTTGAACGAAGTGACCACTGGAAAGCAATATATACTTTCGAGCAATAGAAAATCTGCGCGATTTGACATAAATTCGAAGGCAGTCATTGGTTTGTAGAGATTTTTTAAAAATTATTAATCAATGCGGAAGCTGTTTATTTACTGAATTCATTTTTCTTTCAGGGGCCTTGCATAGCGGAATGGGTTGGACGCACCTCAACAAACTATTTGCATGTATGAATATTCCATGTCCAGACTTCAAAACGTTCAAAAAATATGAAACTGAAATTGGAACCATAGCTGAGGAAGTCTCCAAGGAAAGTTGTAAAGATGCAACTGCTTTGGAGAGAAAAATGACTATAAAAAATATAGATACCATCGAGAAATCCCTGTAAATATAGTTATCGTATTTCAACTGAAATATTGAAGAACGTGCTATCTCAAATTGAAATAACACAATTTGAGATTGCACATGTTGCTAACACGATTTGAGATAGCACATTCTTCCATACTCCTGTTGATTTGAAATAATGAAACTGAACTGATTTGAAAAATGATTAATTTATAGGAAAAGAACATATTTTTAAAGAATTATGTTGTTAAATTTTTAGTTTCAGTTTATCTATAACTTTTCTTTGTATATACGAATTATTGTTCGGCTATTTTTGTAGTCCAATATGTATTAATTACATAATTTATAATCATGAATTTGTAAATATTTGTACTGGGTATAGCGAAAAGTACATTGTTAAATAGTAATCATACCCACTACAATGTTAACCTCATATTTTGCTATTCGTTTAACGTTTAGGAAGTTTTTTTTCTATCACAATAAAGACAATCATCGAAAAATTACAAGATAATCATGGAACCTTTTTTTGAAATTCTCTCCAATAATTCTTAGTTAATTATCTATTTGTTTTGCTACTATCAAATCCTGCAAAAGCTGTTTCCCATAAGCGACCACGTTAAATTTATGTTTATAACTGCTAACTTACTCAGTGAAAAATTATAAAACAATTGATGCGTTATTATATCATCAAGAACTATCATCTCTCAAATTTTCAAGAATTTTGACTATTTTTTAATATTCATCCAGTAATGCCTTAAGGTGATGGAGCAGTCGCTATCTCGCCACCGTGAGTGCGAGAGAGATAGCTGCAATTTTCGAAATTGAATATGTTCGACACGGTTTGATCAATAAAAAAAAGCCCCTGTCAGCGTATTTTTGCCATCTTTCCACGTCCGCTGACAGAGCCTTTTTTTGATTAGTCAAACGACAGCGGAGAATTTTCATTTCGAAAATTCGAGGTGAGGTTAGTCGACTAACCTCACTTGGAATTTTCGAAATCGAAATTCTCTGATACAGTTTGATCGATTAAAAAAAGGCTCTGTCAGCCTACGCAGAACGGTGGTAAAAATCGACTGACAGAACCTTTTTTTAATCGGTCAAACTGTGTCAAAGAATTTCGATTTCGAAATTTGCGACTATCTCTCTCGCACTCACGGTTGCGATATACCAACTGATCCATCCTCTTAATGAAATGAAATATCACTCAACGCGCGATGTGCAGCCACCTCTCGTTACCGACGAACGGTATGCGCACTAACTGCGTGCTATATATTGTGACGTGACATTTTTGCCCCACCACTCGTACGAATCGTGTCGACCAGTGGACCGGGTTTACGGCCCATTTTGACGCCGTTCGACTAGTCGGGTGTTGGTCGGAACGAGACTCATCGTCACGTAATTATAAGTGTTATTTTAAGAATCGCGTATAGTACCTTTCGCGCAACAATTTACTAGGCCTAATAACCGTTACCTGTTACCTCCGTGTGCAAGGAGGAGACAGAATTTTTGATTGTTTAATTTTGAGTTTTAACCCTAGAACGCATGAGCGGGGTGTGAGCACACCCCACGCGCACTTCAAACTACGCTCCCGTCCTAACAAACGACATTATTGACTGCTAATATGAACCATAATTCAATTTGAACGTTATAGAGCAGTGTCAGGGTGGTCGCAACTTTAGTACGTCCGTAATTAACACGCAGTGTATTTCTAAACAGTGAGTGGGGTGTGTGCGCACCCCAGTTGTGAGTTCGCGTTGAATTTTGTACGGTAAGTTGATTGGTGTTTTTTACGTTCAAATCAAAATTTTATATATTTGATTGAGCAATCTGCGGAAAATATCCAAATATATCATTTATAAATTAGAATAATGATAATAAAAATAATTATTTGTACAGAAAATGTCTCAGCGATATAATTTGCGCTCCGTTTCGGAGGTTGTCAACACTCTCAGGGAAAAAGAGAGAATTGAAGCGCCAGATATTCCTTCGGAAAATGAAGAGGACCACGCGGAAGCTTGGAGCGATTGGGAGGACGATACCGATGATACTGAATCGGATGTTTGTGCGCAGGAAGATCAAGCGCCTCCGACAAAAAAAAACAAAATGTGGAAAAACGGCAACTTTTGATGGTGGATCTTCAAAACGCGGTCGAAGACCGAGTATTGTTCGTGGAAAAGATGGCCACCAGTGGTTCAATACACCTCGGCAACGATCTCGCGGTAGATCTAATACTCCGACATCTTTTTTGCCAGGTCCAATCGGAGCGGCAAAACAATTAAAAACTCCTGTTGAATTTTGGAGTTTGTTATTTCCCGATTCGTTAATTGAAAAAATTGTGGTACATACGAACGAAGAAATTAGACGTTACCGGGATGCACTTGAAATCGATGAAAATCGTGATCGCACCTACAGCACCATTGATATTGTCGAAATAAAAGCATACTTCGGACTGCTTTATTTTTCTGGTATGCAGAAAACATCGCACACCAATACTGAAGACCTATGGAATCCCATGTATGGCTCCATCATGTATCGATCAACGATGTCACGTAACCGATTCTGGTTCATTTCAAAAAATTTACGTTTTGACGATAAGACCACGAGAGGTGAACGAAGAGAAACCGACAAATTTGCTCCTATTCGCGAAGTGTGGGAACAGTTTTTATCAAATTGTAAGCTCAACTATAATCCAGCTTCGTACGTCACAATCGATGAACAATTGGTCTCTTTCCGTGGACGGTGTCCTTTTAAAGTTTATAATGGATCCAAACCTGATAAATATGGCATAAAGATTCTGATGTTAAATGATGCTAGAACGTTTTACATGTTCAATGCTGAGCCATATGCTGGAAAAGTTATAGTTGCTGGAACTGAGAGTGTCCCTTCATACTATATACAGAAATTGTCAGAGACACTGCACGGATCTAAAAGAAATATAACTTGCGACAATTGGTTTGCGTCAGTGCCAATTTTCAAGAAAATGCTCAGCGAACACTTGATCACGATGGTGGGAACACTCCGAAAGAACAAACGAGAAATCCCTGAAGATTTCAAACGACCAGGATCTGTGCAATCGTCGAAGTTTGCGTTTGATGGACAAATGACTCTGGTGGCCCACACTCCGAAAAAAAATAAAGTAGAGATTTTGCTCTCAACTTTACACGAAAACGATGCAATCAACCCCGAGACCAAGAAGCCGGAGATAATCCACTTTTACAACACTACAAAAGGAGGTACTGATTCATTCGATCAATTGTGCCATGAATATACGACGGCTCGGAAAACTCTCAGGTGGCCCATGAGAATCTGGATGGCGATGTTAGATCAAGGAGGTATAAATGCGATGATATTACACAATTTCAACGCAGCTATTATTCTTAAGAAAAGGAAAGATTTCTTGAAGGAGCTAATACAAGCTTTAGTGGAACCACATATGCGGCTGAGACTGAAGATTCCCACTCTTTGCCGAGAACTTCGCTTAAATATCCAGACGATTCTTCACGAAGAAGACCTTCCGGTGAGGCAGGTGAATAAAAAACAAGGTAGATGTGCCTTATGCCCGAGGTCGAAGGATCGAAAAAGTCAGACGTACTGTACGAAGTGCGGCCGAGCCATATGCGAAGAGCACAAAATTAAATTGTGCGTAGATTGTGTGGCGGTTGACTAAATTTCTAATATATTGTCCATTTTCACATTTTTTCAGTATCAATACAACTTTTTTTAATAAAAAAACTTCGTTGATTATCAATTAATAATTAATTTGATTGAATTAAATCAATAAAATGCCATTTTTTTGTTTTGAAATTTTCTCATTTTCAATCACCTGAATAAATATACTTTTTTAACGGAATGAAGTCGTAGTATTTTTTTTCCTATAGCCTAGAGTCTCCCCTTCAAAATGCTGCTTAATATTTGAAGATCGGTTCAATAGTTGAAAAAAAAAAAAATTGTTATATGAAAAATCAACTTTTTGCCAATTTTTGACGGTTTTCAGGCTTCAAATGGATTTTTTTATATATATATTCAATTGAAATGAGTTTTATCGTACATCATTCGTTTCGTTATAAAAAGACGAAGAAAATGGTGTATGATAAAGTCAGTTTAGCATCGTAGGACCGGATTTATAAGCAGAAAAAGAGTGGGGTGTGTTCGAACCCCGGTCATGAGGTTGAGGGTATGAAAAAAAGCACATGAGGTGTAGGGTTAATGAAGTTTCCTTTTGACTATTTCGTTTGTTTTGAGAGATTTGGTGTTACCGTCACCACATTTGGCCTCGCAAGCATTGTTCATTTGGCGTTACGTTCCTGCTGTTTGAGCTGATCTCGCTCGCGAAAATCATTCCTCTCACGCCGTCTTCGAGTACCGAAGAACATTCTCGACCTGCGGGCGGTTGAAAGAGCACGCTGGCATAGGCCATTTATTCAACGCCGCCCGTGTCTTTCCCGCCGTAGCAACCCACAGTTGCACCGCCCGCAATACCGTGAATTCGGGTGTCACAGTCCGTGCGAACCGGCGCCTCGTCAGGTGGGATCTGGGGGAGTTTTCTGGAGGCGAGGTGCTGTTTTACCTGGTGGTTTATTTTGTGGGCCCACCGCGACATCCGGAGTCGTGAGGGAGGCCTCCCCTCGGCCTTTCAGAGCTGCCCGCCGGATCCCCAAGAGGAAAGACACCCGGATCACGGTCAGCTAGTCGAGAGGAGTGTTTCGAGTGAGCGGGAGAGGTGAGAGCAGCAGAAAGGTAATTATTGCGATATTGTGTAAAGAAGCGTGACGGGAATTATCCTCCGTACACGCTCCATGGTTTTGAGTTTCCCGCGAAAGCGCGAGCAAAGAGTCCGTACTCTAGTTCGCGCCTAGCGCGTGAGCACTGTCGTGCATGGGCCTAGTGGTGGGGAGAACGCCGAATCTGGAGGACCGCTCGTCGCACTATCAGTCTTCTTCCGATCATCTCGCCGGCGAGTCACCAATACCTCCCGATCATCGAGGTTCCTTTGTCTTTCGGCGTGCGACGAGCTGGTTCCTCGGTAAGCCCTTTCTCTTTCTCCCCGAATGATTAATGGAGTTGAGCATTTTGAGTTTCGGAATTTAGTTTCGGTTTATTTGGCGTTTCGGGGAACATGTGTGTTGAAGTTTCGAGCGAGATTGCGGCCGATACTTCCCGTGTTCCCAAATTTTGTAGTTTTTGCGGCTCAGCTCCACTAATCGATTCGATATTAATTTGGGTCCATTCAGTATAGTTTATTTGACGTAATCCTGTTGCGCATTAATCAATTAAGTTTGAGTTTTGTAATATCGAATTTTTGATATCGAATTTTGGTAGTACGCGTTGGAATATTCCACGCAGCTACGTTTCTCTCTCTCCCTGCACGCGTGGAGGCTCTAGCAAGCACGGTCGTTCGCGCGATGTTTTCGCTCTGTCTCTCTCGCACTTATTGTCGCGCGTCGTCTATACGGCGATTTATTCTGTCTTTTGTATTGCGTATTTTTCAGCCGTTCCTTTTGCGTTCATATTTATTTCCTTTTCTCTATTTCGTGACGACCGTATCATTTTGCGTTCCTTTATGGCGAATTATCTTACGGCTCTCTTTCGTTACCTATGTTACCTTTTCAACGATTATCTTGCTATTAGTTTCTGTGATTTATTTTATCGTATAACGCGGCTATCTTCGTATTATTGTACTGATCGTTCGGGAATTTCGGTGTTACCTCGCGCTTAGCCGAAAGTCGCTTCACTATTACCTTTCGTCGCGTACCTTCGAGTTTTCTTGCGGCCGAGAACTCATGTAGGGAATTACCTGGCGTCAATTACCTTGCCTATGTTGCCTATGACGCTCTCGCGAATGATTTTAGGGTTACCTAGCGTCAATTACCTTGCCTATGTTGCCTATGACGCTCTCGCGAATTATGTTAGGATTACCTAGCGTCAATTACCTTGCCTATGTTGCCTATGACGCTCTCGCGAATTACTTTAGGGTTACCTGGTGTCGATTACCTTTTACCTGAATTTACCTAAGACACCGGTTGTTCTGGCGCTGATTACCTTTTACCTGTTATCTAAGGCAACTGCTCGTCAGATCGCTGATTATCTTTTACCTACAATGCCAGAGCGTCGGTCGTCGATTACCTACGACACCCGCGAAATTGCGATGCGATTACCTATTACCTGAATTACCTGATGAATTCGAGTAAGCCGCGCGCCGAAACCGCGTTGTCGTCCGATACGTGTTGCCATGCGATTCTAGCGAGCCGTAAATTGAATTTCCTTTTCAACTCTTATTTTATGTAGAATCCAATCTCGCGAGTATTCATCTTTTCTTGTACTTTTGTTCATTTGAATAAATTGTTAATCTTTTCTGAATCTTCTGTCTGTGTCGATTATTTGCTTTGCATTGTGAATTGCTATTTTTCCTCAAGGATCTCCCCCTCTACCTTTTGTATCTCAGATGAGCTGAGTAGTCGGACCGTCCTCGGCCATTCGTTCCCCCCGTGTACTCTAAATTCTAGTTTTGCGTTGCGTTACGATCGCGAGAATCGACGAAAATAAAGTCGATTAATTCGACGGTACTTTGTACCTGGCGCCCAGTTCATTCTCGCAGCCGGAGAGTCATGCGGGAAGGAGCGGGTGAGCCGAGAAGGGACTGGATCGTCCCCTTGCGGGGAAAATCTACTTTACAATATATACATATAGTCCAACGTTGTTGGATTCGTGGTGATATTTCTACTATGACGTCAGTCGATTTTTTTGAATTGTAAAAAAGTAATTATGGGCTTTTTGAAATCAGATTAATGCGCAATCATATAATCAATTCCGAATTTTATAATTATTTAGAGGGCAGACTTCCATCCCTACCAGAAACATCTCTACCAAAATTAATGTCTATCCAAAAAACAAGTCCCGTAACATTTCTACCACGATTAAAACACTACCCCGTAACAACTCTACCAAAATGAATATAATTCATTTTATAAATGTCTACCACGTAACATCTCTACCAGAAAATATTTCCACCACGTAAAATGTCTATCCGTATACATCACAGCCTTCACTTTTGTTGGTAAGGAAAGGTTAACTTTTATAAAAAGTTGACCTATTTAACCGTGAAAATTGAGAAACTGTCTCCAACTTGAGAAAATCATCGCACGAGATCCCTGGCGTCGAGGTTCCGAACTAGAGCAGAATTAACACCGGCCGGTACGCATCAGCCCCGCTGTTATCACAAGTTCGTCAACCGAAAATTCGCTCGCAAGGCCGAGCTACGTCCAGGCGGCACCATCGATCAAGTCGGCTGATAACAGCACCGTACCGTTAAGTCATCAATCACCAATCGATAGCTCTCGTCGTTAGCCCTTTTCCTTCCTCACCCTCCCTCGCCGCCGAGTCGCTACTCCTGCGCTCGATAAAGGAGTCCGATTGGATGATCATCGGCGCGCGCAAGGATCTATAATTGATAATTTATGCGCAACGAGGAAGAACGACGAGCGAGCACAGAGATCGAACATTTCCATCACGACCCCGGCGTGCGTGCCACGGCCCAGTTCCCCGTATTTTCCACGTTACGAATAGTTTTTCGTTCGACCCCAGTTATTGTATTTCGACGACCACTGGCTTGATTCTGGAGACCATCGAAGTAATTGTGAGCACGAGAAATCGTACGACGTTTCATCCCAACGCCAAGTAAGTCGTTTTCACTCTCCAAACGCCGCGACGAAAAACACGTGGTCGTTCCACTTTTTTTTCGTCGGGGCTCGTGTCTCAATTTCGCCGGTCGATTGAAAATTTGCGAATATTGCCATCGAGATTTCTCCAAGCCCTTCTGGCTCATTATCGATTTCCCCCCCTGTGTTCCGAATCATTACTTTGGCATTGTTATTTTTGTTTCAAATGCGAGTGAGTGCTGTGGTGCTAGTTTAAGCCCCTTTTTAGTGTGATCTACCCCCCCCCCCCTTTTCGCCCCTCGCCCACCGGTTTTGTCGTCGATTCGCGCATCGTACTGTAACGAATCATTTTCCTAATTGTTTTCTCGTTTGCAACCTCACGGGTATATGTAAGACGCCTGAGCGACAGGTGCCCGTCGACCCGAAGATACTGAGTCTCAAAAGCATTGAGCCATTTTCCACAGTTTTCTTTTTCTTTCTCCAAGCTAGCCCCGTTCTGTACATTTTCTCCCGTATTAGACGTAGTAATTGAGTCCTCTGTTGTTAACATTCGAGATCCGAAGAGATCTACCTGATTTATTTTTGTTACTTTTTGTTATAAAAACTAACTGGCGCCCAAAGTGAATAATTGATGAAATATAGCCTACTTTTTTTGTTATCATTTTCTTCTATTAAATCTCGGTTCCTTATTTATTTAATTTTTATCCCCCTGTTATTTCTAACCGTTTCAGCCAGCAGTGACGAAAAACCCCGTCACAATACAAACACTCAGTTTTGAAGTTCCAAAAGAACGAACACACTACTACGAACCGCGCTGAAGTTTCCAACGTTGGAGTCCAACGAAATGAATGAAAAAAACGATTGTAATTCACCAATTTTTTATTTCACGAATCGTTGGTGCAGCTTGAAAAACTACGAATCGCAAATTTGGCAGGGAACAAAATAGGAGAATTACTGGAATTACTGGAGAGTTTTTTTCGATCATTTCGTTGGACTCCAACGTTGGAAACTTCAGCGTCATACACTACTTAATTATCCCTCGCGGACCGTATGTTGCTTCTACGCAACACGCGCTTCAAGGCCCAATTTTGAGATAAAATTATGAAGGGAATCATTTTCCGTCAACGCGAAATAGGTCTCGGTCTGAGAGGGTTAATGTACCAACTGCATTTGTAAGTGTAAACAAGACACTAGATCTTTTTCAGCATTCAAGGTCTTACCTAATGGTTTCTCCACTTGTTCTTCATTTGTTACAAACATATTGTTTGTATTAATTATTGTTCTAAAGAGATCTGGAGTATGACTATTGAGCCTAGCAATGTTTTATTGTTCTTGAAGAATATCATTGAAGCTTATTTCAATTGAGTGTAATTTTCAGTTTAAAATTGGTCGAGCAAGGTACAGCGACGAGATAATCGCACATGTATTAATATCCCGTAACCACGCAGTTGTGAGATGTGTAGAAAATGGTGATTGGACAATAGAGAATCTGAGTTCCACAATCACCTTGTTGAACAACATTCCCCTGGAGTTAAGGATGCCAAAAAAATTGTTTCCCAGCAATGTTATACAATTTAGTGCTTCTGCAGAATTCAAATATGAGTTTCAACTTCGTCCAAAGTCACAAATCAACAATAAAAGACAAAAACTTAATGAATGTTTCGTGGAAGCTGTTATGACGCAACAAAAATCTTTTGCAGAGTCTCAAGAAACAAAGAGAAAAGAATTTGAGAAAAAATTGCAAACAAAGCAGAATGAGCAGATCGAGCTCAAAGCTCAGTTCGATGAGCTACTAAAAATTCAAGAATTGGCGCAGGACAAAACACAGGATCTAAACAACAAAATATTGGACCTCCAGAAATAAATAAAAGCTGGCAATGATGCGAAAATACAACTCCAGAGCTCTTATAATGATTTATTAATGACTCTTGAAACAGAGCGAAGAAAATTCGAAGATCGTCTCAATGAGGAAAGAAGAAAATGGCAAACTGCCCTTGTCACCAGCAAACAGGAGAAAAAAAACATTGAAAAAACTATGAGAAACGAAAAAAAAGAAAAAAATATTAGTTAACACAGAAAAAAGGCCTTTTTTCTGTGTGAACTGATATTTTTTTGTTTCTACTAGTCAAACAGAAATGCAAATTTTCTCTTTCTAAAATTTGAATAGCATAGAGAACTGAAACATTTTGTTGTATTCGTTATTAAAAGAATAGATTTTTCGATTGAGGTGAAATATAAGTACCACCATTTTCAATAGTAGTTTGTAATTGTTCGGTCAAAGCAGCTTGCTCTTTGAGGGCATCTTCAGTTTCCTTCAACTTTTGTTCCAACTGATTTTTCTCGTTCAAAAGTCGTTCTTGAGAAGTTTTTTCGTTTCTCATAGTTTTTTTTCTCCTGTTTGCTGGTGACAAGGGCAGTTTGCCATTTTCTTCTTTCCTCATTGAGACGATCTTCGAATTTTCTTCGCTCTGTTTCAAGAGTCATTAATAAATCATTATAAGAGCTCTGGAGTTGTATTTTCGCATCATTGCCAGCTTTTATTTATTTCTGGAGGTCCAATATTTTGTTGTTTAGATCCTGTGTTTTGTCCTGCGCCAATTCTTGAATTTTTAGTAGCTCATCGAACTGAGCTTTGAGCTCGATCTGCTCATTCTGCTTTGTTTGCAATTTTTTCTCAAATTCTTTTCTCTTTGTTTCTTGAGACTCTGCAAAAGATTTTTGTTGCGTCATAACAGCTTCCACGAAACATTCATTAAG
Source organism: Venturia canescens (assembly GCF_019457755.1). Taxonomy (NCBI): domain Eukaryota; kingdom Metazoa; phylum Arthropoda; class Insecta; order Hymenoptera; family Ichneumonidae; genus Venturia; species Venturia canescens. The sequence goes on along the minus strand of NC_057424.1, from coordinate 24,792,154 downwards.
TTTTTGTCTTTTATTGTTGATTTGTGACTTTGGACGAAGTTGAAACTCATATTTGAATTCTGCAGAAGCACTAAATTGTATAACATTGCTGGGAAACAATTTTTTTGGCATCCTTAACTCCAGGGGAATGTTGTTCAACAAGGTGATTGTGGAACTCAGATTCTCTATTGTCCAATCACCATTTTCTACACATCTCACAACTGCGTGGTTACGGGATATTAATACATGTGCGATTATCTCGTCGCTGTACCTTGCTCGACCAATTTTAAACTGAAAATTACACTCAATTGAAATAAGCTTCAATGATATTCTTCAAGAACAATAAAACATTGCTAGGCTCAATAGTCATACTCCAGATCTCTTTAGAACAATAATTAATACAAACAATATGTTTGTAACAAATGAAGAACAAGTGGAGAAACCATTAGGTAAGACCTTGAATGCTGAAAAAGATCTAGTGTCTTGTTTACACTTACAAATGCAGTTGGTACATTAACCCTCTCAGACCGAGACCTATTTCGCGTTGACGGAAAATGATTCCCTTCATAATTTTATCTCAAAATTGGGCCTTGAAGCGCGTGTTGCGTAGAAGCAACATACGGTCCGCGAGGGATAATTAAGTAGTGTATGACGCTGAAGTTTCCAACGTTGGAGTCCAACGAAATGATCGAAAAAAACTCTCCAGTAATTCCAGTAATTCTCCTATTTTGTTCCCTGCCAAATTTGCGATTCGTAGTTTTTCAAGCTGCACCAACGATTCGTGAAATAAAAAATTGGTGAATTACAATCGTTTTTTTCATTCATTTCGTTGGACTCCAACGTTGGAAACTTCAGCGCGGTTCGTAGTAGTGTGTTCGTTCTTTTGGAACTTCAAAACTGAGTGTTTGTATTGTGACGGGGTTTTTCGTCACTGCTGGCTGAAACGGTTAGAAATAACAGGGGGATAAAAATTAAATAAATAAGGAACCGAGATTTAATAGAAGAAAATGATAACGAAAAAAGTAGGCTATATTTCATCAATTATTCACTTTGGGCGCCAGTTAGTTTTTATAACAAAAAGTAACAAAAATAAATCAGGTAGATCTCTTCGGATCTCGAATGTTAACAACAGAGGACTCAATTACTACGTCTAATACGGGAGAAAATGTACAGAACGGGGCTAGCTTGGAGAAAGAAAAAGAAAACTGTGGAAAATGGCTCAATGCTTTTGAGACTCAGTATCTTCGGGTCGACGGGCACCTGTCGCTCAGGCGTCTTACATATACCCGTGAGGTTGCAAACGAGAAAACAATTAGGAAAATGATTCGTTACAGTACGATGCGCGAATCGACGACAAAACCGGTGGGCGAGGGGCGAAAAGGGGGGGGGGGTAGATCACACTAAAAAGGGGCTTAAACTAGCACCACAGCACTCACTCGCATTTGAAACAAAAATAACAATGCCAAAGTAATGATTCGGAACACAGGGGGGGAAATCGATAATGAGCCAGAAGGGCTTGGAGAAATCTCGATGGCAATATTCGCAAATTTTCAATCAACCGGCGAAATTGAGACACGAGCCCCGACGAAAAAAAAGTGGAACGACCACGTGTTTTTCGTCGCGGCGTTTGGAGAGTGAAAACGACTTACTTGGCGTTGGGATGAAACGTCGTACGATTTCTCGTGCTCACAATTACTTCGATGGTCTCCAGAATCAAGCCAGTGGTCGTCGAAATACAATAACTGGGGTCGAACGAAAAACTATTCGTAACGTGGAAAATACGGGGAACTGGGCCGTGGCACGCACGCCGGGGTCGTGATGGAAATGTTCGATCTCTGTGCTCGCTCGTCGTTCTTCCTCGTTGCGCATAAATTATCAATTATAGATCCTTGCGCGCGCCGATGATCATCCAATCGGACTCCTTTATCGAGCGCAGGAGTAGCGACTCGGCGGCGAGGGAGGGTGAGGAAGGAAAAGGGCTAACGACGAGAGCTATCGATTGGTGATTGATGACTTAACGGTACGGCGTTGTTATCAGCCGACTTGATCGATGGTGCCGCCTGGACGTAGCTCGGCCTTGCGAGCGAATTTTCGGTTGACGAACTTGTGATAACAGCGGGGCTGATGCGTACCGACCGGTGTTAATTCTGCTCTAGTTCGGAACCTCGACGCCAGGGATCTCGTGCGATGATTTTCTCAAGTTGGAGACAATTCCTCCTCGAGAAGATGTTCGATGATGGTGATCGGTCCCTTGACTCGGTTCTGATAGCCTTTATCCGATGTTTTAGCCTCTGGGATTCGGGAAAGGGGCTTTTTATAAGTGGGAGGGGATTGCTTGGGGCAGGACTCGACGGGGGCTCTCGTTCAGGGGGAGAGGGGGATTGTAGTCCGGTGAATTTCACGTGTAGGCGATTGCGAGCGAGTGCCAAAACGGCCGAAGAACTTATGACTAATAACAACGGTGATACAGAAAAATGAATAATTGAACTAACATAAGAAAATGGTATAGTTCGCAAATAGTTAAAATTATCAGAAAAATATAGCGATTTTTGACGCTTCAAAAATGAGTGAGCGGTGTGGTGGATTCCACCACGACGCGGGGCGTTGCGGCTCTGCCACAACGTCACAGTATAAATGAAAATAATGTTTCTACATATTTCACTTTTGTCGACATGTATATCTGAAAATATTGAATTTTTCTTGTTGAGTTTAACCAGCATAGGTTCCAGACCGTCGTCGTTCATTGAACACTTGTGACTTTCCATTGTGATATGAATATTCGTTATTTTGATCGTCCTACGTCTCGCGTTGTAGCTAAACTAACCACGAAAAGTTTTGTCGCCAGGCTCTGTGTTTTTCTTCTTCTTCTTCTTCTTCTTTTTGTGGTTGACTCGGGTCTATGCTCCAAGAGCTTTGAGATCATACGGCGCGTGGGGGTTGGTACTACCATAAACGTAGCCGTACAACTTTGATTTTTTAATTTTTTAATTATTAATTACTCTTGGTGCTCTCAAGGTGGTCTCTGGTAATGCAATTACAACGCTTGGTAACCAATATTTTTTTTATAAATAATTGATTGAACGTTTGAGTGTAAAGATAGCCGACCTTTACGTATATTGCGTGAAATAGTTGGGATAAAATACTTAAATCGACGCAGAATCGTCTGGTACCAACGATTCTATGAAATATAGTCTTTGGTAATCAATTAATATCGGAATAACACGAGTCCTGCGTGTGGTGATTATTGCGAATATCGCGAATATGAACCGGGCAGACTTCCATCCCTACCAAAAACATCTCTACCAAAATTCAATACTACTAATTACACCTCCACCAAAATTAAAAAACAAGTCCCGTAACATTTCTACCACGATTAAAACACTACCCCGTAACAACTCTTCCAAAATGAATATAATTCATTTTATAAATGTCTACCACGTAACATCTCTACCAAAAAATATTTCCACCACATAAAATGTCTATCTGTATACATCACAACCTCCTCTTTTGTTGGTAAGGAAGGGTTAACTTTTATAAAATGATAACCTATTTAACCGTGAAAATTGAGTCATTAAAAGATTTTAATGACTTGAATGACTCAATTTTCACGGTTAAATAGGTTAACTTTTTATAAAAGTTAACCTTTCTTTACCAACAAAAGTGAAGGCTGTGATGTATACGGATAGACATTTTATGTGGTGGAAATATTTTCTGGTAGAGATGTTACGTGGTAGACATTTATAAAATGAATTATATTCATTTTGGTAGAGTTGTTACGGGGTAGTGTTTTAATCGTGGTAGAAATGTTACGGGACTTGTTTTTTGGATAGACATTAATTTTGGTGGAGGTGTAATTAGTAGTATTGAATTTTGGTAAAGAAAGAGGATGTAAATGTGTCGCCGCCTGCTTCTCCTTCCTCTCCGTCCGGCAGACTACTACTTAATATTGGTTTACCTCCTAGATATTGATTTATATTTTTATTTTACGAGATGAAGATCCACGTTTGCAAGATCAGGATTACACAATTGTTTCCACAGTAGTTTTAAATTAAATTTTAAATTCGAATAACAATCGGTAGTGACTAGAATGGCCGGAAATGGCCGCCGTCACTATTTCCTGTCGGCCAAAGTCACTAGCCGAAAAAAATGGGGTAAGATAGTTGTAGAAACAAGGCACAGATGTCGCAATGAGCTTTTTCGTCGATAATTCAGAAATTACAGTCTCGGCGGCAGGGGTTCTCATTCTCATATGAATAGATACGAATAGATACGCTTCCGAGACTTGTTTGGATAGTTGTACGATACGTCATCTTGACATTTGAGGTTATGATCCCCAAAGTGTTGGTGCATGCGGAGTGTAATTTATGAATGAAAATAATTAGTTAAAAGTGGAAGGAGTCAATTATTATCAATGACGCGATTAATTCGTGTTTAATGATAATATTAATAATAATAATTATTAAACACGAATTAATAATGATGGTGATAATCACCTCACTGTTTACACTCCGCATGAAACAGCACTTTGAGACCATAACCTGACGTCAAACGACGTGCAGCAGCTGCTACGATAACGAGTCTCGGGTTGCCCAGATGTGCGTATTTCAATTCATTGAGAACCCCTGCCGCCGAGACTGTAATTTCTGATTTTTTTTATTTTTTTTATTGTGAATATAATAAAGAAGGCTACGGCGTCGCCATATAGCCTCAGGTAGTTACAATCTTGCATGTTTGTACTCGGTAATATCACATGTAGAATACAGGTTCATAGACTGGTAATATATTTTTATCGATCTTGATTTTTAAATTCATAATTATCATCTACCAACAATATATAATTACTGACCAAATTTAATACGTTTTGTTTTTTTTTCTCTCTTTTTAAGTTAGATAAACAATTTGATGGAACTGATGAATTTAGCTAAAGCTGTTACTGCTTGATATTTCATACCATGTAACAGAGACTTCAAACAATACGGAGAGGTTTCCTTTATCTTTTGCAACTCTTTTACCAACACCTTTCGCTCTGCCTCCCACATGGGGCATCGCCCAAATATATGATTATCTGTCTTTGCTGCCTCTCCACAATCACAGATATTTGAGTCGATTATATTATGTCTAAATAAGCTTACCTTCAGTGAGGAATGACCGCTTCTCAATCTGTTTATTGAGACTATTTCTCGCCGTTGTAATTTAAATTTCTTGTACCATGGGTAAGATTTCCTTTGATAAAATTTATCAAAATAATCTCTCCCTTTTTCTCGACTGGCGTTAATGCCACCATTCATGAAACTCATCGCCCATCATAGTGCGCCAAGTGGCTTTCAGGTCAGAGCCGGGGATTAGAATCTGTGTGTCGCGACCGTATCGGATCGCAGTCTTAGCCGCTAAATCTACTACTTTGTTATACTTTATGCCCTTATGTGCTGGGATCCATTTAAATTGTACTTTTTTCCCCCTGGCTTCTAGTTTACGTAATTTTTCTTTAATCATTATTATTAGGTACGACCCCGATAGCTTATCAGTGCCCTTCAAAGCTTGAAGCGCACTCCTAGAATCGGAAAAGATCGTGTAATCACTGGCGTCGAGCCTACTGGCCATTTCTAGAGCCTCAAAAATAGCCAATGCTTCTGCTGAGTATATGGAAGCCATACCGGTAGTACGGAAATATTTCTCCTCTTGTCCCCTCAATCTAAAGGTGGCGAACCCTACGAATTCCCCCCCCCCCCCCTTCCCTCCATCTTAGAACCATCAGTGAAGATACACACAGACTCCTTCATGTAGTTGGAAAATATTTTATTGAATTCGTTATCACAGGTCTGTGCTTCGTTAATTCTTAGGCCTTCTTCAAACGTAACATCCGCTTTCAAAGTAAGAGCATCGTACTGGAAGTTATAGCATAAGGGCCTAATTGCTTCTGCTATGATATGACTTTTGATTTCAATTTCTCTATAACATTCAAGCAAGACAGACATTTGGTACCGATTTATCGTCACTGGATTCTCTCATAATTCGTTTCCTTTCTCTAATGATCTAATTATCGGGTTGTTTTCAAGGGCAAAAGCCTTAGTTAAGTAATTTCTTCCGAGGAATTTAATTCTGCTTTTCAAAGGGGGAATCTTGGACTCTCCCAGCGTAACATTATTTGGGGTTGAACTTCTGAGCCCCAGCGCAATTTTAATCGCCTTGGTTTGGATTCTCTCTAGTCTAATTTCTTGATTTTTGTTAACTGGGTAAAAACTTATATCTCCGTATACAATTCTAGATCTTATTAAAGCTGTGTAAAGCCTGGTCAAAAGCTCAGGGTCCGCACCCCACCACGTCGATCTTAACCATCGGATGATTGTCATCGGCTTTAAGCATTTCTCTTCGATCGACTGTATTTGTCTATTCCACTTATGATCTGCTTCAAAATAAATTCCTAAAACTTTAACGGAGTGTTGCGCTTGTACCTGTACGTCGTTTAGTGTTATCGACCAAACTCTATCCCTAATTTTCTTGCTTTTGCTAAATACGACTAGATTACATTTTTCTGGGGCCAGGTCTAGGCCACTCGCTCCTAAAAATTGCTGGATTGATTTACCCGCATTTTCGATTTCAACTAGAGATGTTCCCACATTGTTATTTATTCTATATATACACACGTCGTCTGCAAATTGCACCATTTTAACTCCTTCCACACTGGCTTCTAGACCTCTTGTATACAATGTGTACAAAAGGGGACTGAGGACACCTCCTTGTGTTAGTCCCTTAGAGCATCTCAACATTTCGTCTATCGTACCATACCTACAATACACGTTTCTCTCAGAGATTATATTATGTATAAATTTTCTCAAATAAATTCTCACTAGAATATTTGGCAGTACGTTGTCATATGCGCTTTTTATATCTAAGAACAGTGCTGTTACATGTTTATTTTCCTCAAAGGCATTTCTAATGTCCGAATTGGGAACTTGGTAAAATATTATACTGTTCGACCCACCACGAGAGTCGGTTGTTTATAAGTCTTTCGAGTATTTTTAATAGGCAAGATGCCAAGGAAATTGATCTTACTTTATTACTATCCCCTTTAGGGATGAAAAAAACCACATAGTTCTTCCATTCTATTGGGAACTTTCCTTCCAAATATATCTCATTGAACAGTGTAAGCAGCACGTCTTTAAATTCTTTAGGTAAGTTAATTATAATCAAATAGTCTATGCTGTCGAAACCTGGAGCGGAGTCGACTCTTAGATTACCCAAGACTATTTCTAGTTCTTCCCGTGTGAAAGGTAGTATGAGAAAAGGGTCACCTTCTCCGTCATCGAAGTTTGGCTCCGTTTGCGGGACCCAATTTGGGCATAGACTTGCCAGTGTTGTTTTACTGTTTTCTACTCTTGTTTTGTTATAGGCAAATTTTTTCTCTGAGTAGTTTAGTCTGTTATTGAAGGCTTTAATTTTTTGCCAGATGTAGGTTGGGTTCGTATACTTTGTGAATTTTTGGGTAAATTCTTTGAACTGCTCTCTTTTTATTTCCCTTAATCGATACTTAGTTTTAGCTTCTATTTTTTTGTATTTTATAAAATTATCATATGAAAAATATTCTTTCATCCTCAAAAAGGCTCCCTTTCTAATACGAATGAGTTTATCACACTCCTCTGTCCACCATGGGGCCGGAGGGGGTTTTGGGACGTTATGATCCCCGATTTTTCTACTAGCCTGAGGGGTACAGCTTTGTACCGCATCTACTATTGTTGCTATCACAGTGGTGTACTTTACCTGTGTGTCAATCTCATCCGAATAGATAACCGGTATTATTCCTTCTAGATTGTCTAAAAGTGTTTGTCTAAATTGAGACCAGTCTGTTTTACGACTGTATAAGCATTTTCGGCTAAAGCTTGAATTTCTATTTACAGCGGCCTTTATATACTCAATATTAATAAGGTAATGGTCGCTACCCCATGGGTCGTCACCCACCCTCCACTCCATGATTGGGAGCGATCGATTGTCAACAAACGCTAAGTCTATATTTGATTCTGTTTGATATTGCCGAAACCTAAAGGAAGCCTCTGTACTATTCAAAATCCCCAGCTCTTCCTGCGCCACAATTTCAGCAATTGTCATACCTGATTGACAACAGCGTCTATCTCCCCACAACGTATGATGAGCGTTGAAGTCTCCTGCTACAAGAAATCTTCCCCGGAACTGGCACAAAAACCTCTCCCACGAGTTTGGGTCAATGCTCACATCTGGTGGCCTGTAACAAGAAACTATTAGCATTTCTTCGTTGCTTATGAATAACTTTATCGCACACAACTCAATGTTGCCATCACAGTCAAAAAATGTTACCAACTACTCCATATTTAATTCTATTATTAATAATAAATATAAGGACACCCCCGCCATTGCGGTTATCCCTCTTTTTTCTGACTACATCAAAAGCCCGCAAATAAATTGGTTCGTTAGATTTTAACCATGTTTCTGATAAAAGGATAATGTCATAGTCTTTCGCTCGTTGTTGGATCTCAGGAAGCTTTTGCCGTATACTTTAGCAGTTCCACTGCAAAATCCTTATTCCTTTGTTGTGTCCGTTAGCCATTGATATAGGTTTCCTCCTCATCGCTCATGGTCCAATCCTCGTTGGTCATCATTGGGTCATCTTGCTGAAGTACTGGTCGCTGTGGTGTTGCTGTATCCTTAACTGCTAGTTTGTGTATCTCTAACATTTTCCATAGTCTTTCGAAGAACTTGTCCACCTCTGGTAGCTGTTCAAGTGACTGGCTGAGACGATCCAGCTGATACCGAATTTTGGTTGAGCTTCTCCAGATACGGGCGTCGACGCCTTGGCCTTGCGCATTTTTGAATCTTTTTCCGGTTTCAGGGTTCCTGTTCATGGGCTTATTCCACGCCGACGGTCCCGGCTTGTCGTATGAACTTTGTGCTATTGCTATTTGTCGCTGTAGTGCATCCCTAGTTTCTTTGATAGACGGAAAGTTTCGATTATCTTTTACCGGTACTTCTCCTTTATTCATCTGTTTTTTCTTGAGTTCTCTTCGCGATGATATATCGAACGTTTTCTCGAGCCATGATCGTGTTTACCTCTATGGCTTCTTTTCTCCGAGGGCAGTCTTTACTGAGTACATTGTGTTCACCTTCGCAGTTTATACATTTCTGTTTTGGAGCATCGTTCGCCTTCCGGGTGTCTCGCATCCGTACAGGTGAGACATCGCTCTTGATCTTTGCACCATTTTCGGGAGTGCCCCAACTTTCCACAGTTATAACATTGTCTGAGCGCTGGAATATAATGTTCAATCCGGAGCACTGTTTTTTCAATAGATATCTTCTCTGGCAGAAGTTGACATCTGAACGTGATGCACACCGATTGAGTTTCAATCCATTCAGTTACTCCGTCCACCTTCACTCGTTTTCGTAGTCTCATTCCTTGTAGGGCTTTGAGTCTTGGGTTTTCTTGGTTTATACTTTCAAGTACTTCTTCAATGGACATATCTTGCGAAATGCCCCTGGTGACACCTTTTCTAAGGACCCAATAACTTGGCATTCTTAATTTTGAACTCTTGAGATATTGATTGGACAGTGCTTTGTTAGTCTCGTCCCTAGAGTCGAAGGTTATATTTCAGGTTTTTTTAATAAGAGGTTCAATGTTCGTGAATTTAATGCCTGCTTTTGAAACCAACCTGCTGACTTCCAGTGGGAGTAGAGGTTTAGTACTTGAGTCCCCATCCTCGATTCTCTGCAGCTGGACAATGTAAGGTGCCCTATCATTTTTTTTAAATTTAAGCTCTTGGCGTGGTCTTTCCTTGCCAGTGGTAACTTGACTCCTATTTCCAGTTCCATTAATCGTCTTAGTTTTTTCATTCTGGATTAACTCCTGATTACTAACCAGAAAATTTGACGTTGTTCTAGTATTCTGTTTTTGTTCACCGGGCTTTTCGTGATTTTCATCAGTCTCGTCAGTTCTTGGTTTTTTGTAAGAATTTTTCTTTCTCGTCATACCAGCTTCTTCCATTAATGACGTGTACAGCTGCAATTTTTGTAGCTTTCCATGTTCTATCGTTTGGTCATGTCTAACATCTTTGCTGCTCGAGTCGTCGTCCAGCGTTAGCCGGCTGGCGTCCACTCACGTCCGAGTGAGGTTATGTTAACCCCGACGGTCGTTTTTCTATGTGCCTATCCTTGCAAGAATTAGTCGGTTCAACCTCAATACTATCTCACTATTCTATCTCAGTTATACTTTTATCAGTCCCTCAATCTTTAGCCACAGTTACTGCAACTTAATTATAGATTTAATTAACGCAAAAGTTTTTTACTCCAAAAAACTCTCCGGACCTTACAACGATCCGTGAACTCAATTTAAACAAAAAAAGCATTTCTGAATTATCGACGAAAAAGTTTATTGCGACATCTGTGCCTTGTTTCTACAACTATCTTACCCCATTTTTTTCGGCTAGTCACTTTGGCCGACCGGAAATAGTGACGGCGGCCATTTTCGGTGAATCTAGTCCCTACCGTTTTTCACATTTAAGAGTTGTAAACCCTGACTGGCGGTTGAAATTTGAATCTCCCTCTCTCCTCCTCTGACAAGAGAGAAGAGAATAAACAAGGCAAGGCAGGCAAGGCATGTATGTATTACGCTTACGCTTACACCTACCTTACCATACTGCTGCATTCACGATACCCTGATGCACACTACACACCGCGACGCGACTGTACTTGTTTGAATCAGAAGTCAATCTCCAACGAATAGTAGATTTGAATAAAAAGTCAAATCAGAAGAAAAAATATCAATGTTGATTAACAAATTGGCGAAGAGTGAGCAGGTTATTGTGACGTTAGATATATATACAGTGAAAAACTATAAAAACGAGATAACACAACGAAAATGTTGATTTACGACGTGTTGCACAAGGAAAAAGTATATCGGAGTGTCGCTAGCGATCTCCGTGACTTAGGGGTTAAACATCGTTTGAAAAAGAACGCGATAAAAAGCGAGAAGGTTGAGAGGAATCGGACGAGTTCGCGTAAAGTTTTTAAAGTTTCATTATCCTATCAAGCCCTGGACGTGGTGAATTTATCTTCCGGAGCGATTGTTCACGTACCCGTCTTCGTCTGTCAAGCAACCGCTTATCTCGAAAATTTCTTGTTTCACGAAGGTCTTTTTCGCAAAGCGGGCTCGCATGCAAGACAGAAAGAACTAATAGGACGTCTCGACGCGGGTGGTACATTGGGTGATAAAAACCATGCTATCGACGTTGCCAATTGCTTAAAGACTTTCTTTCGCGATTTGCCCGAACCTCTCATACCTTATGCTTATCACGATCTCTTCGTACGATGTCTCGTTCTTCGTACTCGCACCGTTCAAGCCCTCTTACTCGCTTGCATTCTTTTGCCGCCATTGCATCTCAATACGCTTGCTTTCTTCATGGGTTTCTTAAAAAAAGTTTGTCTGCATGAAAACCTCAACAAAATGAGTGCAGAAAATTTGGCTACCGTTATCGGCCCTAATATTATGCCACTCCAAGAAACTACTATGTCCGCTGTCCAGGCTAGACTCGAAGCTCACCTAGTCATTGTCAAGGTATACAACAGTTATTTTCAAATCATAATACATAGAATCTAAATCGCGTAGACCAAAGTTAATAAATGGATGAACTCACGCATGCTTTATTCTATAACAAATGCTTGTGCTTGTAAAGTTGAATAGAAAATTAACCTTGGAGTCTCAAAATCTTTCTGTTGTTTTGTTAAATGCTTTTTATTACAATAAAAATATCATTGTATATCATTGGTCACGAATTTAAATCCTGAAATATCTTACAATTTTACTATTTTCAATTGTTTACTTTCAACAGATCTCTGACTGTTTTTGTAATATCGATAATTAAAATAATATTGGAGTAATATTTAAAACAATACTGTAAAGTAATATCTCATATACTTGAGTCATTTCCAATTAGAGATACTCTAGGGTATGCGAGAGATTTTTTTTTTTTTTTTTTTTTTTCATAAAAAATTAAAAACATCCTAATTCTGGTGATTGTTGACAGATTGTTGTATATGCAGGGTAAATTAAAAAATATGAAAGGAATTGTTACATCAGATGCATATTGAGCTCTGTGCTCATAAAAAATAGAAGTTAAATAAAACAACAAGAGAAACAACAAAAATGCAAGTTCAAACTATGTCATGGTTGATTTATTTTTCCAGCTTCTTATAGAGAACGCGGATAACATTGGTGTTCTACCTGAGCACATATCAGAGACAATCAGCGCTGAAACCATTGGCAGTGTTGAAACAGAACTCGACAATTCTGATCCACTGACTCGTGGACGAAACAAGAAGAAAAAACATCGCAGTGGTAGCTTGACAAGTCAGTTTTGAATCTACAAATTGCTTTTCCGTTGTCTCACAAGTGGTAAGAGACTTGTTTTTTACAATAACAAAATTATAAGCATAATTATCTATTTTCAGGAATGTTCAATGGTCTCAAAAAAATGGTTGGAAAAAGTGGTTCGCCGATCGAAGTCGGACAGCCAAATAATCAGTTAGTCCCAGCAGAATTGGATCCTTTGCAAACACCATTGATAAAAGTTGGTAAAAAGCGGAAGGTTCTAGAACCCACCGTTGGACCGGTTAGCGTTAAAAAAAAGTAAGAAGGCAATTCATTGCCTACTTCTTCAAATTTGATGATTACCAATCTTTTTTTTTTAACAACGTTTACGCCTCATCATTTGGAAGAACTGATATAATGCCTTTCCGTTTATATGTCCCAAATTGTACTTATCATACGGCACATAAAAAATTTATTTCAGAAATTCGTTGATATTGAATAATGAGAAATGATTTTGCCAAATGTAAAAAGATTTTGTTGTCACATTCAAAGGGGGCAAACTTTGACCGATCAAACTTCTTGTATTATTGTTTCGCACGTATCATCGAACAGTCCTTTTACACCAAATGTTTGTGTATGTGAAATAATTTGCAGACGAGATATAACGAACGCAATGTCTACCCGCACGAATCAGAATCCTCGAATTCTACGCACTTCTCCGGTCTGTAGCAACCCAAAGTATGTAGCGTCAACGTTTTGTCATTGTTATTATTTTCTTGTTCCAATACCTGTACCGCATGTTCGTTCACCTGGCACACTAACTGTAGAATTCGTTCATCTTCACACTGTAATATTCACAGCCCCGCTAGGGAGAGAAGTCCGGTACACAAGTCCAAGGTCCGAAAATACTTGGCGCAAAAAGTTCATTCTGAAGTGTAAGAAATAATGTCATTGGTTTTGGGACTAAGTCTTACGGTTCTCCTATAGTCAGTAAAGATTTTCAATACGAATGGTTTTTAATAATATATTTTTGTTTTTTTTTTTCCATCTCTTTAGACGAATTTTCGATAAGGTTGAAAAACCAAAGAAAATGAGAATGAGTTTGGAACGTTTGTACTCGAGAAGCAAGCAGGTATGCGTAAAAAAATTGATGTCACGGAAATCGAATAAAATATTCGATTTTTGCATATAATCAAATTTTCCATTTTTTTTAATTTACTCTCTCAAGTTCCTTTATTTCAACTGTTCTGATACTGAAATGAAATTCAAACTAATGTGAAATCTTTGAAATTTTAAATGGAATTGACAATGCTCCTGCCATTTAAAAATGAAAGATTTAACAAAAGCTGCGAGTAAATGGGCGACTCACACCGGATGATTTTGTAAACTTTCAGAGGATCGCGGATTCCGAAATGGACGAATCCTGCAAAGAGCCTTACAGTCCTTGTATCGAAAGACGTTGGAGTTCAGCGAGCGGTGCATCGGCATCGAAAAAAAGTCGCAACAAAAAAGTGGAAATAGTAAAAAAAGGAATAGAGTCGCCATTGATGAGAAAGTCAACGACATTGGTAAACGTTCGTGACGATTACGATCGTATTTTTATGGAGGCTGATGTAAATTTGTCAGACGATTGTAACGAACAAGCAACTACTAGCTCAACGAATCATCAAGGACAATCTATAAGAAGAACGATTGAGGACAAACATATAATAAGCCATCGTACGAGTAATTGTCGACGGTCATTGGATGCTTTTTTATTGGCGGCAACGACGAAAGAACGCACCGCGGATAACGAGAAAACACCGAAACACGATAAGAAATTGCGTTCGTTGTGTCGGCGGATGTCGGTCAACGAATTTACGAAAAATTCAACGAAAACATTGGGAGAAATGAGCAACGTGGATTCTTGCATTTTATCAAAAATTTCAACGGACGAGGAATATGTGAGAATACCAAAGAGCGAGTACGAGGAAATAAAAAGCAGAGTATCGGCAATAGAATCGCGTATATCCCAAGAATTTGGTTGTATTGCGAACGTAAGCGCTGAGACCGAAACTGGAAGTTCGGTGAGTAAAGTGCAAAACGAATACGAGAAAACACTGGGCGAGGCGAGTATCGAGAGTACCATAACGGCCGATAATTTAGCCAAGAGGTTGAGCAAGGAATTGAAAATTCGTCGTTCCAGCGAGCATAAAATAATAAGATCGCCAAGTGCTCGTAAAATAGGTATTTTGCGAAGAAGATCCCAGGAGAAAGCGCCATCCAGAAGAGTTAGTCGCAACGCCTCTTGGCACATAACTCAAAGAACAGTCTCCCAAAGCGATGGGAAAAACGTGGACAATCGATTGAACAATGTTTATCAATCACCAAGAAGAGAACGAGGAATAAGTTGTGATTACTATCAAGATCAATCGAGGCTGCAAACGGACTCTTTGTGTAGCGAAGAGACCAATGCCAGATTAAATTATCTTCAAGAACAATTGCACACTCTGATTAATCATACGACTGAGCATACACGGGGATCTTTCAGCGACGAAGACAACTGCACCGGCGACGATGACCAAAATGTTTACCAAATTGAAACTAACACGCTGAATCGTCGTGTGCGTCGAGCCTCCTCTTTTCACGGTAATGAATTCATCGATAATTCCCGATATTTCAATAACCGTGTCAAAGAGTTGAAAAAGACCAACAGTCATCAAAACGTATGCGACGATTCTCGCGACGATGTAATGCCGAAAAGTCATGAAAAGCCGAAAACAATCTCGTGGAAAGACGCCGCCGGTTATTTCAAATCTGAAGTCCGCTCAAATTTTGGCACTCCGGTTCAACAAACAGGCAGGGCATCGATAGCTAAATTGAGAACTCAAAACGCTGGTATGGTATTGGCTAAAGCGAAATTGTTTGACGACAACGAAATACGAAAGGTTTGTGAAACAGTGGTTGACAAGAAAATTCAAGTCAATGGCGAGCCGATGAAACAAATGGGAAAAATGTTGCCGGGTTCGCGAGGATTGAAGAATCATGAGGTTGAAAATACTTCGCCTAGAAAAGTAACAAGAAGAAAAACATCGAAAAGTCCGAAAAATAATAACGCCAGAATGAGAATAACATCATCATCGAATGGCCATTATTCGCCTGTTATTAAAATGGAATTAACGATACTGCCGTCCGAACGAGAATCCCGGCAAACTCCTGAAAAACGAGCAACTTGTCGTACATGGCAAAACTCGGAGCCAGAGAATCGTTCGTCCGTGCATTCCTCCAATGGTAAATATGAAAATTCGATCATCAGAAGAGACAAAGCACATATCGAAAATATCGTTACATGCGATAATGAAAAGTTCTCGAAACCTCGGGGATTCGACGAGAATTCATCGCCTGCCACGAATTTTCAAGATTCAAACATTAATGTGTACAATCCTGAGGCTAATTCAGCATGCAAAACTCCGCATATAAAACGAGCCCTCGGCACCAAAACGCCCAAGAGCGTGAGATCTTTGGCGAGGAGGCCAATCGTCGATACCCGGAGAACTCCTCTCAAAGCAGTCCCAACGTTGACAACACCAAAACGTCATAGTCCGAGAAACGTTTTAAAATCCAGACACCTTAGCAAGCCATTCGATTGACGCTATTTATCATTTCAAATTATTTTCATGAAAATCGCATCAATCCCTCAAAGTGCCATTGTACAAAGTTGAAAATAACAATGTGTCGAGCATCTCGATTCAAAAGTCTTACGAAAATTCACGCTTTACGATCATAAACTCCTCAATAAAATAATAATAAGTGGGTAGAATACTCGATTTTCATTATCTAACAAATCTTGCACTCTTGGACAAGACTTATGAACATGACTTTTTTTCATTTACAAGATTAAAACTACAGGTCTTCTGTGAAGACCTCTTCAAATAAAGCTCCGACTTCGGAGATATTTCGAAATCGAAAATAATGAAAAACTTTTTTATTTTTTTATTTTATTTTTATCATACATTTACGTATAATCTTTCCCCCAACACCCACTCTTGTCGTTTGACATCATCACGGCATTTTCCTCCAACAACAACAGCAACATCGATAATTACGATAGTAATAATAATAATAATAACATAAAAAAAAAAAATTCTCACTTTTCGCGTCTTCTTTTTATAGACATGTAGTACGATAAGCCACGTGTAAGGCAAGATAAATGTAGAAATACACTTTTTTTTCCTATTTCACCGTGTCGCTGTCCTGAATTATTATTATCAACTTCTAAGCTTAAATAAGTTATAATTATTTGGTTAAAAATTCAATTATTGTTAATTGATGTCGCAATGAAATTTTCAATACGATAAAACAATGATCGAATCATTTGACGAATATGAGACCTTGTAGATCGATTCGATATGCCAGAAAAGTTATCAAATGAGTAGTTATTGCTATGAAGTTCTCTTCGATGTGGCGGCCCGGGCGCCACGACTATCCCCATACTCATCATGACGACGATTCGGACATTCGGTATCCTATACAATTCGGACAGACATTCTGGACCCTGTGGAAAAAAAAATGAATAAAAGTTAGGAAATAATATTTTATTCCGTGCGGCGTTCTTTTTTCATTCTTTTTTTTTTTTTTTTTTACTTATGAAATCGTGGTATCGCCCCAGCGTGAACAGGGTGTCTCTGTCTTTTCCATATCGGATGATTCGGTCTTGCGATTCTCATGAGACGCTCGCAACATATACGAGAGACGACAGCACGACAATCTATCCTCTTAAAAAGTTCCTCGCGTTCGCGCAATAGCAACGTAGGTGTCCAGATTCCAGGAGATCCTACCGGTGACCAAGTCAGTAAATCGGTACGCGTCTCCTCGTCATCTTCTTCCATGTCGTGCGCCAAATATCTGTTGAATATTATTTTCATTATCGCGAATCTTCGTTTTTATTATCTTCGAAAGCGTGTTCTGTCTACCCATAGTCAAACCACACTACCTAGGTCAAAAAAGTTATTATTCTATTCTCACTAGCTTCTGAACTGACACTATATATATGCTGTTGAAACTTTTTGATGAACATTTTTTTTTTTTTTTCATTCACGGCCGAGAAATACATTCAAATGTCTCATCGTTAATTTATATATGCGTTTTGCCTTACAAAGCAACGTAAAAGTTGAAACGCGTGTATTCCTCCGGGTGAAAGGATGCTCTGAGAAAATACATGAACACCATTGCGATGAGATACTTGTCTGCCAATTTGTAGCATCTGTCATATTTCAGAAAATCCTCCAGTCCTTCGTCTGTAAAATACAATAATTGTGAAATTTTCGTATCCCTTGTTTCGTTTACTTCTGTAATATGAACTTTTATTCCCATACAACTTGTGAATTTTTTATTTTAAGACCATACGCACCCTTACACGAGTGTGTACTAAATTTATAAACGTAATTTTGAAAAATAAATAAATTCCATTACATCGTTTTTTCTTTAACATGACAATATTCACGGATGGCAATAAAATTAATAAAAAAAAAACCTCTGACTATCGTTGCTTTATTGTGAAAAAGAATTTGTTGTAAAATAACCCTTGGAGTATACAACTCTTGGAATAAGCAGGCCGTACGGTAAAATATCTCGAAATTTGCTTCCATTCGATATTTTTGCTTCAAACGTTATTGTATAGATATTATTATTAAAAAAAAAAAAAAAAAAAGATATTTTATTAATGTATAAATTTCAAAAAAATTCAATTTTTGTACCGATAATTTTGAAAAAATAATCGACGTTCCACTGTTTTATCGGAATAATTATTCTTCGTCGTTGTGTAAGTTGAACCTGCCAATGCTCATTTTTATCAGATTGTTCCTTCATCTTCATAATGTCTCCCATATCTTTTCGAATACTGATCATTCCGCTTTGACAGGAAACGGGACGAAAAGAACTGACCTTTTTTCTTCTTTACGCGATACCAAGACACACAATGAAGGATCCGTACGATAGATAGAAGAACATATTCAGAATAAAGAATAACTGAGGAACAAATTTTTTTGTGCCATAACTTGCAATGCAAAGCCAAAATGTACTGTATTCATAAATTGTTACTTTTTTCCTTTGATTATTATATGAAAATGTTAAATTTGAAAACAAAAACTGCATAGGAATAATTGCGTTACTCGGCTAGTTCGTTGCTTTCCTCTTTCTCTCTTTCTCGCTCAGTGACGGAGAAATTTAAATAATGTGAGAGAAGAAAGACAAGTATCAAAAAAACACAAACGTTTTGTTATAGAAGCGTTATATCCACGTGGTTTCGACTAAAGTTTTCAGGACGAAATTCAATCGAATTGCGTAATCTTATATAGATTATCAGCGATGCGCGGAATATATTGTTTCTCTTTTTAACGCTCTTTCCCTTTCCTTCGTCTTTCTCTCTTTCTTCACCCTTCTCTTTCTCGATGATTCTTTCGTTCCGTCTTTCTCCCCTCTCCCTCTTCCAGATGCTGTCGTCGCACGCACGCCGCGAACAGACGACACGTACGTGTCCCAACTCTTTAGTTGGACGAATCACCGTTTACAAATCGTGTATTCGTCAGCGCGCTAGTGTCATCCAGTATACTTCTTTGCACTTTACTCTAGCGAGTTGTCGGAGTCGGATCGGGAGAGAACAGCTTTTGTGTTTGTTATTCCTTAAAAAAGCACAAATTGAACGAACGCTCGACGAGAAAAACTAAAATTTAAAAAATTACTCGAGGTGCAGAAAGCCGATAAGGCTTCTGAGACGCGATAATGAGGACTGCTGGAATATTACTCATCAGTTTCGCGCTTACGTGCGCCGTTATCAGTAATGCATATTATCAGAAGAAACAGTTCTATCCATCTGTCGTCTACATAACCAAATCGAATCCCTGTATGACTGTGAGTTTCGATTTCACCTTTCCTTTATTACCCCCAGCCCCTCCCCTGAAATTCCGCCGTTTTATTTCCATTCCTACACTTGATATAAAAAAAAATTTGCAATTTGTCTCGACGTACACACGTATTCTTACGTTACTCCGCATACAGCCAAAATCGAAAAGTTTTAACCTACATAAGCAATCCGGAGTGACGACGAGTATTCATCGTTTTTTCGTTACCATCTTTATTTCGAAATCACTTCGACGATACCTGCAATTGAAATAAAAAGTTTCGGCTAATTTTTAATTGTCGGAAGTTAAAAAAGCACGACCTATATGCTCTTCAACATCTGCATCTTTGAAACCAAATTTTTTTTGTTTGGCATATTTGCCACATATGATTTTGAGGTTGCAAAATTTAAATATCCATATCCCATAGCTCTATGTTATTAGTCAGCCTTAGACTTGTGCAAAAAATTTAATAGCGGAACCTATGCAAATTTCAACGTGTTGTATTTTATTCATGATACAGAGTTCCCAAATAGTATGGCTTATCGAGTTTACCCGTTCACCTTTTTTCAAGCTGCAATAAACAAATAGATGATTCGATTGGGAGATATTGAATATATCAAAGCTGGTGAATATTAATATATTTTAAAATTATATTTGTTCTCTAGGTGATATACGTACAGGGATTTATTCTCGTTTATATCACCAACACATTTCTGAGGAAAATATTCTTTGGTAACTTGCGCGCTGCCGAGCTTGAGGTACATATAGAAAAAAAATAAATTTTTTTATTAGTCAGCTATGATAATGGGGTTAAAGTTTACAATGTAAAACGGTTGAAAACTAATTGCTTCTTGAAATTCTAGCACCTGGTGGAAAAAGCCTGGTACGCTGTGACCGAAACATGTCTAGCATTTACAGTGTTCAGAGATGATTTCAGCCCCAAATTTATAGCATTATTCACCCTGTTATTATTCCTAAAATCTTTCCACTGGTTGGCAGAGGACCGAGTGGACTATGTAAGTACCGTTATCAATAAGACTATCCATTTCATTATTTAATGCAAAACAGAAAACAACAGAATATTTCGCACAACCAAATCATATTTACCAACATGAATGATAATGAAATCTTTGGAATTTCTGAATATTTGTTAATTTAATAGATGACGCATGTTGGAACTGCATAAATTTACAGATGGAACGAAGTCCGGTCATAACATGGCTTTTCCATTTGCGAGTAACAACGCTGCTCACTCTCCTGGCGGTAATAAACATTAACATGATTCAGTACGCCTACAATTCAACACAGGTGAAAGGAGCTTCGGTACAATTGGTATTTGGTTTCGAATATGCCATTCTCCTGACCATCGTTCTCAATATTATTGTCAAATACATGTTGCACACGGCTGATTTACGAAGCGAGGGACCTTGGGAAAATAAACCCGTATTCTTATTGTATACAGAACTGATTATTGGATTTTTCAAGGTAAATCAAATTTCTGTCACTCTTAAAAATTGCCAACACTCGGAAGATCGATGAGTCAGGAAAGGAGTAGATTTCTTGAAAATCCTAGAATCCTAGAATTTTATCTTTATGTAACGATGATATTAGAGTACTAAAATATTTTGATTCACAAGTGTGTGTAAAAAAATTTAAACATTCTAATTATGTTTTTAGTATTATTATCATCCTCATTGATGAGATATAATGTACAAAATAATTCTCAATTTTCTTCCTAGGTTATATTGTACGTGTCCTTCGTGGCTATAATGGTGAAACTTTATGCATTACCACTGTTCGCTTTTCGTCCTATGTACTACACTATGCGCAACTTTAAGAAAGCCTTTCAAGACATTGTTATGTCACAGCGAGCCATTAGAAATATGAACACTTTCTATCCGGATGCAACGCCCGAAGAACTCGCGGCTGCTGACAACGTTTGTATCATTTGCAGGTAGTTGAAGAATTTTCTTTGCGAGAAGCAATAAGAAGCAGTTACGAATTTTTTCATGAAAATCATTAGCAATTCGATCCATTTCTGATAAATATTTTAAATTTTTACTTATTCACAGAGAAGAAATGGTTTCGGCTAGTAAAAAATTACCGTGCAATCATATATTTCATACGGCATGTTTGCGCTCGTGGTTTCAACGACAGCAAACGTGTCCAACCTGCAGGCTCAACATTTTGAGGCCTGCAACCGGAAACACCGAACCGAGACCGGCCAATCAACCACAGGGGCCCACACCTACCCCACAACCCGCTCAAACTATTCCCAATCAACAAGGTTTGTCAATTCCAATGTTTTTAATGATACAATTTTCGCGTATACACCAAACCAGATGAGTGATTTACAAACGCAAAAATATTAAGAAAATGATTTCATTGTTTAAATTGTGTTGGCTTACCTGAAAGTTTTTACATCGGAACAATGGCTCAGGCTAATAATTCATCAAACAAATGCATAATTTTTTTTTTTTTTTCACGTTCTAAGATGCTCCGGCACCAAGGTCTATTGTTGAATGGCGAGCTATGAGAAATTTGCCAGGTTCAACGTCGCCTCCGACTCCGGTCCCATTTTTCGCACCGCCGTTTCCAACCACTGTTCCATTACCACCTGTCCCAACACCACCCCCGAATTTAACGACTCTCAGCGAAGATGAACTGCGAGCTATGGAGGGTAATTTGCGTCAAACTGTTGAGGCGCGAATACAAACATTGCAGAGGGTACAACTTTTACTAGATGCGGCAAATGCAATGATGAATCAGTATCAGATGGCAGCAGCGACGGCCAAGTGAGTTTTCAAAAAAAAAAAATTAAAGAAAACGATATATCTAAATTTAATTCTGAAAATGAAGCGCTTATTAACTGCGATTTTCAAAAAGATACTGGAAAATAAATTCTGTTGTTATTTATTGACATAGCATTCCGGTGCCGACGACATCGGGCACGAGAGTAGTCCCCGAGTCAGGGAGCAGCAAGGAGAGTAAGACGCGAGTACCAGAGTCCCATTCTCCTGCGGCGAACAGGAAAGAGGAATGTGCGACGTCATCGAGAACGGGGATCACTTCGAACGACGATGTATCAACGACATCGGAAGGCAGTAACAGCAGTACAGACGGAACGTCGTTACCCTCAACATCACGAGCTGCGGGCGACGAGGACGTAAACAGCGAACAGGCGGCGTTGAGAAAAAGACGATTGCAAAAATTTTCGGTTCAGCCAGCAGCGGATTAGAAAAACACTAAAAAAATCCAGCAAAAGTATAACGACGAGGAAAGGAAGAAAAGAAAACAACTGAAAAAATATACACAATAACAAGAAGAAGCTGCTTTCGTTATGTGATAAAAGTTTATCGGATTGGTCAAGTCACCGATGTATCCCATTTCCAAGGTTTGTCGAACAAGAATTCAAATTTGAGCGTTGCTGATACATTCTGGAAAAATTGCAAGTGATAGAAATTCAATACGACATGTATGTATATATGCCCGATGTATGATGTGTACACACACAAACACACACACACACACACACACACGCAGTATATATATATGATATATATTATATCAGATGGTCACCATCGTAAACTTACGTTTAGGACCAAATTCCATGTTGAAAGGATTCATCGACCCTTCGCTAAAATATAATTGAGAGATCGATAAAATATGCACAGTATCAATTTAATAGAACATAAAAATTCCATTTAATAAAAGCCCTCGACGATACTTTTTTATCTTTGATAAATTAGTCAAAACCTCTTGGTTGTCGTCTGTCTCTATAGCTAATATACCAATGGAAAAACAAAAATATCGCTTATAATTTTTGACTGGGAAAATTTTATATTTATCGTATCCGTAACTCGTTCGCTTTACTGCGAGAATCCGAAAATCCCTGAAGGGGGAGGGAGGCACCGAAAGATTTGCTGATTACACGTGGTTCGATTTATCAAGCCGGAATTTGGTCTTGAATCGAAGGCCATGGCAATGGACTATCCGTGACGAGACAGCCTGTATATCCAATAGCATATATCGTTAATTATACGACTATTTTTTATTTAATTTTACCCCTTTCAAGTGTGAAAAATCCTCTGTGCGTTTTGTGCACTCGGAATGGCAAAGACTAAATATATATATATATCTGTACAAATACATATATACATTTATATATAAAGAGTCGAGTCCCGCAGGTTGATAGATCGAAAATGTGAACTTGAATTTCGAATTAGCCAAATCTGAGTCGAAAAGTCCAACAATATGTTTTATTAAAAATTCATTACCTCCTCATCTTTCATCATCTATCTTGCTCTCGAGCTTCTGAAGACCAGGAACAAAAAAACTGGCAAGAGCGAATCATGTGGACCATAAAATTTTCCACACCCAACCCCCAATCTCATCCGTGCTTGCACAGGGAGGTGCCTTTATTTTGTTTGATAACGCGATGAGGGAGTTTGTAAATCTTCGACACTCGAAGCGAATAAGCTCAGACATTTATTCAAGTTCACGTTACTGATCATTGAAGCTATGATACTCTTTATTTATAAAAATACATATACACATATGTGTATGTGGCTCTGTGTGTATGCATGTATGTCCATACTCGCACACTTTTGGAACTCCAAAAGACTTTTTTACCTTGAGCCTAAGCCGCGTACGCGGGTTAATGAGGGATGAGGGACGATGGCTGATGCTCCAAAGTGATGATTCTTCCATCGTTTGTTGTACACTCGCGACATAGCGATCCTACACGTGTAGATAATATTATTATAAACAAGGTAATATAGCTCTGCGAGAATGAAAAAAAAGTTGTAATAAGATTATTACGTTTGAACATTGAGCGAAATTGATATCACTTCTGAGAATATTCTATGAAACTTCACGATCGTGAAGATTTCATTACGTGTATATAAACTTATATTCACGTGAACTTTATTATAGTTGCGTCTTGTAAAATAAGAGTTCCACGTAACAATCGACACACGTATAATAAACTTATTTGTGTATTTATATATTCATCCGCGTTTTTAAATTCATCGAATTATAATTTTCTATCTTCCTTCAACCGCATCTTTCAACAACAAAAGTAGATGCGGCCGCTCGTTTTTATCTCGATTTGTCGATCGATGTACGATCAATCAGCAAGCAGGGCATTCCTAACGCTGCATGATAATCCATTTAAAAGTTGCTTCCCTAAAGTGTTTTGTCGGCGGGATAACTGAAATGTTTAATATTTAATTGTTTCTTCATTCTAAGGATCATAAAATATCAATTCATTAATTGAGCTTGTCACCATCTAGACTCGCGGTGCCGACTCTATGAGATAATAGTATATTTATGTATGAGGAGTCGCTTATTCCAGAGAGTTTTTACAGAAGCGAGTGTTTTTCAGCTATTATATATTTATATATAATATATCTGGAAATAAACTCATCAAATAGAGCATGGATATACATAATATTTACGATAAAATAAGTTAAAAAATTCTTAACTTTTATTTTGTCCCAGCGAAATACGCTAAAAAAAATGTGACACGCGGAAATTGAAAATTTTTTATGAATTTTTGGGCTTCATTCGATTCGACAATCATTTTATTTTTCTGATCAAATTACTTTTTCCAACTCCCGCAGCTATAATAAAACCGGGAATTTATGCATATTCTCATGCATTCGATCGCGATCAGCTGATTTTTTCATAAAATTTTCGTACAAAAATGTGTTCGTGTTTTTACTTATTCACGGCAGGGGATTGTGCAGGTTACGGCGCAAACGCTGACAAGATGGCGCCCGTTGTCGAAATCGTTTCGTTATCACGGGGACTTTTAAAAAGATTTAGTCAAAAATGTAACGTTAATTATAATTTTTTGTTAATTCGAAGGAACCATCACGATGAAGTGCAAACGAACGATGAAAATTATGACATCGTTATCGCCGGTGGTGGGATGGTTGGCACAACTCTTGCCGTTGCCTTAGGTTAGAAACACTATTTTGCGACGTTTAAATTGTTGTTATCGTTGTGAATTTTTTCGATTGAAATCGTTACAAATCAGAGAATTACTAAAAGAAATGGTTTAAACTTCCAATTCGACTATATTATAAATTTCCAAAATATACTTTTTTTCAACCCAAACTTACTTTCAATCTCGTATAATCCAATCATTCCGGTAATCGAAGCCTGATGAGATTTGAACAATTTTGAAACTCTGTGTTGTTCTCCTTTTATCTATCAGCCAATAATAGAAAACTTGAGTCTAAACGCATATTATTACTGGAGGGTGGTAAAAAGCTCGAGCACAGATGCCAAGAGATATATTCTAATCGAGTTGTCGCATTAAATCAGCAAACAAGAACTTTGCTGTCAAGTATCGGAGCATGGCGACACATTGAGGCTTCTCGTTATGCTCCTGTTAAAAAAATGCAGGTGCGCTACATTGACGAATTTCTTTATACATATATTTTTTCATTTCCCACCATTGATGGAAACAATTGTGTTGACATTTCCATGGTTTGATAAACATTTTCTTGTTGATTTTTTTAATATATCATTGTGATCTAGTCGTGTCTTTTCAGACATTTGGATTGCAAAAAATAAAAACCCAATTGGATTTTTTAAGAATCGACTAGTTTAATAGAGGTGTTTATTTCACAGTCAGGTTTAAAAGAAAAAAAACTTGTAAAAAAGGTTAATGCAAAACGACTAATGAACAAATTGTTAAAAATTCATGTACTCAAATTACCAGTTTTTACAAGTTTGTCGTTTTTTTCTGTTGCTATAACACAAAGGAAGTTGAACCAAAATTTTAACTTGTCAAGTTTATTTTTTTTTTTTTTTACAAAAAAAAAAGGTCGAAGAACACAATTTATCATAACGACAAGACGACGGTGACGCGACCAGGTATTTTCAAGCTTTATTGAAAAAAATCTCCTCTTAAGGTTTTGAAATTTTCATTAATCTTCGCACAAAACCAAACAATTGAATTTTCATAATAATTTAATTCTCGGTAATCGTTGATTTTCGTTTGTACACATTTCTCGTGTCTATCAGGTTTGGGATGCTTGTTCGGACGCCATGATAACTTTCAACGAGGATCATCTGTCCGAAGAGTTTGCATACATAGTAGAAAATGACCTCCTCCTTGATGCTGTCAATAAACAATTAAAACAACATTCATCGGTGAATGTTGTTTATGAAGCGAGAGTTGAGGAAGTTTCATTGCCAAAGAAAAATAATGGAAATGTGAAAATCGTTTTGCAAAACGGCAGTGAATTCAAGACAAAACTTCTTGTGAGTATTTGAAAGTATAATCGTTATAAATGATTAATTTAAATATGTTATCGGTATGTTGCAACACTCGAATTTCATTGTAGAGAATGCCTAGGGTAGCTTATTTCTACTTGGCTGCTCCAATTGTTGCATTAGTAGTGAGACAACGGAGAATGATAATAAATACATATTTTCGAAAATAATTCACATTTTGACATGAAATAAATTATTTTACTTTGTATATCTTTATACAGATTTTCAGTAGTCCCTACTCCATTGAGTTGAATCAATGGTTGAACGATAGGTTGATAAGTGTTATACCGATAACATATTATTAATTGTGTAATAAAATGAAAACTCAAGTTCTACTCTATTTTTTATTTCTATAATTTACTCTCAAAGGTTTTCATACCATCCCCTCATTTTGTAGATTTATATTGTGCATATTATTATAATATTCATCGATGTTTACCGCGGTATCGATTCTCTCCCTTCTTTCGTTTTTCCCCAATTTATTCTGCAATCCCGAATTTTTCTTCCCGAAATTTATTGCAATACTCTCATTGTTTTCTTCATTTCCATTCCCCGTATTCTCTTTTCTTCGAATTTCATCATTATCGCTGGATAGTCATTGCCAATTGCTAGATCTCTGCTTTGACATCTTTACTCCTGTCCTATATATATACATACATACATATGACCGCCCCTTCCTGCATATTCTGTAAATCGATCTACATAAAACATGCCATTTCGTGTGAATATTTGAATTTTCTTCAAGGTACTACATTACCTTGAAGGATCAAAAAATTTGGAGTTGAATCAATGAGCAAACGATTGTTTAAGCGGGAGTGACTCGAAGATCGAGTTCTCTAGCTATATTTTCAACTCGAAGCGTTAACGCGTCTAATCGCAAGCCAATATTTTGGAAAGATCGTTTGAGCTCACCGGCCAATTCCGTAAGCTGTTGACGATTAGCGTCACTCGCCGAAGTCACACTGTACAAACGGCTGATTCTCATATCACCGGATGTCGCAACGTTGTTGACGCTTCTATTCGAAGAATCACCGTAACATTTATTGCGAGTTTTTCTCTCGGTAACTAGACGATAAATTGCTCTGATCAATTCGCGCGGCAAGCGATTTTCCCTAGGATCATTGGGCCGAATATGAATAGCGCAGTAATGGGGTGGATGGAGAAGGAGAGCGCCTCGGCGACACGCTCTGACAATACGTCGGGGAGCGCGATCGAGGAGCTTTGAGAAAAGCATGCTTTCCAAATGGGCAACGAGTTCGGCGCGTCTGACGAGTCTATCGAGTCCGGCGGATCTTCGTAATTCTTGAATGTCCGAAACAGCGAGACCCACCATCAAATTAGTAAGAATTATAGTTACGAGAACGACAAATACGAGTAACAGGAGATGCGACGTGCCCGGATACAATATTTTGGATTCTTTGTCGAAAAATACATCTTCGAATTCTAATTCACCGGACATCATTATAATCGTTTTGAGCAAACCAACGATAGGATTCTCGAAAGACTTGTAATTTTTGTGTAAAACGCTGAAGCCCAATGAAAAACCAACGATAAGACATATGTAAGCGCCGAGGAACTTGAAAAAATTAATCGCCACCTGAGTGAACATCTGTACGTAAAGACCAAACATGGGAAATCTTCCTATAATCATCATAAGTTCTATCCATACGAGGAGTATACCGAGGGCTGCCGCATGATGTTGCCAACTATCGCTCGATTTGAGGAGAACCGCGCAAGTAACGACTATGACTCCCCATTGCAACCAATTTTCCCAGCGCTTCGCGTAAATCGAAACCCCATGGGCCAATTGAAAGATTTCTTTGCACGTCAGCATACACGTAAATATACCGACCGGCCAAAACAATACTCTTGCCAAAGCCTTGCCTTCGTACAAAAATGCTACCGCTACGTAAGCCGTAAAAATAGCAACGAATATCGAATGAAATATAAGGCTGAAGAGAAAAAATTTTCTTATACGAAGCCACTTTAGATAAAGAAAACTTTCGCAAAGCGGGTGTCTCAGTATATGACGTTGACCTACTTCGACGAGGCACAACATAAGATCCGTTTCACCTCGTCCAAGCCCCGGCACAAGTACTCGAAAATCCAACCTCAACTCGCAATCAACGTCCCCTAATTCGTGATCGTGCAATGTTATCGCCTGATCCAAACGAGCGACCAATCGGGGTATTACCTCCGGTGTTCTTCGTATTATAAAGCTCAACGCCGATACTCCACCCTTCGTCCTTGCGGTTACGTCAGCTCCTTTGCTCAACAAAAGTATTACAACTTGCGAACTCTCGTTCAATGCGGCTATGTGGAGCGGCATGTAACCAAATTTGTCGGGTTTGTTTACTTCGGAACCAGCCTGATGAAATAGAAAATTAAATAAAAACTGCTGTGACCGTTCACTTTACTCGCTCCACCGCGCCGCATCGCACACACCTGTATAAGCATCCTGACTAACTCGCTGCTCCCAAGTGCCTTCGCGACCGCTGTATGAAGCGGTGTACGCCCGTCGTTGTCCTCAGCATTTGGATTCGCTCCAGCCTGTATGAGCTGCTCGAGAGTTTCAGCCGATTGAGCCAGAGCCGCAAGATGCATCGCGGTTCTTCCTCGGGAATCTTTCGCCTCCCAAGGAGCCCCGGAATCCAACAATAATTTCGTACACCGAGGACTCGCATCTTCGGCAGCGAGGTGCAACGGAGTCGATCTCGCTGCGCCGCATTGAACTCTTACATCCGCACCGTGACTCAGAAGTAAAGTGAGACTTTCGCTCGCCCCAAGACCAGCCGCAACGTGCAGCGGCGTTTCCGTATAAACTTGAGGATTATTTGGACAAGCGCCAGCTTTCAAAAGAATTTCCACGCATTCGGTCACATTGCTGAGGACAGCGTAATGCAATGGACTCCGTCCTGGGAGCCCGGCGTTCGCATTACCACCAAATTTCATTAACAATTTCATCGAAGTCGCGTCCCCGATTGCCGCTGAGCAATGAAGGGCCGTATACTCTTTCGCGTCATCCCAATCGTTCGGATCCGCACCGGCTTTCAATAATTCTTCAATTATTTTTGACGAGCCTGAACAAGCTGCCAGATGCAGCGGAGTCCTGTTCTCAGCGAATCAACAAAAATCATGGAATTTTAAAATTTCCTTCGATTATATCGAACGAATGATAAATTTTTATTTTTTATAATCAAATTTAATTAACCTTCCATCACCGTCACGAGTTTTCACATTTACACCTCGCTCCAATAAAACTTTCACCAACTCGTATTGACCCAACCAAGACGACGCGAGAAGACACGTTTCCGGCCATTTGGCGAATACAAGACCGGGCTTTGAACTTGCGGCTTCGTCGTTTTCTGCAGCCAGTGAAGCTTTTCTTATACCCCTTATCAATCGAGGCACAAAACGTCAAAGATTATATATATTCGATGTAGCCGCGCGCGCCTCAAGTCTTATTTTTAAATAAGGAATACAACACTATATTTACCCATTAGCAAAACACGGTATTGATAATTTTCTTTCGGTCAGCGTGGTGAGACCCGTGCGGTCGGTGTAATGCCGCACCTCTTCGAGTGCATTGTCCAAACTTTCGCCCTGGATCGTTGAAATTAGGGAGAACGCAGCTTCGCCAGCCGGCAGACGATACAGTGCCAAATTTATTTCTTCGGTGTTCCACGGTTGTTGCTGCGACGATGACAACAGTTTCGTGCACATCAGAGACGCCGAATCACCATCCGAGGATATACTTTTGTCATCCATTTCATCCAACCACATGACCTCGTCGTCAACCTCGGAAATAATATTACGATAAACAAACAATATTTACATATATATAAATAAGGAAACGAAAAAACGTTCTCGTATTATCGTAAATGAAAATATACTGCTTATGAAAGCGGCGTTTCGGCCAATTTATTATCGGCGTGAGTTCATTCCAAAACTATTATTTTTCTATGGTTTTATTAATTATCAAGAGTTATTCTTATTCTTTCTTTACATATTATTAACCTCATATTCCAGAAGGACCGGATTTGATTGCGAGTGGTTACTCGCAACGTCGTTGGAATTTGAAAATTTACGACGGCTGCTCGACAACTTATCCGTTGGCTTCGGACGTCGTGGTAACATTTTTCGGGATTACGCGTTATTAATTGAACGGCTATCCGGATCGCACTAATTTCAAGCGTCCGTCAAGTCAGCTTTCTTCGCTCGCATATGTCAAGTTTCACAACAACTCTCTTCTTCCGTTTTCTTTTCTCCCCCGTTTTCTCTCTCTCTCTCTCTCTCTCTCTCTCTCTCTCTCTCCCTCTCCGTTCCGTTCGATCAACCAACTAAAATTCGTAAGAGCCAAAGTTTACTTTACTCTTTACTCGTTCTCGGACTGCGCTCTACTGATTTCCTCTCCCGGCCTGTATATCTCCAAGCCGCGTGTTCCTCGATGTTTATCAAACAGCAGAACCCACCCGTATATATTTAGATCGAAACGTTAGTCTGGATTTCGTATTTTAACACGTGAAAAAAAAGTCAAATAACCTTTGAGGAAGCAAGATATTACATACAAATTCCTAAATGTTGCACGCTCTCAATTTTCTTTTTTTTTTCAATTATAAACTGTTCCCAACGAAATTCGCTCGCACCGTTATTTATGGAACAATGCTCGTGCGCGATTTCATTTGTGAAAAGTGTGATAGTAAACAATGACGTTGCAGGAAACAGACCGACCGCCGTCATTCAAGATAGTTTAATCCTTATCACGAATATCTCTCCTTTCGCAATATTATTTGTCAACTTTGCATAATTTCATACGATGTTTGTACTAAAATAACAATTCATCGGCATATGAGATCAGATTAAAAGAAATATTTATAATTCTATAAAATTTCGAGCAAAGCACAACAATCGAAGTCAAAAATATTTGATGATGAAGAGGAATTTTCATGCTTATTCTCGAATTGGTTTTAAAAAATGCAAATTCAATGTTTTTGCAATTTTGCAGGAAGAGCTTTTCCACGTGAAAATATATTGATAATTCATTGAATTATTGAATTAAACCAATTTTGTGCTGTCACATTATTAAACAATTTACTTAACGCTTACGTACGATCGTGTATACGAATCAAGAATTTCGCATGAATGATGATAAATCGAAACTTGTTGCGTGCCACCCCCCCCCCCCCCCTTATGAAATGACTTTTCAAAGCCGGATGGACATCTGGAACGCTAACCCAGTTATTTCCGAATCTTGGAACTGCAGCTTCTCGTTCTCGAGTCTCCCACTCTGCGTTATTCGTATTTAGCGGCACATTGTCGTCGATTTCGTTATAGACCCTATATAAATTGGCACGCCGTACGT
This sequence comes from Venturia canescens, assembly GCF_019457755.1. Classification (NCBI taxonomy): domain Eukaryota; kingdom Metazoa; phylum Arthropoda; class Insecta; order Hymenoptera; family Ichneumonidae; genus Venturia; species Venturia canescens. Next base: position 24,760,317 of record NC_057424.1, on the reverse strand, counting down.
GCCATATTTTTGCAGTCGGAGATACGGATTTCTTTGGATTTTGTCCTCAACAATGAAATTGTTTGTCCATGTTTTTTTTTTCCTCGGCCGACATCCATTGTGGCATCAGAAAACACATAAATCGCACCGAAGTTATGTATCTCGATAGAATGATTTCATATGGTTATTAACGATTTTGAATTGTTACCAATGAAATCTATCTCTGTTTCTTAGATATCACATCAATCATATTATTTTCTCTATTAATAATAAAATGATAGCTACAACTGTAGCTATGATTGACGCTGAATAAAACTGTAAATCCAATAAACGTGAATTTGCCTCAATGATTTGAAGCAAATACTCGTGTATAGAGTATTCGTTGAAAAGCGGTTATTTTTAATACGGTTCTATTTTCAATGGAACTTAAACGCACAGGGACGCCCGTTTGAAAAGATTAATTAATGTTGAAAATTGTTTCAGGTTGGAGCAGACGGTGCCAATTCTCGCGTCCGACAGGCAATGGGCGTGCAATACGTCAAATGGAATTACGATCAAATGGGAATCGTGGCAACGGTCAAGTTGTCAGAGGTAATTATCGAATAAGATCCGATAGACAGATAACAAAATAACATTGGGATAATAATATTTTTGTCTTTATTCGATATTTCGTTAAATTACAAACAATTTACATTCATTCACACAACGAATTTTGCGTATAATTATCTCTAAATTTCGATGTTTGATTTGAAGCCTATGGAGAACGTTGTAGCGTGGCAACGGTTTCTACCTACCGGTCCGGTCGCACTTTTGCCCGTGAGTAACTTATTTCTCCACTCTATTACAATTTATCGGTTGATTATTAATTTTATAATATAAATCGATTCAGTTGACAGATTCGCTTAGCTCACTCGTCTGGTCAGTCAGCACGAAGAGAGCGAATGAATTATCGAAACAATCGGACGAAGAATTCGTTGACTGTTTGAACGAGGCTCTTTGGAAAGTTTATCCAAAAAATGGAATCGTTGAAAGCGGTATGAAGGCTCTTCAACAACTGCTCGAAGGCCTGTCGCTTGACACCGGTATCGCGAGACAATTGCCACCTTCGATATCGGGAATCATTGAAAATTCACGCGGTGCTTTTCCTTTAGGATTTGGCCACTCTACCTGTTACGTTAAACCAGGAACGGTGCTCGTAGGGTAAAATTTACTATCTCCAATTTATCTGAAACTTCAATCAATTCACGTTTTTTCCCTCCTTCTTTTTCTTAGTTCTCATCAATGTTTTATTTCCAGGGATGCTGCTCACAGAGTTCATCCTCTAGCAGGGCAGGGCGTAAATTTAGGTTTCGGCGATGTTAGAGTTTTGGTAAAACTGCTAGCTGAAGCATCGACGAATGGAGCAATATTTGGCGATATGATGTATTTGTCAAAATATGAGACACTTCGACAGAGGCACAATGTTCCAACGATGTTTGCCATCGACGCTTTGCACAGACTTTATAAAGGCACCGCAGCTCCAATCGTTCTGGCGAGAAGCCTTGGTCTTCAATTGACAAACGCAATCCCACCTCTAAAGGTATATTTATTGAATTATTCAGTTAATAAACCGCTATCAAAATAGTTCATTCGTATTAATGTCGTCGCCGGTGCAGAATATTTAAAAATATACTGAAAAAAATGGCCGAAATAAGTTATGATAAATTATTGGTGTAACAACGAAGTTGGAAAAGATCTCTTCTTTTTTTTGTGCAAATTTCACCGTCTTTTACCGTTTTGTTTTCAGAAAGTTCTCATGCAGCATGCTTCGGATCAAAGTTCGATCTGTTGATCGCTACAAATATCTTTTATCCTCTCTCGATTGTAATTATAAAAAAAATAGCCCATACGCTTTTTAACGTATTACGATGATTGTATATTAACAATGAAATATAAAAATTAAAAAAATATACTGTTCAATCAGAAATCAACCAGAGACATATGTATTTTTCCGCTTACAGATCGCAATTAAGATGATGGATCAGTCGGTAATCACAACCGTGAGTGCGAGATAGCTGCAAATTTTGAAAAGGAAATTTTTCCATATCGTTCGTCTGATTGAAAAAATAAAAATGTCATCGGATTTTTGCGATCGTGCTGCGTACGATGACATTTTTGTTATTTTAATCGGACGAACGATGTCAAAGAGTTTCAATTTCAAAAATTCGAGGTGTGATTACCGACTGATCCATCATTTTAAGGTACGAATTTTTACTCCGAACAAAAATAATCTGGAGTCGCTACCACGCGACTTTAGATCAACAAGTACAGTAAGCGAATCAAAATTCTAAAAAAAAGTTTATTTTTGAACCTTTTAATGTTCACGTTAATCGATAACTGTTGGATTGTATTTTGTGTAAAAAAGAATTAATGATTAGACAGATTAATAACAATATATAGTAATTAACGATCGAGTTGAATGAATTATTGTAATAAGTTTATTAACCCTCTGTTATTGACACACATATTTTTCCCGCACCTGCTCCCTAGACACACATGGGTCAGCCAGTTTCATAAAAATTCAGCAATGTAGTTTGATATCTATAGAAAGAGAACATGCATTAGGAAATGGATAAAAATTAATCTTTATTATTTTTATTCAATGAAAAATGATACAAAGAATGAGAAATTTAGAAACAGACTGGACACCCAACAGACCCATATGTATCAACGGAGGGTTAGGTGATTTATCACTTGCGTGAGTGCGAGAGAGTTAGCTGCAAAATGGTTACACGTTTTACTCGCGACATCCTTGATTTTTTGAGAAAAATAAAAGTTACACCTTGTTCTCTAATAAAATGCAAATATCAACCTACTAAATGTAGAAGAATCCCGAGTTCGGCTCTGCGCCGCCAGATGATCTAATAGCAGCACATATATATGTGTTCACGTGCTGCTGTTGTCACTGCATCGCAACATTCAAGCAACATTCTTCTATGATACCGCTATATATACGTCATAAAATCGTATAACCCACATTCAAAACTCTTACAAAGATGAATATGTACTTACTCGCGCGAATGTAAAAAAGTTATTTAAAAAAAAACTAAAAGTAAACATCAAATGTTCAATTGAACCATTGATTTTCATTGCGTCGAAAGATTTCAGATAAAATCAATATTCTATCATTGTATCTTTTTAAATACGACAGAATAAAAGGTTAGTTCATCATGTAGCAACTTTTTTTTTTACTTATTTACTGATGTTGACTTTATATAATAATGTTTTTTGTCATCCATTGACGTGTAGATGAAGATTTGGTCGATAGGATATATTTCTGTATAAAACCGATCGGACGACGGTATCGCAATTTTTAGGTTGAACGTGTTGAACTTTCACCGCTGTCAGCAGAGTTTATGGTAAAAATATTTCATCGTGTTAATTTTATTTCTTCAATATCAAAATTCTTACGAATTCACCAATTTTGTTTTGCAATCAATTTCCTCTCATAATTTCTCTCCTAATATTTATTCATTTTTCGTTAAGACTGATGTCAACGATCCTTACATTTTTATATATTCACTTTCTACAAATTCAACATTATGTTGGAATAATTATTCATGAAAAAATGCTAAGAATGAAAAAAAATTGAAACATTTATCAAGAAAAAAAAAATAGAGAATGAATGGACAATATTGGATAATGTATTTTGTGTTTATTTGTTTGCAGATTGAATATCATACTTGACCGACGACCAATGATTCTAAGACATTCGTGATAAAGTATGCTGAAATCACAAAAATTCCTCAAATTGGGTGCGGCAGGCGCAGTAGGAGTAGGCACGTTTATGTCGTTGAGAGCAAACGAGTATGATGTAGGATCTATAGGTATTGTTCGTCTTGGACGAGCGGCGATAGCTGTAACGTTGATAGGGGCTTATTACAAAAAGATGCTTTATAGTAGTAACGTTGAGAAGAATACAAAAGAATATGCTAAAGTGAAATCGGACGCGCATAGCTACGGAGCTGAAAAGCTTTTAGAACTCTGTTGCGCCAACAAAGGTGTTTACATAAAAGTGGGACAGCACATTGGAGCATTGGATTATTTGTTGCCACCTGAGTATGTTAGTCGTATGCGAGTACTGCACAGTTCAGCACCGCAATCATCCTTTGCGGATGTATTGACAGTGATGAAAGAGGATTTCAAGAAAGACCCTTATGAAATATTTGAATGGATAGATCCGAAGCCATTGGGAGCAGCGAGTTTGGCGCAAGTGCACCGTGCTGTTCTTAAAGACGGCGGAACAGTGGCTGTCAAAGTACAGCACAGAGCTGTTAAATCTAACTCGTACGTGGATGTTAAAACGATGTCTGTACTGGTGAAAATAACATCTTGGATATTTCCGGAATTCAAATTTGACTGGTTGGTCGACGAAACAAAAAAAAACATTCCGCAGGAATTGAATTTTACTTGCGAGGGTGAAAACGCAGAGAAAGTGAAAAAACTATTTGGTAAATATAAATGGTTAAAAATACCTAAAATTTACCGGGATCTCTCGACCTCGCGTGTGTTAACCATGGAATTTGTGGATGGTGGACAAATCAACGATTTGTCTTATATACGTAAAAACAACATTAATCCGTACGAAGTTAGCAGTAAATTAGGACGATTGTACAGTCACATGATATTCATTACTGGCTTTGTACATTCGGATCCACATCCGGGCAATATTCTTGTGAAAAAAAAAAATAACGAGACTGAAATCGTGCTCCTCGATCATGGTTTGTACGCGGATTTGACTAATGAGTTCAGATGGGAATATTCAAAATTGTGGCTCGCGATACTCGATAGTGATCGTGAAGCAATGAAGAAACATTGCACGAAACTCGGAGTCGGCGACATGTACGGGCTTTTGGCATGTATGGTTTCCGGACGTACGTGGGATGCCCTCATGTCCGGCGTGAGAAAAGTTAAATACGATGCCAATGAGAAAGAACTCTTTCAACGTGATATACCCAATATTTTGCCACAAATAAGCGAAGTTTTGGAAAAGGTTAACAGACAAATGTTACTCATACTGAAAACAAATGATTTGATTAGAAGCATCGAACACACCCTTGGCACAGGCTCCCGTATGTCTGCTTTTATGGAAATGTCCAGATGTTGTGTACGTTCGATGTACAATGAAAAATTGAAATATTGCGACAACAAGTGGTCCAGATACGGTTTATTAATAAGCGAGCGTTGGTCATTAATTAAAATAACTCTCTATTATGTTTATCTCGGTGTACTGAATTTTGATATCCTGAAAAGCGTCGATTCGTTATGGACTAATGACTTCTATCCGTTTTAATCCCTTCTCTTCATTTTTTTTTCTTCATTAAACATGTTCGCTAGCTACCTCGACGGAACCTTTCTCATGGCCGAATCGAATACTTCATCGTTTTTTACCCAGATCCCTTGTAGTTTGAACAAATTTTTATCTTTTTTAAGATAGATTTTAGTTGTTATTGGATAATAATTTCACCTCGAGCGGCGCAAACCCACCTTTTTTTACTTTTCATTGATTCACCAGACCCACGTTTGAGCAGTGCCATTAGCGATTGAAGAGTTGACTGTTTTTTCATAATAATTTTCCCTAGTGAAAAATGAAAAGAAAAACCATAGCCGTATATTCAACATAGTTTGATCCAAGAAATACTTAGCTCTTAATACGAGCCTCATAATTTCTTCTTCAACTCTGTTTGTTACTTATTTCTTATCCGTACATAAAACTTTTATTTATGATGACACGTGACAAATGTACAAATTATTTTTTCAATACGAATCAATGTACATAATGAAAATGTATTGTTATCTGATGAGTAAAAGGGAATCGTTGTTGCAATGTGAGGTAATAATTTTTCCAAAAAAAAATGAGGAATTCATCAATACTGTCAAACCATTTCCGTTTAATTTACTTTAATAACATTCATAATATTTATTCGGTGACAGGGGGAATTTTGAGGAAAAAAATATACATGCAAAGTTCTAAATATGGAGCAGCGAGCATTTTCACATTTTTCATATCCATGATCTAAAATAATGAACAATCGTGACTAATGAATTGTTCAATCTATGATATTTTCATGATAAGCGAAGAGTTAAAAAAATTCAATCATCTTCGTATACCGCTGACATGAGTTGTGAATAACACTGTGGAAATCCATTTGTAGGGGAACATGGGGCAAAGTGGCCACCCACTTTTTTGGGGCATTTTTGAATTCTGGGGCAAAGTGGTCACTCACGGAATTTCGATTTCTGGGGCACAGGATCAGTGAGAATTCTATGATTTCTAAGAAATTGATAGCTATTTGAGGCAGAGGGCGAGAATCATTTTTCGAATTACTGATAAATGTCTATTTTATTTTGATTGACAAAAATCGCACTTATAACGGACTTCATTTTCACCAACACTTGCACACAAGGTGTGCGCCCATTTTAGGCATGTTTCGCAGCGAGTCCAGTCTTCGGAGGAATGCGAATAAAGTTGATCGCAGAAAATACAAGCAACGTCCGCCGCAGACAAGAATATTTCTTTTTTGATGATCTCTTTTCTTACTCACTATAGATTTGCGTGATACGACGGACCCGTGATATCGGCGGTTTTCCCACGATTTGCCTGATAAGAACGGGGTTTTGCCACGGGTAATGGCAAAATTTATCCAAATATTCCAACTAATTTTTTTTTCATCCCATCGAAGGAGGGTCCCCCTACTATGCCTCATTTCTTTTTGGAAGTGGACAATCATCGATTTTCATAGCATTTGAGGGGTTGGCCACTTTGCCCCAAACTTTTTTTTTTCAAAATTCGAGAAATAAGGAGGTGAAATCACTTTTGGGATATAAAAATAAGTAAATGACCACGTGCTAATCGACAAAACTCGTTAAATTCCTTAAGTGGGCCACTTTGCCCCACACTCCCCTATATAGAAACTGAAAGCTTGAAATTAAATGAGTTTAAATGTATAAATGCTCAAATGGAGAAAGTTTTAATAGTAAAAAGCAAAAATATTATTTGCTTAGTCAAGATTTTTTTATTCGTACAGCGCCAATTAATAATTTCAAGTGTAACGTAGTAGACCTTGTGGAGAGATGAATAAAGAATACTATACAAGTTTCGCGTAAATACGTAGATTGTATTTAAGCGGAATAACAGTTTTCGGAGTATACATTGAACCGTTATACATGCTGGACGGCGTATATAAGATCGACTGACTCGATACACGAGCTTGGCCCTTTTGCCACGCACACTCATACATACATACATACATACAGCGTACCGTGCTGCCATCTCGGGACATTACACCCCTCCCCGATTAATCGAGACCACAACCTTTGACTTTTGAACTTTACATTTACACGTCGCTCTTAACACAAGCTTCTCTAGACCCTTAAAATTTTCGGGGTTTATTTCACACTCTTGTTTACAAGTTTAAACGTTCCGGAGCTTTAATCACTCTTTTCGGTCTCTGTATGATTGACAAGTAAATTTCTATCGTAAACGACACTTTTTTTTATCGATTTACAAAGGTCTTTTGCCTCCTTTACATGTTCAACTGTCGGGTTATCGTCCTCACATATTAACACTTCTCACACGAATGTTTAATGCCTCTTTCGGGTTCTGATAAGGGACTTACGTCCTTCGCAATACTACACGTACCCATACTCTCTCTCTCTCTCTCTCTCTCTCTCTCTCTCTCTCTCTCTCTCCCCGTACATTCGGATGAGCTACGCGCAGGTATAGCGAAATTATCGCATCGTTCCCTGTATTAACATTTTCACTTACAGGTGTTTCATCCACACGATCATTACACTCTTTAAATTTGTCATCTGTAATCGGACCGTTCTCACGCACTTCTATGCTCATGGGTGTGTTTAGCTCTATGCGCTCGTTATCATAAAACTTCCCCGCTTTTAATCAACTGGTCCCTATTTTCATCGAAAGGTTTGCAAATGTAATTCCTCTCACCAAGTCTATTCTGGATTATTGCTCGCTGCCACGATGGCTTACTTGGATTTTTATACGAACGAGCATAAATATACAATTTCACCTACTTCGAAACTGCATGACTTTACGGCTTCCATGAAAGTACTGCGTTTGTTTTTCTCTTGCTTTTTCCACTGCTGTCGCATTAAAAAAAAATCTAATCTTGTTTTCACTTTATATTTTAATAACAATTCTGCCGGGGTTTCTCCCGTTGTATCTGCTTATTCGCGTCGTTATTTTCGATTTGTCTCGAGGGTCACTTAAAACTCTAGTTATCGCTCGCTTAAACGAACCTACTGCATTTTCGGCTAATCCATTGGACGATGGGTAATACGGTGCCGATGTGCGGTGGACGATACCATTTCGCTCGCAAAAACTTTTGAATTCTTCGGACGTGAATTGTCTTTCGTTGTCAGAAAATATCATACGCGGTATAAGCCAAATCTCGCGAAGCACTCTCTCCACTTTTCAATTGTACTAACTGAATCAATCTTAGCTATCTTAAATATTTCTGGCCACTTTGAAAAGGCCTTTTCAAATTAGAATTAGATAAACTTTTCCATGAAAGGGTCCTAGAAAATCTATGTGAACTCTTTCGAACGGGTATTCTGCTTCGCGAAATTTTTTACAAATTTCTCAATGTCTTGGTCTAGCTTGGGCCACCAAAAATATTGGCGAGCCAACATTTTCATCTTCGCCATTCCCAAATGCGAGCTATGTAACTCTTCCATGAAAATTGTTCTTAAACTTTTTGGTATGACCGCTCTATATCCCCACATATCACCACACCTTTTTCGACACTCATTTCGTTTATTCGACTAGCGTATGGTTTTAATTGTTCCTCTAGTGCCTTCGGCCATCCGTTTCTTACATACAAAAAAACTTTACTGAGGACACTATCCTTCCATTAAAAAATGAAAATAGTCGTGATCCTCTTTTTCCACTTTTATTTTAAATCTGTAACGGAAGCCTTGACAAGCCATCCGCACCCCCGTTATCTTTGTTTTCCCCGAACAATGCTTGTAACGGTTTATGATCAGAGCACAAAATAAACTCATTTCAGACTACTAAATATTGGAAAAATTTGTTAACTGCCCAATATATAGCTAATGCTTCTCTATGTATCCCAGAATAATTATTTTCTGAATTACAGAGTATTCTAGAAGCGAAAGCGATCGGTTTTTCGAACCATCTGGAAATATGTGCAAAAGCACGGCTCCGATTCCTGTATTCAACGCGTCACACGAAAATTTGACTGCCAATTTGGAATCGAAATGTGTCAAAAAGCTTTCTGCCGACATTTCCTTTTTAATGTTTTGAAATGATTCTTCTTCGCACTCTTTAGACCATTTAAATTTTTTGTTTTTTAACATTTGATATAGAGGCGATAATATATCAGCGAATTTGTGTACAAATTTCGCATAATAGTTTACCATGCCTATAAATAACGCTTGTACCTCTTGAAGACATATGACGGTCTGGAGACCTTGACTATTGCTATGATTTTTTCGGGATCTTTCTTTAACCCTTCCTGGCTAATTATGTGCCCCAGATAGCGGACTTCTGATTGAAAACTGCGCACTTTTTTGCGTTCAATTTGAATCCTGCTTCTGACAGTCTTTTACAAACTAGCTTCTTGCAAATTCTGTAAATGTTCTTTACGGTCTTTTCCGGTTACAATAATGTCGTCTAAAAACATACCACCCCGTTTGCTCCTTGCAGAACTTTTTCCATTGTTCGCTGAAAAATTGAACATGCCGATTTAAGGAGTTTCGGTACAGAAGTCAAAATATTAAGAAATTGATCAAATTTGGTGATAATGTTCTTCAACATCAAGTGCGAAAACTCAAATTTTTTCAAAATTTTCTTCTACTTAGTTATCGAGTAATTACACATTAAAGCAGATTTCTCATGCCCGGAATGTATACCTATATATATGGAAACGCTATGCTTATACACGTAAACTTTAGTGATCAATTACTCGATAACTGTGTAGAAGAAAAATCTTAAAAAATTTGTGTCGTCAAATTTGGCACTAAAGAATATGTTCACCAAATTTTATAAAATTCTGAACTTTTTGAATTTTTAAATTTTTTTAGCATGGATTAGCATGGCAACATTGTATCGCCTGTACCGAAACTCCTTAATCCCAAAGGGGATTAATCGCTGTTAATGACATAAACACCACGATGTGTACTTCAAGCTAATATTTTTTTGGACTCTTCTGTTACTTCCATGCAACTGGTTGCTCGTACGCCACGGATAAATCTAATTTCGAGAACCTTTTTCCCCCACTCAACGCCGCGAAAATGTCCTCAATTCTGGGAAATGGATATTTCACATCTTCGACGAAACGATTTACGGTGGTCTTATAATCCGCACAAACTCTCAAGGTACCGTCCGACTTTAAAATCGAGACCAGCAGAGTACCCCACGCATTCGCGTTTTGTAACGAAATTACTCCATTTTTGATTAAAATGTCGAGTTATTCGTTTAATTTTTTAATTTTTTAAATAAATGTTTTAACATTACATCAAGACATTATTTTTATTATTGTTTTGTCATCAAAATTGAGATCAAATTTCAGAGGGCTGAATTTTTTTCACATCTGGAGTTCCGGAAAAGTATTAAATATTCAACTGAAATGAAATTCGTAACTAGAAATATATATGCAAAAGACATTTTTAACTCGTATATATCAGCCTTCGAATTTGATTTTTCGTTTTTGTATTTGCCATAAAACACGTTTTTTAAGCTTGGAGCTCGGTACGTTGAGTCGTTATCGATCGATAGAGCTCGTAGCAAGAGGAACAGGTATGGCGGTGGCCGCGGCAAAAGGGACGAGTCGTCAGGTCGAGGAAAAATGCCAAGGTACAAGTACGCCAAGTACGTCACCAGGCAATTAGCCCCGCATTGTCTGCGTGTATATATACGAGGACAATGCGGGGTGGTCCAACTGCTCGGTGCAAGGGTTCATAAAAATAAAGCGTTGCAGCTGTACCATGGAAAAGATTTTTTTTTCAACACCTTTGGTTTTGCAAAACTCTTCATATATTTTATTTTTTTAATTTCTCAGAAGAATAATAACATTTTATACATTCCAATGTTCAGGACAATATATACGAAATTATAATTTAACCTATATTTGTCATCCTTTTGGGGCGTGAATTCTCGCCATCGCTTTTTCTTTTTTCATTGTTCCTCTGCTGCTGCTGCGAGTGCTGCTAGAAAAAATTATTCAGTATACACATCAACGCAAGATATTGCTCACAGAAATGTCTTTTCAGTATTCCTATAACCTGATATTTTAAGAACTGTTTTTGACATTGAAAAATAGTTTTATCGCTATCTATATATATATTCAGTCGCGTGCGTCGCCGTAGGATATCGATTTTTTTAATTCGTTTCGTTTAAACTTTTGCTTGTAGTGTGTACATCAATAATCAATATATCGACCTTAAATCAGTGGGAAGATCGGAATACGTATAATCTTTTGAATTGGCACTTTTTACAAAACGGAGACATAACCAGCATAACGCATCGGTTTTTTTTTTTAAACGGATGTCTAGAGTCGCGGCAGCGACTCGGAGACATTATGACGAGTTACTGCCAGCAGAGACTTTGCCGGAGCGATATATATAAATATAATTATAAAAAGCCATGATATTGAGTCACCGAAATTCTCTGAATTTTCATAGAATATATGCCAATATATTCATTCATGATCAATAAATTTCATGAACGCTGATTCAAGTTATTGATGAATTTTCATTCGTTCAAAATGAAATAAATATACATTAAAATTGACAATGTATAACGAGTGTTTGTGTGTCCTGCGTCATGATTTCTAAAAGAAGAAGGAATTAACAGCTGTGGTGAAATTCTCGCTGACGCTATATATGAGAAAGGCAAGGGAGACACGCGTGCGCGAGAGAGAGGGACCAGACTACTTCCTCTCGGCCACACGTTGCCAGATTTCGAGGTATAGGGGCTCTAGGGGCTACTCGATCTTGCTCTACGGGGATTACGAGTAAACGTGCACGTACATGTAGTAAAATTGCCTTTCATAGCTGTTACAATTTGATAATGTTTCATGTATGTATCTGTTATAGCACAAGGAAATTTTTTTGATGAAAAGATTGCCAAACATTCATAAAGGTATCTTTAGACAGTCTGTCGATATAGTACTTATATATATATATATATATATATATATATAGAGGTGCGTATTAAAAAACCGCGGATAAGGAATTATTGAATCGCATATTTTTGTATCTTGGTTTCCTATAGCTACAAAAAATTATATTAATATAATGTTCTTATTTCAGTATATATATAATTGGTTTCTTTCCGCATATATATATATATATATATCCGCTTTTATATAACTCATCTATTATAACCGTATATAAGCTGGCGTTTATACATACGGTATAATCGTCGTCTACAATAAAAAATTGAAAAAAAAAAACGTCTAGGTCAATGAAAAATGCAAGGCTGAGTTTTCAACGAAAATTCTTTAAATATGATCGCACAGACAAGGGTAAAATGGAGTATCGTAAAAATATGACAACGTCGCAATGTATGCCGTACAAAAGAAAAGGACGATCAAAGTGACGCGTCAAGAGCTCTCTGCCGACGCGCAAAATGTAGGGAGGGAGTGACCGCGTTGCAAATAACAACGCCAATGGCTTCAGCAGAAAAATTGGATTTTCATTTATTTTGTGGCAATAATCAAATAATACCTGTATAATTATTAAAATATGTTACGCGTTGTTGACCTCTGCTAAATTTCAACAATAAATAACGACTCTATGTTGTATAAGAAGTGGAAATAATGTGGAACTACTTTTTATCGATCCCGCGTAGTAACACAGTATTCTTGGATGACGAGGGGTATATAAAGCCCCACCCGGTGGCTCATGAACGGCATTCCTCAGAGCTATCTGAAGCGGTGAAGACTGTATCTCGCTCAACCGTAGCTTCGTATATCCCTCGTTTTAGAGGATCTACAGTCAAAGGATTTCTTTAGTTTTTTTTTTTTTTGTAAATTCAGTTCTCAAATGATCAATTCGTAACTTGCCCGAACACGAAGTGACGGAAAAGTGTGCCTCCACAACGAAAAAATACGAGCTAGCTACAGGTTGGTGTTTTGTATAAATTCGTTGATTATTACTCAAATAGTTTAGTGCTCGAGAAGAAAACTACGTCGAGAGAAAAATCTATTCGCAGAAGAACTTTAGTCATTTTTCCATCGTTCCACAATTCACTCGCGTCATACTTAAAAAGGAAAAATTTATAAAAACAATAATACGAATAGAAACCAAGAACACAGTGTTTAATCGTTCTTGTTCATGTTGAACAAAAAACACGAAACAAAAACGAAAATGGGTGCATCGCTTAGACAGAACGACGCAGAGTTCGAAGAGTTGAGTTCTACCGAACAACTGTTCAATTGGATCACCAAAGTGAGAACGAAGAAAATCAAATATCTGCGCAGTCGTCGACGCAACATTCGTGTCGAGGCGGTTTTGGGTTATGCCTTGTTGGAAGCAGAGCAAGAATTACGAAGAAAACAGGTAGCCAGAATCAATCGCTGGCAACAACTCAAGAAGCAAATGGCGACCAATAATAACAATAATACGTGCAACAACAATAACATTTCATCGAAAGGTGTGGAAATGGATTGTCAAGAAAGTGTTATTGGAGACAGTAAGAAGGTTTGGTCAAGCGAACTCTATCCCGAATTGAGCAGTCTGGACAATTTTATATCTAAGCTGAGTTCGATCAAAGCGCCTGTTAAACGTTGAATAACTGAATCTTCGTCGCGAACGAGAAAAACCTTTATACACAACGGCTTGAAAAGCTGCAAAACGGAAGAAGACTTCTTCGAAGATGACATCGCGTTATTGCATTTCTATTTCATGAAGAAAAAAAAGCAGATCTACGCGGGTGGGGAAGGGTTTCGAAGTTATCGACACGCAAGGAGTCTGGCTAAGCTCGCGTGAATAAACTTGTTCGAGATTTTTTTCCTTCGAAGCGAAAGAGATTATTTCTCTTTGGATGTGCGCGTGTCCAGGCCCTACGCGAAGATAAATATTCTGGTCAACCCAATATCCCGATGTATATCCGGATGTTTTTTAATTGCAGTCTCCGCGCCGTTTGACATGGCAATGAGGGTCAATGCGACGGGGGGAGAGAAAGAGAGAGGGAGAATGAAAGGGAGGGAGTTTGAGAGATGGGTGGAATATCTCGAAGAATGAACCAGTTTGAGTGACATCATGATCAACTACCGAGATGTCAACCCGGGCGGCTTACCATAACTGGGAGTGACAGAATGAGAGGCGGCTGTGCTGCGCCCCCAGTTCGCTATCGACGATCCTACTGTTTGGTTTGTAAAGCGTATCGACAAAAAACAAACAGACAAAACAGCCCCAAATATTCAATTTTTGTTGATATGTTTCTGTTTCCTCATTGTTGCTTCACTGCAAAGTTCAAGTTCCTAGTTTATGATACATACGAGAATCGAATATGATTTTTCTTACTTGAATATCAAAAAAATAGTAATTTTGTAGATACAATGTGATTTATAAATTTTTTAAACTTGACGCCAATGTTGCATAAAATAGTTTCATTGTAAATTTGCTTCGTTCAGTTATTCGCAAAACCCAACAATTTCGTATGGGTAATTTTCGCCGATTTTATACTGGATTAACTTGTACATAAACTTTATATATATATATATTATTATAAATACTGCTAAGCTTAATATTACACTGTTTTATAGATGGGGAGTGCAGGCGACATAAACGTAATTTCATGAATAAATATTGTTGAAAAAAAATTTGTATACAGGAAATGGTTTTTTTTAAATGATTTTATTTTTTTCAATTCGTCACAGAAATCAATACAGATTCATTGTCTATTAATCACCATGCATCCTTTTCAGTATTGGCTTCTCATCATCCTAGAAATTCCTATTGTGAGAGTGAGAGAATATGGGCATGAAACGTAATCTTCCGATGCTGTCTGACCGTCGTCTTCTTATCTGGCCTGTTGCTGCCGCCTATATAAGTCTACATAAAATACCGAAATTGAAAGTTTGAAAAACAATATACAAATGCGACCTCGGTGAGGAATTTCTTTTTTTGTTCTGAGTTCTGGGAATACTTGATTGCGCAACGGGGGGCAAGAGAGGGGAGGAAGGAAATCTGTGTTTTCTAGAAGTTGGACAAAGCTTGACTCGAGGTTGGTGGCACGTTTGTTGAAGAACTGCGAAAGGGAGAGAGAGAGGGAGAGAGGGAGGGACAGACAAAAACGAAAAAATATAGGTTCGACGCGACGAATTCTAACGCTGTTTCAACCGCACCCGAGCACGAATAAACAAAGAAACGGTTATTTGTCCTTCGCACCCACACGTTCTTCTTCATCATCGCACTATACCATGATCGAACCGAGACGAACAATAGAAAAAACCAAATCATAGAAGCGTGACAATCACGCGATACGGCAAAAACAAAGCTGATTACAGCTTGGTGAGCTGATTCCATGTTAATTTTGAAAATTTCCTTTGGCCACGAATATCCGCCTCGTGGAAGAAAGTAGTAGTCTTTTCCCAGGTACGAAGACAATTTGGCTCCTTGGCATTTCATCCAAGAATCATGGAGATCTGCTTCGCAAGCCGCGCCTGTCCAAGCCGTTGAGAAAATTTCGGGCTTTTCTCGCCCGAATCGTCATCAACTCATCGGCAATTGGGACGCGCACCCGTGGTGGTTCTACAACTGCCGATATCCGCCCACACAACCCGTGACATTCGATCATAAACAAAAAAAATAACAGATAATATGGTTCTCAGGTATTCAGGAATTTATGCATGAAACGTTTTATGAAAAGAGTCACGAGAATGAACAGTCTTTTGACGAAAAAAATTCATTAGAAAATTCTTCATATTCGCCACAAAGAATTTGTGCTAAATATTGTACTTATATGCGTGGACACGTCTACATTCAAGTTTATAACAGGATCAATCGTCTTTCGTTTAACCTCTAAGAAATTTAAAAAATGAAAAAAAAAAAAAATCCCTATGAGGGGACGTCGCAATAACGATATTTTCACAGATCACGAAAGGGGATGGTGGCCTGAGTTTGCACGGAGCTATTTGGCGATTATCCGGGTGCCAAGATAGATCGAAAAAAAGAGAGAGAGAGAGAGAGAAAAAAACAAGTGTGTTGCGCGTTAGTGGTGTGTTCTAGATCGAAGGGAGAACCGGCGAATTTCTCACGTTCAAAATTCATCCTGCCAGAGGATTGTACCGAGCGGCGGTCAGTGCACAGTCGAGCGAATGAATTATAGTACGGAGGAGGTACACGTGTCTTACAATCATTTAATTTAAAAAAAACTATTCCATATCGAGAACTTGACATAAACCTACGATATCGTGCACTCTGTCACTATTTTTGTTGCTATCGTGTAAGGGGGAGCGGGGGGAATTCTGTGAACAAGTTATTTTCACTTCAGCACAATTCGAGCATAAAACACCGGATTGGTGGAAACCAGAACAGCACCCCTTGATGATCTCTCTTCAGGATGACGCAAAGTTGGAGACGCAAGACCCAACCGATCCCGAATCGTTACGTAAAAGCTTAATTTATATCCCATTTGACACAGTGGTAACAATAACAACTTGGATTTGAAAAAAGATGGTACCGAACATGTGGGCTGGGAAAACTGGGAAAACGCTTATTTTTAGTCGCAGGAAGAACGGCATTTGTTGTAAAAAACGAAAACAGAGAAGAAGAACGGGAGTAAGGGCGGACTGTGCGCAACAAAGAATATAAGGCAAGTCGCATGAGAGGATACGCGTCGATGTGGGTTGAGAACGATGCGAGTACACTTAGGAGCAATCTGCGCGTCTGAAACCTCGAAGGTATAATTGAGGGTTCAAAAATGAATCGGGAGGGGGAAATCTGGGGTCTTTGTTTTTCATCGCCGCAGGAATAAGTCGTACCCGTGGACTGGCGATCTGTTCGAGCGGGTGTTAAAGAGAGAGGGTATTTTTATCGCTGCGTCGGATGATACACCTTAGAACCATGTCCGTGAGCTGATCATACATTTTTCTCGAGCATACGCACACATATCATTCGGACGAGAAGGTGATCCGGAAATCTGACAAGTAACTGAACAAATTGGGTTGACCGATAAATTTTAATCGCGATGAGTATAAAAACACCAACTGCTGACGATATATTAGTGAGAAACAGTAAAATTTTATCTTAACATCTAGCAACTAAGTAAATTTCTGGGCCTCTGCATGTCGTCTTGTTTATGATTCTTTTTTTTTTTGTCATTTTCATCTGTTGAAGTATCGTCTGCAATAATCCATCGTTGAAATATCTCCTAACCATGGTGTCATGTTATTTGATTGTTGACGATGTATTGGGGCGGGAATTTCAACGTCGGGCAACGAAAACAAATTTTGTTTTTTGAGCCACAGGATCTGCGATGCGAGCGCATACGCGTTAATGGCTCTGGCGCCTTAGGGCACAGACGGTGGATAGAGAACTCCGAGCCGGAAATGACGAAAAATCGAGGGTAGGCGGGAGAGAGAGAGAGAGAGAGAGAGAATATCCCAAAAAAATCACCAATACGTGAGAACCATACACGAACATTTTCATATTAATCATTCTACAAGGAATATACGAGAAAAATTACAATTTATGGTCGATATTTTGGTCACGTGCAAACATTTTTTTTTCATCTTATGGCTCGAAGATGCTTGTTACATTATTCTCCGATGTCTTGTGAAATTTATTTCTCAGATATTGCGTGGCCATTATTAACTTTTCGATGAGAAATTTGTTGATCCGAGAAAGCAAACGAGGTAACACTCTACTGAACTTTTCTTTCGTAAACATATACATTTATCTACTGATACGAATATTGCGATCGTAGATAGAGATATTCAGAATTGGCTTTCTAGTAGCGAATTTCTAACTATTGTTTGTATATTTTTTGTATTTTATCAGAACAATCGTGTAGCATCGCATGAGTGTTCCAGTCACCATGATTTTATTCGAGCTTCGTGCTTTGTCGGGGATGCCCTTCGTTTTTTGTTTATTTTTAGTAACTTTAAGCGAAGATTAATATGAGAGATATAGCAACTGCGATCGTCAAGTGACGATCAAGGAATGAGACAAGTAGAACGAAAAATTACAGACCAAAGATATAACAGGCTGTCTCGATAATGGAAGAATAACGGAAAGAAACACGAGAACTTTGGAACGTATGAAATTATGTCCAATTCTTTGGCGAAAATATGTCGGATAGATCTACCGTTTGTCATCCAGGTAATCGAAGAATTTTCGCAAGCGGGTTTTATGGGGAGGGCATATTAATAATTTTTTTTTTAGAGAGCACAAAAGAAAATTCTAGGTTGATGCTTTGATGATGAATAGAGGCTTGAAAAGATAATTTTCATCGAGTTACGAAATTTCAAACTATATCGGACCCAGAGAAACAAACCGAATGCAGTGTATTTTATTGATTTACTCGAGCGAAAAGCACGCACGCTTATTAAAAGTCTGGAAAATGGATTAACAGAGGTTTCTGTTGCCTGGATTAATATCGATTGCCATTGTTGAGAACGAAACAATAATCACACTCCGGGCACCGTTCGCTGAAGAAAATTCTGCGCGCTCACGTTTTGTTGAATGAAAAAAAAACAATACGAATCGTCCGCACCAAAGAGATTCCAGTTCAGTTTGACACCGCATTCGTCACAACCGACGACCGTTCTTTTTTTCATCATAAAAGTATTTATGATCCCAAGTGGCCCCACTTTCAGCTCCCTTTTGTTTTACATTCGGTGTTACAATAATTCAACTTCTATTGTCAAAAGTTGAGGAATTCAATTTTTGATATGTCAGCAAATTAGAAAAAATTGTGATTGTTCTTTCTATTTATGAATTTGTTATCGCCAAAAAGTTTGAAGCTTAAAATAGTGAAATTGAAAGTTGTGTTGTGCCGCAGTAACTCTAATATCTGATTGTGCAGGTTACAAAAGTTTAATCATTGAATGTGTCAAGTTTTATCGTCAAAAACATTCCAAAAACGAAAATGGTATAGCCCGTCGCAAATTATTAGATGTTCTCGGCTTTTGAGCATCCATGCTCAAACTTACTTTTGATGAGAATGATTACGAGCTTCTGATGTGAAATTTCATTTAATTTACACGTCTGAAACTAAGCGATCCCAGAACACGTGGATGCGTTTATTAATTGGTGCGAATTCCAATGTTATCCTCCAAACCATAATTCTTGGTGAGGCTGAAACAAGAGAGTGGCTGCGGAACTGGACGAACTAGAAACTTGCGTTACAAGTGGCTTTGTTGCTAGAAGAATTCGGTGAGTGGTTTTATTAAAAAACAAACGAAAAAATGAACTCGCACCTTTCCCGGCAGTCGAAAGTAATTAACATAGCATTGTAAACATAACTACGAATTTTACGATATCTTGTTAATACGAGTAGTGTATCGTATATATTTTGTTCTAGTACGCTGTTCTGTATTGCGCGTATAGCCCCAAATATTTTGCTTGAAGAATGTGTCGATTTATCAAAATTTTTTTTTGACAAAAAGGAGAAAAAAAATATCGTGTGCGATGCCCAGTGGGATTGAATGGTATATGACAATCAGTCGTTATTGTCCAAAGTATTTTGTACTAATGTACTCGCACATTTCGTCTGGGTCTCAATAAATCATGTTTTATGTGGTGGGGTTGGGCTGGGGGCTACTAATTTTCTTGATCCGTATTTTTAAAGGTATTTCAGAAGATGAAAAACCGTACTCTGCGATTCAATATTAGTATCATTGAAGAAAAGAAAGCTGTCATCTGGTAATGCACATGAGTGCATTACCACATGCGCATGCATGAATGTACTTGGCCATATCGAGCGACTTCTTTGGCGACATTGTCGACTTTTGAAAATGGAGCATGCTATGTGGTTTCGTCACCTTTAGATGCATCTGTAATATTGAGATCGTTTGGATTTTTGCGCGGATACATCGTGCGGCGATAAGATATAACAGAAAGAAGGCGAGAGAAAACTATCGACGCGCATACCGTAAGGTCTTTTGACACGAAGAAAGTTGTTATCTCTATGGTGCACCGATTTTCATTTATCTACTCTCGTCACGTATCTACGTTATGAATTCTCTTGTTGACCATACTCGAAGTATTACGACGTCTAGCTACCGAAAGGATTTGCGAGAACGAGACAAACAAAACCAAATATTTCACCGTCCCTTAGCCAACAAGGTACGCACTTAAGATGTTATAAATGATTCCTGTTGGAAGAATAATTTGGCTCACATATATGATAGACATCAAATCGTTGCACGAAATTGGTCCGATGTTTGTGGCTGATGGCTGAAAAATGAGGGAAAATGAGTTTTGGAAAGTTATGCATTGTTTTTCCGGTGCTGGGCAACCAGCAACGATATTCGTTTTTTTGGCACTGTTTTAACATAGATATCTCGTAAATTCCGGATGGATACGGACGTCCAAAGACAAGCCAAACCAACGAAGATCAGATCGACCGAGTTTGGGAAAACTTTGAAGAATTTCAATGTTTGACGATTTTCTCGGGCGGACTAGAAGACACCCGTATGTTTTTAATTCATTTAAAGGCGAGTCCCCATAATTACCTATGAAGCTAAACAAAAAAGCAACGGGACGCGGCTACAATGTGAGGCAGCATCGGAAACGATAGGCGATATGCACGTTTTTTTCCTTCTACGATTCCAAGTCAAGAGCGAAACGGAGGTGCACTCTCCTTTCTTGAGTAGGGTGGATATGAGAAATTTATGCGGGTACGTGGAAGATGGAAAATCCCTGATGCCGATTGACCGAATACTGCGAAATCCGTGAGAAAGGCGCACCTGTGCGATTTACGTGAGTTTACAACCCTTTGCCCTTTTATTTTTCGATCCCTCACCTTGTGCCCGTTCTTTAACAAAGTGTTTTAGAAAACTTGCACCGAAACCTTGCACGATAAGCTGAGAAATATTGTTAAGGCTCCATATATCCACTTCGGAGAACACAGTATTATTATCTGTGAAAGATAACGAGAAAAAGGTTCAACGCTGGCGATCCAATATACCCGATTGCGGTCTTCTGACGGGTTTTTGGTCTTCTCATCTTCACTCTTCAGTTCTCTTAGCATTGGTGGGCGCCGCGATGAAAGCACAAAATTCCGAATGGGACGTTTCCAGCTGCTTCGAATTTCTTTGAGTTTCAATGGATTGGCTGATTAAACGGTCTTCAATCCTAAAAAGAATCCTGTCTCCCAACTTTCTCAGCAGTAAAGATCTTCCGGATCGATTCGGCAGGTGTTGCAGCAATTGCAAGACTTTTCAGGGCTGATGATACCAATTGAGCGTGATCCTCGATACGAAAAACGGATATTGTTCAGAGAACGGGTTATTCAACTGTTCTGCTCTCTTTACGTTCTGCGCGAGATGACTGCGCTCTTGTCTTTCCTTCCAAGGTTACTTTTCCGATAATTGCCGAAGCTTCGACCGTCATTGCAAATCATCTTCCTGATCGTCGCATCTTGATCTTCTTTGTCATCTCGCGAGTCTGTGGTTTATGTTGAGCGGCGTCTGTCGTAACGGATGGTCTGGACCTTCGGCCTGTGTGTTTTGCGGATTTCGTTGATTGACAACTAATGCTGCGTAAAAAACTTCATTTGACTAGAAGAGACATCGCCTCACCAAAATCAAAAGGTGTGATGAATCTTTATTGGCATATTTATTTGTCTTTTACCTGCTGCAGCTGTTGCGCTTCAATTTAAACGTTTTCACAGATTCTTATTCCTACGCGCGCATTTTTTATTTTACGTTGCAGATTATTTGTGCGAAACTACTCGGAGAGCTCAATTTTCTGTTCATCATTATCCTTCCTTCTGCAAATAAATAAACGACAAGAAGAATACCCGGACCTTCCTGTTCCATTCCGGATCAATCTGCTGAAAAATTCTTTGTCACAAAAAAAACATCTTTAAAGTACTTCGTACGTCCTGTTTAGAAAAATACATAAAAAAAAATATAAAAATGAAGAAATATATACACAAAAAGATGAAAAAAAACGAAAAAACGAATAAAAAAATGTAAAAAAAAATTGAATTGAAAAAAAAAACGCTACACGTATGAAAACAGTAAAACATGTATGTTCAAGGGAACAAAAAGTTACTTACAAAAAAAGCAAAATAAATGGATGTGAGGATTAGGAAAAGATGTGGAATGGGCTTTCAGGTACTAGATACAAGTAAATCGCCACCAGAAAGGATCTCCATGATGGAATACTGTCAACAAAAGTTTCGACAGTCGAAGATTCACTATACGCATCTTTAACGAGATTTTCCGGATTCGATTTCAACGACAAGTGATCTTCTAGATAGGACATGGAGAGCTTCTGGGTTCGACTTCAACGACGAGTGATCTTCTATGCTGGGCATCGACAACGAGGGATCTTCTGAATGAGGAACATTAACAGCGCGGGATCTTCTGGATTGGACTTCAACGACGAGTGATCTTCTAGACTGGGCATCGACGACGAGGGATCTTCTGAATGGGGGACATCAACAGCGCGGTATCTTGTGGATTGGACTTCAACGACGAGGGATCTTTTGAATGAGGGACATCAACAGCGCGGGATCTTCTGGATTGGACTTAAACGACGAGCGATCTTCTGAATGGGGGACATCAACAGCGCGGGATCTTCTGGATTGGACTTCAACGACGAGCGATCTTTTAGACTGGGCATCGACGACGAGGGATCTTCTGGATTGGACTTCAACGACGAGTGATCTTCTAGACTGGGCATCGACGACGAGGGATCTTCTGAATGGGGGACATCAACAGCGCGGTATCTTGTGGATTGGACTTCAACGACGAGGGATCTTTTGAATGAGGGACATCAACAGCGCGGGATCTTCTGGATTGGACTTAAACGACGAGCGATCTTCTGAATGGGGGACATCAACAGCGCGGGATCTTCTGGATTGGACTTCAACGACGAGTGATCTTCTATACTGGGCATCGACGACGAGAGATCTTCTGAATGGGGGACATCAACAGCGCGGGATCTTGTGGATTGGACTTCAACGACGAGCGATCTTCTAGACTGGACATCGACGACGAGGGTTCTTCTGGACGGGATACATCGACCGCAAGGGATCTTCTCAACTGGGGACATTGACGGCGAGGGATTGTCTGGACGGGCGACATCGACGACGCTGGATTTTTCGATGGGGGACATCGACGCCGCGCAAGATTTCTTAGAATTTCTGGTCTAGACATCGATGACTCGAGAATTCCAGAATCGGAAATCGACGATGCGGCTGTTTCAGGATTGGACATCAAGGATCTAAAAACGGACATAAAGGACTTTATTAGTTTGAATACCGGTGATGGAAACTTCCCGAACGGGCAGCGTTCCGCAAATCTTATGGATTCAATGACAACTTTGTCCGTTCAAAATCGACTACAAGGATATCTCAGCTTCTCGGATTAAACAGTTATAGAACCGAATTATTGTTCTCGATAACGTATATCGACACGGAACTTAATAGGATAGCTGATCTGAGACGGACCATCACCAAACTTTGCGGAATTTTTTTTTGTTCTGAGGAGAAAGCCAATGATGAGGAACAGGACGATCATCATGAGCATTTCATGGATCGTAGATTGGCCGTAGATTTTTCCAAAGCTTCGTTCTCGAATTGATCTACTGTAATATAAATTCAAATTCTCTAATATGTTAAAAATCCATGTCTGCATTCATGATATTGGATTGGAGAAAAAAAAATAGAAAATGAAAAAAAAAAACAAAGGAAAAAAATTAAAATTAAAAAAAAGAAAGAGTGAAAAAAAAATAAAATACATGAAGTGTAACTAAAATTTGAGAAATAACGTAGAATTCAATCAAAAAATGGCATGGCAAATAATGGAAATAAGTGTTAAACGAAAAAATTGGAAATTTTACAGAAAAAACTACACTCGAGCAAAAAATATGAGCAAAAAGAGATTTTCTCAGGGGAGGTTTTCAGATGTGAAGAAAGAAAACTTCGCAAAAAAGAATTTTATATAACGAGTTTTCCAACTAAAATGACAGTGAACATGACGTGTGATGTCAACTCTTCTGGACGACAACGTGGGATTCAAACTCTGAAATATTAACGTGGAATTTTGGACTCTTGGATATCTTTACCATTGGACGCTATTTTACTGTAATCTTCTTAAACAGAAAGCGTTTGAAACTTTAATAGCATGAGAATCTCTAACATTGGGAATCAATTTCCAATTTTGATATCGACGTGACAGCGAAGTGGACGTTAATTGAACAGAAAAAAACTTGTATTTTTTACTTTTAAAATTTGTACGTGACAAATTGCGACCTCAAATTGACGACAATGAAGAATCTGAAATTTCCTCCTAAA
This sequence comes from Venturia canescens, assembly GCF_019457755.1. Taxonomy (NCBI): domain Eukaryota; kingdom Metazoa; phylum Arthropoda; class Insecta; order Hymenoptera; family Ichneumonidae; genus Venturia; species Venturia canescens. Next base: position 24,735,833 of record NC_057424.1, on the reverse strand, counting down.
TCGAACACCATTACGGGATTCGGCTGAAATAATGGTACTGGATTATTCGATCGGGACTGCGACGAGGGACTCTGACGAGACGGCGGCGTGGGACTCGAACGGGACGGCGGCGAGGGACTCTGACGGGACGGCGGCGAGGGACTCGGACGGGACGGCGGCGAGGGACTCGGACGGGACGGCGGCGAGGGACTCGGACGGGTCGGCGGCGAGGGACTCGGACGGGACGGCGGCGAGGGACTCGGACGGGACGGCGGCGAGGGACTCGGACGGGACGGCGGCGAGGGATTCGGACGGGACGGCGATGAGGGACTCGGACGACAACAAAGAATTTTACAAATGTTTGAAAATCTAGCTTTATCATGGAATAGGTATCATATGTACCTATTCCAATCAAATTACTTCGAACCAGCTTGAACTTTTTGCAACCCGTCAATCAAATTATAAGCTGAACTCGACGTGCGTTTGAAAAAAAGTTGGAAATTATTTTTTATTATTATTTGATAGAATTATGTAAATGAAAATTCGACAAAAAAAATCATTCATATGATTAATATGTCAAATTCATCGACTATGTATGACAAAATAAATGCACAATTTTATATCTGGGAGCATGAGAATGAATAAAAATGATACCAACTATACATAAATAATTCTTTTTAATCTATCACAATACAAGCGACGAATGAATAAATTTAAAAATATATATATGGGGCATTCCATGTCAAATCAGCCACTTCAAAACTTTTGGATTTTTGATTTGGTTCAAAATTTTTCACGTTGTTATAACCATTGAAAGGAGCTCTCTTGATTTTTTCCAGAATTTTTAGTCCATTGGATAATGAGTTATGATTTTTGGAAAAAAATAGAGATTTTTTTTCTTTTCCCTATAACTTTCCGAAAAATCGGCCGAATTAATTTTTTTTTTTTTTTAACTTGAGTATTTTTTTCTGTTCTTTTCGAAGATATTTTTCAAAAAATGATTGGTGTAGATTTTAATAAATTTTTCGCAGTTTTAAACAAAAAACCATTAATTTCAGGCAATAAGACACTTTCAATTTTTTTCGAAAAAATTCTCAAAAAAACTTCAACTAATCCAACGATTTTTAAGACTAGTTGCGTTATGGAATCTCATTTGGTTATATTTTTTTCGTAATTTTGAAAAAAAAAATTCACCAATAAAATCTTAGTTTTAGACCTGGACTTTCAACCAAAAGTGATGTTTCATACGTGCAATACCATTTTGAATTATCGATCCTATTTGACTACAAGCGAAGTGTCGAATAGCAGTTCAAAAAGTTTAATAGAGAAGGTAGTCATAAGCCATTGATGAGATGGAAACTATCGGTGGGACAGTTCCGATCTGGCGAGATCGTTGTTGCAATCCTTTTGGGTTGAAGAGGCACTACAAAATAAACGATTTACGATCGGCATCCGAGGATGCTTCAAAAAAACTGTGTTGAAGTAAGGATAGCTTACCTAATGATATTTCAATCTTAGCGTTGTCCCTATCATAGCATTAACCCGTTATCAACGATCATTAGAGATATTCTATGCCAAAAAATAGAGCACAGTTGATGGGTCTTAGTTAAACCAAGTTTTTTTTAAGCATCCTCGGATGCCGATCTTAAATCGTTTATTTTGTAGTGCCTCTGCAATCCAAAGGGTTTGCAACAACGATCTCGCCAGATCGGAACTATCCCACCGATAGTTCCCCTCTCATCAATGGCTTATGACTACCTTCTCTATTAAACTTTTCGAACTGCTATTCGATACTTCGCTTGTAGTCAAATAGAATCTATAATTCAAAATAGTATTGCATGTATATGAAACATCACTTTTGGTTGAATGTCCAGGACCAAAACTAAGATTTTATTGGTGAATTTTTTTTCAAAATTACGAAAAAAATATAACCAAACGAAATTCCATAACGCAACTAGTCTTAAAAATCGTTGGATTAGTTCAAGTTTTTTTGAGAATTTTTTCGAAAAAAATTGAAAGTGTCTTATTGCCTGAAATTAATAGTTTTTTGCTTAAAACTGCGAAAAATTTATTAAAATCTACACAAATAATTTTTTTTTTAAATATCTTCGAAAAGAACAGAAAAAAACACAAGTTTAAAAAAAAAAAGTTCAATTCGGCCCATTTTTCGGAAAGTTATAGGGAAAAGAAAAAAAATCTCTATTTTTTACCAAAAATCATAACTTATTATCCAATCCACTAAAAATTCTGGAAAAAATCAAGAGAGCTCCTTTCAGTGGGTATAACAACCTGAAAAATTTTGAACCAAATCAAAAATCCAAAAGTTTTGAAGTGGCTGATTTGACGTGAAATGCTCGATATATATATAATTGACATCTAACATTTTTCATCTACCTTTGTCCGTCTCATTGAAATCTTATTAAAAAATCAAATTTATTTGCGGGAATTATTCCTTATTCGAAGAATGAATACAACTTTAATTCTTAGAACGAGCTGCAAGCTCCGAAAATTTACTTTTTCGGTTTTTACAGTTTTGTCCTTTGTACACGGTAGTTCAATGGAGAACCACATTTATTGAAGCTTATCATTAAAACCAAACTACATTACAAAATAAATTTTGTAGTACTACGTTGTTCGCAACATTTTGGCTTCTTTGGCTTCCTGCAATAATTTCACTTGTTCCGCAACTACTATTTCTCGTTTTTCGAGAAAATCTGCGTACTCAACCGGATCCAAATCTCGTACGATTTCAATTCCACAGGTTCGAGCGACGCCCACCAACATTTGCGTTATTTGTTGGAGTGTCATAAGAGCCAATGGTGGATCTTTCGATTTTATTTTAGCGATTTCGTAGAGGTGTTTCAGCGTTATCTTACCAGCAATTTTATCCTCTGTAATTTCATTAAAAATGGCGTCAAACTTCGTAAGCAAAATTTATATCCCCATAAAACCAATTCAAATATGACCGTAGATATTACAAAAATTTCTGTCAACACATTTTCTCTATCTATTTTCATATGGCAATATATATTGAAGATTTTCTTTTGTTAAAATTCAAGGAATTAATGTCAAACTAAATTACTGCCAACAAAGAATGGATTCAGCCGATCGTTGCTCAATTATTAACAATTAGTAAATCTATGGTCTAAAAATCGAAATCTATGATTATTTCATCTGTGAAAATACTAGTGATTAATGCAGTCAGTGGTCAGTTCGGGCAAGCCCTCAAGTTAGACAGCTTTGGCCGAAGTAAATTCTTGGTTGAAAAATCGCTTAGTCGAGTACCAACTTATGCACCAACAGCGAAGAAAAAAACATTTTCCTTAATCCTTTATTACTCCATTCAATGGAAACCCGATGGAAATACCGTAGAGCTTTACAAAGAGTGTTTTAAATATATCAAAATAAAGTGAGTTTTGCAGGCAACAAAAAACAACAAAAGTATCTTGGTAGATTTTTTCTCAACATTTTTTGGGTAGAAAGCCTTTTAAAAAGCAGACGTATGTATATATACCATTGAAGAATGTCTAACATTGTACTATAAAAAAAAAAAATACCTAGTAACGGATAAAAAGAAACGCACGTTTTAGCCTTCGCTTTGTTTCAACCAATAGTGTTGTAAATTCAGTAGGATTGAATACTCAATAATGTTTTGCTGTTGTTTTTTTTTAAGTTTTAGTATTAAAAAAAAATACTCACCGCCGTTCATTGCTCCTTTCTGAATTCCAGCAGCTTGTTTCAGAAAGTATACCGCCGGGGGTTGATGAATGACAAGATCATAAGATCGATTCCCTTTAACTTTCACTCTACACGGTAGAGGAATTCCTTCCTTAATATTTTCCGTTCTTTCATTGAAATCTTTACAGAACGACGCTATATTTATGTTTCTCTATGATGAAAAGAAAATACAGGTAATCAAAACTAAAGCGAAATTACAAATTCGTTTGAAAAATTAACAAAATTCGGAATATTATTGTTGAAAATACAACATAGAAAATAAATAAATCATGTCACAATAGCATGAGCGAACTTTTGAGAAAGTTGGTGGACAAAGTTTTTCAAAAATTGAAATAAATATTGAAATCTGTAGACGAATAAAAAACTAACCTGCCCCAGCATTGGACCAAGAGGAGGAGCCGGAGAAGCTAATCCAGCAAGAACATTGGTTCTTAATGTGGAGCTATGATCAACCTTTTCGATCATCTTTTTGAACGTTCTCATACGCCCTGACTTGGACATTATCCAATACTTTGCACAATTTTTTTCAAAACTAAAACTAGTTGTTGAACATAACCCAAAAATACGGAAGAAGGAAAGAAAACTCAATCACTCCAGTAGAGAGTCATCTCTATTGTAGTATGTGGTATATATATAATAGATGGTAGTGCCACCCTCGCCCACGGTCTTACATACAGGTCTTGAAACGTAGCCAGTTTTCTATAGGACGGCGTGGTTCTCTTATTGTCCGCGTATTAAATGTTTGATATGGTCGTGGCGTGGCGCTGCAATCTAGGGATGTACGTAGGTAGGGATGAAAACGTACAACCTATTTTTAAACAATTATCTAACCTAAAATCACTAAAAGCAGCGAGTGCGTTATATGGTCATACCAGTACGACAAATAAATTCCCTACTTTTATATTATATTGAATTTCTATAATTCTTAGTGCTTATCGTGAGACGTTTGAAGTGAAAAAAAACGAAAATGGTTAAACCATGTGCGGTCCCGCGGTGGAGATTTTATCGTATATACGCGATTGTTTATTACATTCCTTTGCGTATGAGGCAAAATGTTCTTCAAGAGAACAGAAAGTTACAACCAAAATTTGTAGTAAAAAAAATGTCCAAATTGGTGAACCAATAAAAATAACGCCGTATTTCTTCAAACTACATACGTTTATTTCATTTATAATCTCCGTAAATACTCTTGCCTCTAATCTCCATATACGTATCATTCATAATAATGAAATCATAATAATATTCATATTAACTACTTTTAAAATCATATTAATTAACTACTTTTATTCATAAAAATTCAATACTTATAACAACAATAATAATAATATTTCTTTTTATTAGGGCTATTGTGCATCGCGCATGCGTTGATTATCCATCCCTCGATCACAACGCCGATCTGGCGGCCACAAAGTGAAATAATTGAGCACACGTTAAGAGAGCCACCCCCACTACCTTCGTTTCAAGACCTGTATGTAAGACCGTGCCCTCGCCACAACGGACTACGGTTCAAACTCTCATATAGTAATTGTGTCGCAGTATAGGCAGTATAGGGATGGTGCAGAGTCGATAGAGGGCAGGTCGAAAGTACTCGTGGCGCCTCTAATGTCATAAATTGTAAGCTTTTGGGGGTAGCAGCGGCGCGGTAGTCTACTTGCACACCATCCCTATATCATTATTATTTAAATACTCCCCGTTTCAGGTGATGAATTGAAAATTAAAAGGATGGAATAATTCTTTTTCATAATTGCAGATAATTCGATATTGAGTTCATGAGACGTTTTATTCATTCATACATTCGAATAAAAATCTGTATCTGTGAGGAATAAAAAAAGAATTTATTAATTACAATATAAATAAATTATATTTGCACAACCAAATAACAACATATATAAACGTAGACAAATAAACGGAGAGATAAAATGATCACAATAAGGGATTTTATTTTATACACAATTGTAAAAAAATCTATAAAACTGATGAGTGTGGAAGGTGTATGTATATTAGGTGTATATATCGTAGCAAGCTCGCGATTAGTATGTTTTGATTCAGGTATCGCTATGGTAACTATATATCCAGCAGATTCTGATCCACAGTATTTCTGAACTTTTGAGCTTGTAACACGGGGACGTTCCATATAATCCACTTTTTCGAAAAGTTGAGAAATTCGTAAAGCTTTTTTTTTCAATATTGACGTTTGATTAATGTGATTCAGATTAATAAATTAAAAAAAAAAATGACGAATCGTGAGGATAGCGCGTGGGTATTCGATTCGCTCGTAGGATTCTTGCAAGGGCCTATTTGGTCCGCACCTCTGCTTACCTTCATTGAAGAAAAATCACTCAGTAAGTGACTGTAATTTTTTTTTTTTTCTATTGACCACGTTTCCCCGAAATAACGACTTTTCACCGTCAACTTTATATAAATAATTTGGTGAGTAAATTTTTGTCGTACAGTTTTTGAAGCAGACACCGAAGACAGCAAAGAGTACCGCGAGGTCTACCAAGAGTATAAGAATTTGGTGGACCTTTTGCTCGGTTGTTATATGGAAGACATAGGCATTACGCCTGAGCAATTTGAGCACGCTTGCACCGTAAATAAAAACACGAAATTACCGATCCAGTTTCAGCAAGTAAGATACCAGCATATCGCAAATAATTCCAAGCACTTTTCAAGTTTTCAGCTATTCAACGAAATATATTCGATATAAAAAAAAAAAAAAAAAACATGATTTTCAGTGCCTATTTGAACAAATTTGGGCGGCGAATGAGTATGACATATTCAAACGAATGATGATACAAAAAAATCTGGAGCTTCAGTTACAAGCGCTGAATATGATTGAGCAAAAATATGGGTTGACTCCGGCATCGCTTATGTGCGACGGGGACGCTCTTCCCGACGACGAATTGGTCATGGAAGAGATTCTCCAGTAAGATTTTTCAATCGCAGGGCGGGCATTTTATTTTTTCGTTCGAGCATTTTTTTACATTTTTTCCAAAAAAGAAAAAAAATGAAATTTTTTTCAAAATTTTTAGAAAACAAAAAGAAACATTTCGAAAACAAAAGAGAGAGAGAGAGAGAGAAATTTGGAAAAAAGCTTCTTGTTCTGAGAAGCTTTTGCTTATTCTCAAGAGAAGTATAGTCAAGGTGCATTGGATTGAAACGATGGTAGAGGAAGGAAAAAAAATTCACAAATTTTTGAGGAGTAAACCCAATAGTCCCCTTAAAAAAAAAAAATTGTTATTTTCTTGAAAATTTCAAAAATTACGAAGTAAAAAAATGACGAAGCAGCTTCTCGATGTCGCGGACGGATTAATGAGTGATTTGCTCATTCATGAATAATGAGCAAAATCGGAGAGCGTTCAGGAGTTCACTCAAAGAGTAATTTTTTTTAAATTGATTAAACCATGCAATTATGTTTTGGCTACAAACATTAGGAAACAAATAATGGAGGAACGGGAAGAAAAGGAGCCCGGAGAAAATGATGCTCTAGCGTTTGAAGAAGAGCACGAAAGACTGGCCTCGAAATATCACAGCGAAAAAGTTTTATTGGAACAAGCTCTGAAGGCTTCGACGAGTTCATATCCGAGGACGTTCTCACCGGAAGCAAAACAACCGAATATGATGATAGAGGAGAGCACGGAGAACACGGAAATTGCTGAATCGTCGAAATCAAAAACTGAGGAAAATCGTGAATTCAATGAATTAACGCCCCTCGAACCTACAATCGTGGCTCCTAGTAAAAAACGACGTGTGAAAAATGTTGTAATTTCGGAAGGTTCTCCGGTTAAGTCGATGGTAATTGATTATTATTTTCCGAAATAATCTGTCTCGCGCGTATCGCATATAGCACATCCTGTTGAATGTGTCGATGAATTTGTTTGTTGTAGGACGAGAGCCCGGAAGACATGAAGAAACGAGAAGAATATCTGAAAGCGCGTCGTGACAAGCTTGTAGCGATGAAAAAAGAAGCGCGCAGTCAAAGACTCGAGATGACGAAAGCAAGGCCTGGTTCCGCAAAAATAGCGGCCGAAGCGAGTATTCGCGGTACCCAGAATTACGAAGCATCCCAAATACCGGAACCATCGATTATTCAAGTACGGAGAGCTCTGGCTGCGCGTTTAAAAGCCGAAGTCGTTGGTCCGTGAAATGCCAGCGGTAAAGAAAATACTTTTTTCCCTCGACGCCGCAAAATGTTCTTGTCAATCTCGTCCAAGTTCACAGATATTCTCTAGAATTAACACCTGTAAGGAATTTAGGAATCATTCCGTCTCGGTTCTATCCTAATAACAAAACATTTAATTTAAGAATAAATAAAATTGATGTCGTATGCCGTATAATGCAGATTATTTGTCAATCGATTTACCAGTATCATCAAAGGTTCAACGTCGCGGTTAAAAAATAATAAAAAGACCTGCTTCTTGTATTCTCAGTTCTCAGCAGACACGACAGTTTTCAAATTTTTCGACTTTTTCGAACCACCTCCATCCATCATTGCTTTGTCTTTCTTTTTTTTCCCCTATGCATTAGAGAAAATAATCTTAATCGATAATTCTTCATTGAATTCGTGATATTTTTCGGTCCGAGATGTAACCGCGAAAGCGCAACCGCTGTGTTTCCTGTTCAATTAACATCCTTTAACCTTAAGTAACATCGCGATTAAAGGTTACCGCATCTTCGCTCCATTTCTCTTTCATTTTCTCGTGTAGACAATGATCCAATTCATCTAAATTTGAATTTTATTTAATTAAATATTCTTCGCACTTCTACACCACACTTGTATTCGTATAACACTCATTCATATCACTCTGTGTATATATATATATACCTCTTTATTGCCGAAAAAAAAAACCATTATCCAAGAGCATGAAGATTTACAGCAAAGAATAAAAAAGAAAAATTATCGACAATTCATAACGATGATACTCGTTGCGCGAGCATGTTTTTTTTGTTTCCATTTTTATTTTTTTCCAAATAAAACTAAATAGCTAATCACACTGGCTGTCATTGTTCAATTCGAAAATAAATACCGAACGAGACACGATTTTAGTAACGAACGAGAGGAAAAGAAATAGAAAATTATTACGATTCGCTTATAAATACTCGATGCTCTTTCAATTTTGCTTACTTTTTGCGCACTCTTTTCCTTACAGAGCTCACCAATATTCACCTTTTCTTGTTTATATAAAAATTTGTGTTTGAATTTGTTCGGGGAAAAAATGTAAGCCTTACGGCGATTCATATATACATAAAATGTATATATGTATTAATTGAACGCTCGCAATACCAATTTTATTTGATATTTTACATCGCATTCATTATTTCCTCCATTCATTTAAATATTAATATCGATGTAACGGCTGTTAAATTTCGAGTGATCGCTTCGGTACCGATAAGGCGGGTGACGAAAAAAAAATAGGTTGAAACGCTTTAACGCGTAATACTCGATGCGTATAGTAACTTGATAAAAGTTGCCTTCGCGAAAAAACGCGTCGTCGAATTCAAAATGAGAACGGTAAATTTACCAACAATTTGTGTTTAATTGGTTGTATGCGAAATATGGTTGAGTTTCAATTTGGTTTGTTTTTTTTTTTTCAAACGGGTACGATCATTCGCAATAACGCCCGAAACACTTTGTACGATTATTATTATTATTTTATTGTTATTGTTATTATTATTATTATTAATAATATTAATATCATTACTACTATTATTCGTTTTTTTCTTCATAAAATTCACTTCTCTCGGCACGCGCACTTGTTTTCCTCCTCCCCCCCCCCCCCCCCCCCTCTCAATTTATCACTAGGACAAAATTCATACCGTTTGTTTTTGTTGTTGTTGTACGTTAGTGTCGTTAGAGCGTTTGTCGGTGAGGTTTTTGACGCTCGCGCGTGTGTGTTTGTAGGATTATTTTTTTTTTGTTCTCTCCCATTCCTAGACGACTCGTAAAGATTGTTGTAAAATACATGAGCCGGGCCTTGATGTTGGAAGCAGGATGAGCGTTATGCTTCAACGTGACAACTAATGAGCTAATTTAATGGATAATCTTTGTTACAATGTCTATGATCGCAACTCGAGCTCCGCGGGACTTTTTTTTCCGTATTGTATGCCGATTATTTTTTTTTCTTGTTGCGTACGCGTTATCGATCCTTTTTTTTTATTTTATTACATTTATATGTGCACAAATTCATTATTGACGTTCGAAAGTTCAATAATTTTGTTGTTCGGTTCTGCTGCTCCTGCCTATTTCCGTCACGGTTACAGCAAGCGCGAAGAAAACAAATATCTGTTGCATTCCGATGATCGAAAAGACCGTGAATTTTCGGATATTCTTAAGAGTAGAAATGCCATTACAAATCTGTACATTTTTATCTTACGATTATTTTCTTGGTTTCTTGTCTATCAACGATCTTTTCCCATTCAATATCTCTGTACCGGATGATTGATTATTCGTTGCAAAAAAAAAAAAAAAAAAAAAGAAAGAAAAGAAAAATTGAATGAAAAAAGGAAAGAAATCGTTGCAAAGAGCGAACGAAAAGTTTGCAGGAATTTCATATGATAATTCTTGGACGCGTAATTTCCGGAGAAGAACGCAGGGATCCTCGTAAGGCAGAATTAGAACGCGCATATGTCGGTCAGTGATGGTTCTTCAACTCGTTTCTTTATAATATCTTTTATTTGGCGCGAAAACCCAGTGGACGTTACACGAGTCGATGTACAAATATGAAAAATGTGTACACTGATTATTACAACATTCTGAATCTGCAATTGGACCGCTACGAACGATCGCTACGTTCGACTCCAAGAAAAAAAATTCTTCCTCCAGTCTATTTTAAATGAAGAAGACATTCGAAAATCGCGATGCTTGTCAATGTTATTTTTTTATACATAGAAATGTATATGATGTGTGTATATATATATATATATTTGATTTTATAACGTATTCGAAGGTTCATCCTTACTTTTGTGTGGGTTCTTGGAATTCTCTTATAGTCTTGCAGGTTCTGAGATGCCATGGGAACAACGAGAAGGAGCGATCAAAAGATGTCGCGGTGTCAATAAAAAAAAAAGAAAAGGCAAACGGAATAATGAAAATTATACCGTGGTCAAGATCAACGGGAGATCGGTTGGAAAGTGCCGTGATCTTGACACAGCCCTGTACGTCTGCAACTTCATGAAGCAGATATATAAACCTTTCTCAATACATCGAACATGCTTCCGAAAGGGTAACGATCGTACCGATTTCTCGATAATGTCTCGACTAGCCCGTGAATTCTTTTTTTTTGTTTTTGTTTTTCTCGTTACATTTGCCGTTTATATAAGTATATCTAAAAAGAAATGAAGAGCAAAAAAATTATGGTATACACTATTTAACGATATGAATATTTTATTCTCGCGCTGTGGAAGGACGCGATGTTTTGGTGGGTTATCGTGAATATATTTTTCGAGGCGGAGAATAATAAAAAATAAAAGAAACAAAAAATTTATGCAATCGCGCATGACGCATCGATTCCGAGCTGCAATTATTTTGTCCGAGACTAAAGCCCGCGCACGTTTTTTCATGCTCTCCTACCGTCCCCATTCCCCATATTTTTATTCATTATTTATATACTTATCTTGTTTTTTTTTTACGATTAGCTTTATTTCTTTCGTATTTAATTTTCATTAAAAATTTGCTTGGGTTTATCTCGTTTCGTGAGAGGGGCTTTTTTGTTTACGTTTCATTCGGCGTTGCGCGGGGCCTTCCAAACCATTCGAATAAACTACGGTTTTTCTTCAAATTTACTATCTCTTTACACAACGTACTTGTACAATAGCGTGTAAATTCCTTATTTACCTTATTAAGAAAATTCAAAGTTCCTTGTGTTTTTTATCTTTTCCGTTTTACAAACGCCATCATCGTCATCATCATCATCATCATCATCATCTACCGCCATCGTGATCGTTCTCGTTTGTTTCCACAATTTTCTCCTCATTCTCCAGACTTGTCCGTACCACGTTCCACCTTCTAACCTCCGTCGTTTGTTCTGTTCGTTTTCTTCTCTTACTGTACACCGTTTAGCACAGACACGCGTGCAAACATTCACTACACACTACGGCTATTCAATTTTCTTGCTCTTGTCCATTTCATTTTTATCTCTCTTCAATCAAAAAGCGGTCCCCAATTAAAAATCCAACCAATCGCAAATTGACCAAACAGTTTTTCTTCCGGGATTTTTTTTTCCAAATGATTCTACGTCGTTACTTCATTTTGCATCGAGTGTTCCGATTGGCGCGCTTCCGTTCGTATGTTTGTTTTATTTATTTATTTAGTCTCCTGTTTTTTCTCATCATTCCCGTTTATAACAACGGGATCAAAACAATGTTTGATCGACTCGGGGTGGTCTCATCGGGGGTGTAACTGTAACGGCGATCGATAAACGCAGCACACGTGCTGCTGTCCTGTGATTCGTCTACTATGACAGCCGTTGTCTCTTCGGTGAAGGACTCAGCTCCGAGTCGTCCTCCTCCTCGTCCGAGTCACCCTCGTAATCAACCAAACTCTGTAAATATCAAACCCAATAAACTCAAATTAATTCTCTCCTCTCTCTCTCTCTCTCTCTCTCTCTCTCTCTCTCTCTCTCTGACGAACTTTTTCCTGCATTAATAGATTCAACATATTATTTCGGAATCAAGATTATTTCGTAGCTTGGATCATTGTTTACGAATAAAAACCTAAAAATTTGACGTTTTTAGAAATTTCTTCGCGTCTTTTTTCTGTGAAAGATGTACAGAGCAGTGCAGAGCAAAATTGTTCATCAGTTGGGACGGTGATACCTTTTTGAAGAAAGTTACCGCTGCTTTTTCGAGAGGAGCGCCGTCCGTTGAACCGGCTATGATCCCCGTTGGGGATACTGACGTTTCATTAACCGTCGGCGCACTGTTGTTTATTTGCAACTGTTGGACCGATGAATTATTATTGGCAGTAGTATTGTTATTCAAAACGGTCTGTTGTTGGCCCTTCGTATCTGTAGGCATTGGATTTGGAGCTGGATTTGGTGCAGGTGGTTGTTTCTTAGCCGAGGCAGGGGGCACGAGATCAGCCGCGGCAGCCGGCACAACCGCCTCGCCTTCGTCGAAATCTTCCTCGTCGTTGAACCACATCTCTTCGTCCTCGTCGAGTTGCCTTTGATCTCGTCGATACCGACTGTTTCTCAATATCGAGGGTACACTGTCGAATAAATCATACAACAACACAAACAATAATCATCGGTGATCGCGAAATATTATATGGAGTAATTTCGGCAATCAAGCAAATTTACGAGGAAGGATCGACACTTGTTTTTCAGTTTTCCAGAAGATTTGGGAAAAAACAAAATGAAAAACAAAAAAAGTTAAAACGAAAATTTGAGAAAAAAGTGTCTTTCGTTGTGTGAAAATAGATGAATGCTTGGATGAATGGAATTTACGAGACTGATAAACGTATGTTGATCTCCGTGCAAACATACCTCTCCAAGCTCAGAGTCGCTCTATCGCGGTCCTTAAGTTTATCTTGATGCTGTTCGTACCTCAATTTGAGCGCCTTAAACGTTTGAACATAATCAATGGCCTCCAATTCTTTAGAGAAATTTTCCACGACGTGCGAACACAAAGATTTGATATCCTCCTGTGAAAGATGCAAATCAATTCGGATAGAATATTGCGCACATAAAACGAGACGGGGTAAGGACATAAGAGTAGAGAATCTTACCAATTTGATAAATTCAAACATTTCAAGGATGGCCGAATCGAGAAGATTGTATCGGCCGTTATTACGTACAAAAGCGTCGAAAACGGGTGCGAAAAGATTGCCCTTGATAATGTATCGGTTGTAAAATTCGTCCTTGAGCGCAATGATTTTACGCATAAACCTGAGTGCGCACAGTACGAGAAAGGTGTGTGTCGATTTCATGAGTATAAGTATTCTCCTAAGTAGATCCTTATTCAAAATGCAATTTTTAATTTGGTACATGTGATGCTCGACGCAGAATGACAAAAGTTCGAGTATGAGCCCAAGCAATTGTACGGTCCTGTAATCTTCGCGAGAAGGTTTGTCACCGACCGTGTTGGCGAGCAGAGGCTCGATAAGGGTAACAATGCTGTTTTTGTAAAAATAATTGAGAAAATCAGTTTTCTCAGATTTATTGACGGATGCGAGCATATTTTCCGGATCGAGGAGGAGTCTGAGTACACCGGCCAACTGTACGGCACCGCCTAATTCCGGATCTGTATCGCCGACCAGTTGTGCAACAACGACGTTTATCAACATTTGTTCCTGTTCCGTATTATTGATCTGCTGTAAGGTGTAATCTCTTACGACGCTCGGTGAATACTCGACGATATACGTGAGTATGTCTATACTTGCGGTTTTTGTTTGTGCATCGTTGATCGCCAGTGTTATTTCAAGAGCGGGTAATATCCCGAGTGCGGTTAGTGTACGATAAAAGGCTTCTTTTCCCTGTGGTTGCAGATTTTGTGAAAAATTACAAAACTCTTTGAGGAACAGTACCAATTCCCGTCTCTTACCGATCGAGGTCGACTCGTCGGTCAATTGACGGAACAACTCCGTAAGAAATCTCTCATCGTCCTGTATCAGGGTCACTATCTCGACTTTGTTGAAAAATATGAAGCTGCTCAGTGTACTAAGCATGTTATCCTCGAATACGCTCGGCGTCGGTAGAACAACGTCCTGTATGTACTGTACACGATAAGTCTGATGTATTTTCGCTAATAATTCAGCGTTTGTTATTGGTATTGCCTGTTTGAATCTCGCTAATTGACGTAGATATTCCCGATGTCTTTTTGGCTGCGGTAAGGATGGTTCGTATTCAAGGCATCCTACCACGTCGAATATCGTGTCGTCGCTGAACATTACCTCAAAAAGGGCATTTTTGTTTAGTAGGAAAATATTTTTGAATATGTCGTAGAGATGATGCAATCCCTCCGTATTCTCAAGATCCTCGCACGTGTGAAAGAGATTTAATAATTTCCGAATGTAGCCTTCTGTCTCGAGTGCCATTGCCAATTTTTCTTTTCTCATCGGCGATGACAAACAATTACCGATCAATTCGTTTATGTCGTCCAAACGACCCAACTCGCAAGGGGGCAATTCGATCGGCGGCGCCGAATCTGACATATCATCGAATCTCTCATCTTCCGACTCCTCCACTATATCCTGAGTTATTTCCACCGATGGATCTTTACCCTGTACTTGACAAATTTTCTCCCATATTTCGTCGCAGCCAGCTTTCTCTTGAAAACTCAACGCAAGATCAAAGTTGTCCCCTTCTGACCATACTATCAAGGTGTCCTGTGATTGAAAATAATTACAAAACGTTACAAAAATTCCTCAAATTGTTTCATCTTGCTACCCGCTATTTTCAAAATCCGATATACTTTCAATTTGTAAACCCGAACGATCGAACGAATATTATTCCACTCGAAAACTTTGTTGAAAAATTTCTCAAAATCTATGGATGAAAATAAATTCTTGTATACCTGTTGTTTTTGATACGCCGTGTCCGGCTGTATTTTACTTTCCAGCAAGAGCGAACCGTCGCTCTCGGCTCGGACGAGTAAGGAAATGCCTTTGAGTCGATCGACATATGATGAGGAAACATGTCCAGTGCCACGATCGTCCCACTGTCTGTCTGCGTTTAAAGCATAAAGCTTGACTCTTCTTCTGGTGTCTGTCATCTCGTCTCGGTTTGTTCAAATTATGTTTCGCTGCTTTCCCTTTTTCTTAAAATTCGTCCCGTAGCTGCTCGATGACTAAATTAGCATACCTCGCCGTTGGCTTCAAACTTCTATCTTCCAAATGAATTTTCAACTCAACCTTCTCGTATCATAATTTCATTTCAGACACCAATCGGCTCTTAGCCGGTAATTCAGGAACACAATCAGAGAGAAAAAATACAAAAACAAAAAAAAACCAAACCAATGGCAAAGGAAAATTACAAAAAAGTATGATCAAAGATAGAAATTGGCAGGGGCAAAGCGTTGGCCCGAACCCGAACGAAGGAAAATCTTTGAAGGGCTCTCAATGTGTATCAGAGTTGCGATTGAGACAGATTACAACTCAGACAATGAAGATGTAGCATGATTAAAAGAAGGTTTGTGCACCGGAGGCTATCGACTTCTTGATGAGGTTTTTTTTCGTCACTCGTTTCTCCGTCGCTTCCTCAATTCTTTCTCGAGCATTGTCGTTGCAAATTGTTATTGTATTTTTAGCGATACACAAACACAGAAAAGGAAAGCCGATACGATTCACAATTATCATTGATTTCCAAGTACTCCAACAATTACAAGCACAATCAACGAAAGTTTCTCACTTTTGTCTTTTTCTTCTATTCCGTTGCTCTTTTCCCTTAAAACTTTAATTCGCGGAAAAGTCAACTCACTGTACGTCTTCTAAATATTGCTCTTATTTCTTGCTCGTTCGGGTTAACTTCACATCAGCCAGTGATAAATACGTGGTTAAAACACTCTTGGAACGACGCTCGTGGCAAAATTCTGCAAAATGAGGAGGTAAAAAAAATTAGACTATTTCGTTGAGCCAACAATGTATAACGGTATTTATCACACTTTCTTACGCGACCGCACATTATTTTGATGCTATTATTATTATTATTTAACGCGTAGTGCGTTCTTACGAATATACACATAGATAGATATATATATATATATATATATATATATGCATGTAGATGTATAGAAATATGTCTACAAGTATGTGTATGTATATATATATATATTGATGTCCCTCGTTCGCTCTCTCTTTCTCTCTCCGCCCCCCCTTTTGTTCCTTCCACTCGTCACAGTCGTCATTCGGTGTGCATAAAAGCCGTAAGAAAAACTAGCAGGGGTTGCCACCTCCTCGCGTATTGTTTACGGCGAAACTTATATTTTCGCCGTCGTTGCATAAGCCTTATCGCTATACACGTTTTTTATTACTCTATACACGTTCAATGAATTTCAAGCGTAATGATTCTGAAAAATCATAATAATCCACGCGAGAAGAATGTTCTTTACAGATTCCAACCCCGTTTTTTTGCCTTTTTTTAGGTCTTTACCACACACGCGTGTTATTACTCTCTCTCGACACACACACATACAAACTACACGCGCGCGCGCGCCAATCATTGAATAAACGTGCTAAGATACGTGCGTGCTTCAGAGCACGCACGTATATCTACGGTAATCCATGCACACACGTATCAAAGGTACGCAAGGAAAATGCGTATTTTCCCCTGAAGAAGCAAAGATTCTTTCGCGTTCGAACGATTTTTTGGTGAAGCAAGCACGTACCGTACGTGTATCAAAAATGGGAAAAAGATCCCCTCCCAGTTCGATCACACTAAATCCTCGAGCGAGAAAGAAAAATCTCTTTACACGCTTACCGCTATTTTTTTTGCGTATATCTGTTTTGTGTGCGTGTTCCTGCATGAGGGTACAGGGGAGAATCGCAAAGAGAGAGAGAGAGAGAGAGAGCGAGAATGAGTTCGGTGTTAGCATCCACAAAACAGCACAAGAAAACGTTTACACACATGTGTGTGTGTGTATGTGTTCGTGTGTTCGTGTGTGTGTGCGCGCGCGCGTGTGTATTGGTATATACATATATATTTCTCTTCTTTCTTTTTTCTTCTTTCTGTACACGGGAAATTGTGACTCCTCGTTTGCGATTTCGCAAATGTCCGGAGTGTACGCGGCACGCCTTGTCGTATGTATCGGGTATATTACTTTTATTGATTCACTGTGTTACATCTCAATAACTATCACTGACAAACTCATCATTCTTAATTTTCTATTACTCCGTTACGTGGATCGCGATATTTACGCTAAAAATTGACGTAGACCACCGACCAGCCACAACACTACACTCCGCCATGTTAGATCACAACAACGCTCTACGGGGTTCGAACCCACTCGAACCACGGACTCGAGCGCCAACTTTGAATAATCAATTTCTTTTTTCTTATCGCGTATAAAAATACTTTAGTATTTCGTCAGTTCCAAATTTTATGCCATTTTCTCAATATTTTCTCCTCGATGAACTCTTTTATATTTTTCCTTACCATATATAATCATAAAATGTTACTCAATGTTTTAGAAACGATATATCTTCTTAAAATTGCTTTATCGATCGAAATCATTATCTGTGGCAAAATACTCGCGTTCAACGATTCAACGAAATACAAGTTCTGCTGGCGGCGAAGCCAACACGTTCATGTAATTATGTATCTTTGGACCGATCAATAGATGCAGCGCGACTAAGCTCTCTTTCACTCTTTTTATTTATATAGTAACGGCGTATGCAAGTATCGTCGTCGTGGTTCTAGATTTTCTTTAAAATAAGTATTAGTGTGAAACAGTATTCTTTGTGATTATACTTTAATAGTACATTCATTATATTTTCTCTCGAAAATCCAGTGCTCGCTCTTGTATTATTTTATCCAAGCAATAATCGTTTTTAAATCGCTTAATTGTGTAGAAATCAATAAAAATCTAATGCATGTATATTTGAAACACATACGCGACGCCGAATTTCTGATTCAAAACATTTTTTAATATATATACAGTTGAAAGATAAAACTATACGTAGGTATAATCGGTCATAAATTGGTTCATAAACATTTTTTGGAGGGTAACCAGCAAAATATAAAATTGGTCCTGAAGAGAAATATATTATCATCGTCGTTGTGAATCATATGGTTCCGACTACGTCGTGTGTATGTGCTGTCAATATTTACTATGAAATGCACAGAAATAACATACACCCACACGTGCGCGCTCACACTACGCGCGTGTTTTAGCGTTTAGATAATTTTTTTTTCTCTTTGGATGCTTTGGATTCAACATATATCCAAATAATAAATTTTACTATGAGTCTAGTTTTTTTTTTCCACATATTGGTATGAATCGGACGAACCACCACCACCACCACCCATCACCGCCACGACCGCCATCCACCACACCACACAAGAGTCGCTCGCTCTCTTCTCTTCTCATATCGTCGCCAAGCCCTGTGATGAATGCATAATTCGTCACCAGAGTGCGCTAATTTCTACGCAAGGAACCGCGAAGTTGCGAATTCCGTTTGATAATTTAATCGTTCGAATTAATTCGAATATTAGTAAAATAAGAGGCACGTGACAGACTTGGCTGACCATTGCATAAAGTAAAATGTATATCGAAATAAGACTTTCTTTGATTTCTTATATAAATAATTATAATATTCTAATACGATACAGAACGTATCCATCATCGTCACACTTATGTTAAATTGTGTGTCATTGTCATCATGCATTTTATTGTGAAGCGAGCTCGTGAAAGCGAGGCGTGGGTCGTGCGAGCGTCATAGTTAAAGGTCTACAAGTCAATGCTTTTACCCGGCCAGATAAACTACTTAAAAGTTGGAACAACCCGTCCTGGGAGTTGAGGGATTCGAGTTGAGCTAAATAGAATTAGAGAGAAGAATAAATTTTTGTCTTGAGTTTCAATTCATCCTCATCAATCGAACTCACCCAAAATCAAATCATTCGAAATAGTTACAATAATTTCCGCTCGGAGCGTTACATCGCCGTCTCAGATGCGCCTCTCCACATAAAACTATCCATAACCATAACCAAAGGGCCGCGTTCAAAAAAGTGAATCGTGGTGGGCTCGTGGGTTAGCACCACTGGCAGACCGTGGCACTGACCCACGGTCTTACATACAGGTCTTGAAACGTAGCCAGTTTTCTATAGGACGGCGTGGTTCTCTTATTGTCCGCGTATTAAATGTTTGATATGGTCATGGCGTGGCGCTGCAATCTAGGGATGTACGTAGGTAGGGATGAAAACGTACAACCTATTTTTAAACAATTATCTAACCTAAAATCACTAAAAGCAGCGAGTGCGTTATATGGTCATACCAGTACGACAAATAAATTCCCTACTTTTATATTATATTGAATTTCTATAATTCTTAGTGCTTATCGTGAGACGTTTGAAGTGAAAAAAAACGAAAATGGTTAAACCATGTGCGGTCCCGCGGTGGAGATTTTATCGTATATACGCGATTGTTTATTACATTCCTTTGCGTATGAGGCAAAATGTTCTTCAAGAGAACAGAAAGTTACAACCAAAATTTGTAGTAAAAAAAATGTCCAAATTGGTGAACCAATAAAAATAACGCCGTATTTCTTCAAACTACATACGTTTATTTCATTTATAATCTCCGTAAATACTCTTGCCTCTAATCTCCATATACGTATCATTCATAATAATGAAATCATAATAATATTCATATTAACTACTTTTAAAATCATATTAATTAACTACTTTTATTCATAAAAATTCAATACTTATAACAACAATAATAATAATATTTCTTTTTATTAGGGCTATTGTGCATCGCGCATGCGTTGATTATCCATCCCTCGATCACAACGCCGATCTGGCGGCCACAAAGTGAAATAATTGAGCACACGTTAAGAGAGCCACCCCCACTACCTTCGTTTCAAGACCTGTATGTAAGACCGTGCACTGGCCTTTCGAACATAGCCCCTTGAGCGCCTTGAGTGGATGAGCGAGAAGCTGCTGCTGATTCGAAAGCGCCTCTTCCATCAACTAAAGGGAAGAGAGTCATACTTCCTCGTGTTATAAGGTAAGGTGAAGATTGCGTTCTGTGTACTTGAGACCAATATTCGACTGTGAAGAAAAGTTGAGAATCTCCCTGTCGCCTGCCAGTTGCTAACTGCCAGTAGCAACAATAAAAAATAAGAATTGTTGTTTTATTCCGCTAACTATACAGAACTCAGTTGCTAAATCTTTTTACCGACAAAACGACCGTTGCGACATCTCTGCTTACTGTCCGGAAATAGGGACCGTGCGCAGCGTCTACAGCGTCACTACCGCGGCCAATTCCAAAACTTCCTAGGTCCGATTTAAAGCAGCAGACGCATATGGGATTTATTACTTTTCGCATTATTTAACAAAATAAAATTATTATTTTTTATCATGTTCTCGATCGAGAAAATATTGTTGCATTCGAGATTCGAGAGTACTCTAATGTACAATTTCAACGCCGAGACGTTGAAGTATCAGTAAAATTTTATTATTTCCCAGAGGGCACAGTCCATTATTCTCCATGGAAAAGTGAGAAGCGGACCAAATGGATCAAAAGGTTATTAAACACTGTCAATTCATCCACTAAACTTTCCTTTTACGTCATTTTGATTTTGAATGCGATCATTGTTGATCGGACAAAAATTAAATCGTATTTGATTACTTTAATCATTATTTTTTTCCGAAAAATTTACAGTCAAAAAATATCATCAGAAAAATTGCCCATTCAGACACGAGAGAGCGCGCTCATCGACGGTAGTGCTGCTCTCTATAGCTATAGCTCACGCACGGTCCCTGGTCCCTGTCGGCGGGCCCGGTTTGACATGTTTGACACCTTACCGAAATCTCGAACAGGAAATCTGACTCGAGTGGGAGTAGCGACGACCCATGCAAATCGCAATAATAATGTTCGAATAAGCTGTGCTATAAACTCTTGATATACCGAACCCCTGTGTCTCCTGTGTACTGGCAAAGTGAGATTATAAGTGAGTTTAAATATGTGATAAATGAGAACTTTTTCCAAAATAATGAAATTTCCACTTGAAATTGTCTTTCTGATGCTAATTATCACTGAACAGTGCTGGAGAATATATTCCATTTTAATAAACGCCAGCCGGTTTATTATCGAAGAGAAACGGAACAGTTTGAATTACTAGATCATATTTATATAAAATATGTAAAGATATAAAATAAAAGGAACTGCAAAAAGTTTGCAGCGACGAGTCTGTTCTCGACGGTGATTATCTTACTCGTCATTATCACGTTTCCATTTGTCCCTTTTTTGTTTTTACAAACTTTCCTCCCGCCACCCCCTACTTTGATACATTTTTCGAGATCCTCGAGCCCGGCTCATTAAATACTAGAATGCTGCTATTAAAATGCAAAATTGATATATATATATATATATATAGTCGTGAAGTCATGATGATATAATCCATATTATCGACACAATCATTTGGAGGGAAATGTATTTTTATTAACCGTCGTTACGACGATGTTATAAATTTTTGCCTGTCGGTTTTGGCACTTACATGTTTATTATTAATGAAAAGCTCCTTTATCGATTCGCGATGAAACAACACTCTGATATTAAAGAGAAACGTGTCTTTGCGAATACAAACGACACAATTATTTTTATAGTTCCAGCAGTAACCGTATATATCAATGTGAAACGCAGATTTTTTAGACTCTTCATTAGAATCTGAATATTCTGTAGTTCGGTTAATACCTCAAACGACTCTTGCCGCAAACTTTCTGCTCTTCGTTTTTCCAACACTCTTTTTCATGCAAGTAAAATACATTTGTTCTCAAAAAAGGTGCTTTTGGGCGATGAACGAAGCGCAGCTGTTCGTCTATCCCACGCACGAATAATATATCGAGCCCTCGCGATCGCATTCGAAGCTTGCTTTCCCGTTGAAATTAAGTTTCATGAGTTCGTTCAAAATTCGTTTATATTTTCCATCAATCGCCCGACCTTTCGGTTCTCACAAATAACATGAAAATTCATTCTCAAGGAGAATCCGGCGGGGGTTTTTCGTCCGTGCTACTCTTTATCCTAGTTTCATCCTCTGGTTCCTGCAATAAAAAAGAGCATCTCTCATAATAATGAATATACCATGACGAGAATTATATTTTCATTGATTTTGGATGGAAATGAAATACCTGTTGAGCTTGTCTCATTTGTAAAGGTATTCTGAGAGTAGGCAGCACATCTGGCATCGGAGGTGGAACCGGAGCTTCCCCGTAGACTTCATGAAGTTCTTCGAGCCTGTTGCACAGGGCGGAACCCCTTCTATTGGTGGCATTCATTTTTTTCATTAACCAATCGGCCTGTTCTTCGAGTCGTTTGAGGCGGGCGGCTCTGGCAGCGAGAACCTGTTCGTGGCTTCTAGGAGGATCTTTGGAAGGTGATTCGGCGGTTGTAATTATTTCATTTTTACAAGTCGATGGGCAGTCGGCCACAACGACTGCCGGTAATTCATTTTCCGTTATTTTTCCGTTCGTTCCTGCTTCGGGATTGCTCGAACAGCTGGCCAAGTAATTCTCGACTCGAACGTTTTCTTTAGTTTGTTCATTATTATCGACCAGCGATGAGATCGTAATGGTCGGATCGCAAATTGTCTCAACTCGTTCGTTCGTCAACGAATCGATTCGGCAACCACCAACGACCGGCACTCGATTCAAAGATGATTCCTCTTGTTTCGCACCGATCGCCTCTTCACAATTCTTCGAACAAGCATCAACGCGATTCCCCATATTATGACAAACTTCTTCCTCGATATTGCGATCAATGAATCCTTCGTCAGCTTTTTCAGGATTCTTCATTTCCGAAAGGACTGCCCTTTCTCCGAAAAGTGGTGCCAGTGCTGACTGAGCCGTTGACGGGCCAACGATCAAAGGATCGCTGAACTGTACACTTTTGGCCGAAGCAGCAGGGCCCGACGCGGAGGTTGGAAAAGGTCCGATCGAGAAGATGGAATAAGCGCAAATCGATGGTTCATCCTTTGACACATTCGTTGTTGTATCGATATCCGCCGAAAGTTTCGATGATTCGTTCGAGTCCGTAGCTTGATTGTTATTTATAATTAATACCGATCTTCCCTCGTGTTTATCGTCGCCGTTGTATTTGCTATTACATTGTTTTTCTGACTGTTTCGATTGGACCGTCGGTCGGCTCGATGAAACGATCCCGCCGCCGTCATCTTCGTTCTCCGACGAGGACATTGATACGCGAGACGAATGGTCGCTGCTTCGGTCTACGATTATCAGATTCTGTATTACGTTTGTCAGTGCCTCATCTAATTTATTTATCATTGGCTCGGCCGTTCCTTCGTCCCCCAAATTCTCCGAGGTGTCTTTTCGCGCTACTTCCGCTGACTCTTCGTTCCCCAATTTGTCGGTTGAATAATTTTCGCTGGTACTCGCAATCGATACGTCTTCCGTCGATACGTTCGTTTCCGGGGTCGTTTTTGTTTCCGATAATTCCGTGTCCGTCGGTTGTTCCGATTCTGTGTCCGGACTCGGCGCACGCGGATTCTCCTGCAATCGCAACTCAATCTCAGTTCTAACGATCCGACTCTTTTTTTCTTTTTTTTTCGTCCGTCGCGTGGCTCTATTTATAAAAAATAACTCTCGCGTTAGGATGTTAAGTCATTCGACGAACCTTTCTTGCTCGTCTACGCGGTCCGATTCTGACCCTTTCACCCAGAGTCTCATCTTCATCCTCGTCGGAATCATCTCCTCTTTCATCGCTGAAACCGCTCTCGGCACTGAAGTTCAACAAATCACGTTAATACGGGCGCGCACACGCACCGAGTGCGGATTATAAAAGATCATTCGAGATCCCCCGAGCATTCATTGTTTTCATTTATCCACAATTTTTTTTCAATCAAATTTACGAATCGATCCAACGAGAAACGACTGTTGAAACGAATTTGTCAAATTTTAATCTCAAATCTTTGAAGCGAATTTATCGAAAAAGCCTGCACTTCCGTTCCAACATTCGCAAAGGAATAACCGAACCTTTTTTTTTTGTTTTTTTTTTTTTTTTTTGAGCCGTGATAACGAACTGCAGAAATCTGATTTGGGTATTCCTTCCGTTGCGTTGGGGAGGAATTTGATGAAAAAAATTTCACGAAAATTATAAATGCTCGAAAGGGGGGGTTGCGGGTGAGCACCTATTGTTGAAGGAATCTTGAGCAACGAGAGATTTTCTTGCTGCGAATTCCCGTCTCAAACTTCTCCATTCCATTTCCGTATTGGTATTTTTTTGCCTGGCCGATTCCCACTTTTCTCGACAATATTCGAGTTCCTGCTTCAATTCTTGCAACATCTTCCTCTTCTGTTGCAACTCGTATCGCAATATTTTCTCATGAGTGTGCAATTGTTGATGTTGGGCCTGCATACGACCAACGATGTTCCAAGTTTTGTTAAGCTCCGACGAAACGGTCGACAATCTTTTTTCCTGCAAAACGTCAACAATGCAAAACGTTTGCCTATGTTTTTCAAAAACGAAGAAAATTATTGCTCTAATATCATCGTCGGATCATCCACAACTTATTGAAAGATTATTCGATGTATTTGAACTTTTTTTGGTTTTTATATGAACTCTTCCGGCTTTTTTGGCCTCGCATTACCATGCACTCGCTCCACTATTCCTCCTCCTGTTTCTGCTATTTAAAAAAATATTTTTCTTCCTACACAAGGATCGTTTTATTGATTTTTCATACCATCAATATTCATCTTATTTATAAACTTATTAATTTATCAGGTACGCGCAATAACGAGTTGATCGAATTTGAATGAAAAAATGTTACCTGCTCCCCGAGTTTGCTCTCCAAATGTGTATTCAGTGTTTTCATTCGATTCATCTCTTTCTCCAAATGCTTCTTTTCCAAGATCAATTCCTTCAAACGGATGTAAGTCTTACTGACCGATATTACGAGTCTCGGGCCTGATGGGGTGTCCACCGATTTGTAACAACTGTTTGGATCCGTGGACAAAGATGCAGGAGTTACGGGTGTCGATTCGGCAGCATGGCAGCTCAGCAATTCCAACAGGACGCGCCAGACCTGCGACATTGAAAATATATATTAAATTAAAGACCGAATGAAAGGATAAAAAATTCATCATAAGTCAAATGTGTTTGTGCGGGGGAGGGTGGATCGGCCGTTCGGATTACAAATAACTCGAACGATCGTTATCATAGTATAGATAATTAAAGAAAAAACGTGAAAACCTTTGGCAAATTATGAGCAATGTTTTCCTCTTGACGATCCTCCTCTTTCTTTTCGTTATCTCCTTCCTCGGACTTGCCAGCCCCGCGTCCTTCCACTTGCTCAACAATGTCTAACAAAAGTTTTGGTAATGCCGCAGCTTCGGTGCCTTCCTCGCGGGCCATATCACTGATTAAATCGTGATTCTCCTGCATCGCGATGAAAAATGGAAGTAACGATTCAATTTTACTTGCTAATTGTTTCTCGCTAAAACACCCGGCCGTTCTCCGGGTATAAAAAAAGATTGTCTTATATTTATCATGGCCGGGAGTGGATTGCGAACTTGGGGGGGGGGGGGGGGGAAGAAAATTTTTTTTGATAATTTATCGAAATTTGACAATCGAATTTCAAACTGAAATTTTGCACACATTTTCCTTTTGATATAATAAAACTTTGTTTCAAAGGGTTCTCAATGCATGTTGCATATTTTACGAGATATCGAATTTTAAATATCGTCGCTTTTCAAAATATGATGAGATATGACATTTCATATCTCTGTGACTACGTTTTGATTTTGTAAACGTAGTCTACAAAATCTGCCCTTTGATCTTGGAGAATATTTAACCACGCTAAAAATCCTTCGAAGGGCTCCAAATTCGGATATCAGCTTTCGAAAGTACACCCAAGATTGTAAACAATGATATATATATTTGGATATTAAATATTAATTGAATTATGATCCCTACGATTTTTTACCTGTAACAATCGGGTCAATCGATCAAGATCCATGTCCGCTGAGGAGGCACCGAGCAGCATTTGAGTGAAAAGCCCGTTAATCACGGACATTTGATTTTGAAGATCGCGACAGTCGGCTTTGGTCAGACCGAGTTGAGATTCGAGATTGGAAATTTCGGTATCTTGGGAGTCGATCTATCGGAAAACCAGTGTCAGTTCCATCGAGATATCTTACTTAACTATAATATAGGGCCGTAACCAAACGGAAATAGCCAACGCGCCTCTCGCTTATTAGCTATATACTTTTTCGTCTCGTCATTTACGATGTTACCAAATATTCGCACACGCGTAGCACGTTTTACTGTGAAAATGGCTTAATTCACGAGCGGCTGGGCCCTTTTGTAATCCGATTAGGATTATATTGTACTCATTAACTTATTCAATGTCCTATTACTGCGTGTAGCAACGGCACGCGTATGCAATTTCTATTTCCGACTATACAAAATACCTTTTCTTCGGCTTTTTTCAAGTCTTCCTCGAGGCCGCGATTCTCTTTCCAAGAAATTTTGAGCTTCTCTTTAACATCCTTCAATTCCTTGGTAGCCGTTTCTCTCAAATCAACGAGTATCCTTAAACGATCGTCGTAAAGACTTTTCAATCTTGTAATGTCTTCGATCTGACGATCGTGCTCGGTTCTGACGTAATCGTTTATGTCAACACGAAATCTCGGATCACCGAGACGAGTTAATATTTGAGCAAGAAGATTTTTCAATTTGTTAGTTTGGCGTTCTCGCAATCCCGATGATTCGCGACTCATTTTGGCTATTTCTTTCAGACTGGCGATACGATTTTGATGGTCCTCCGTTTCACACTCGAGATGATAACGAAGATCATCAATTTTTTCAGTCTGCAGTCTTATGCTGGTTTTAAGCTCGTCCGAGACCTGAAATATTCATATTTTTAAATCATCCGGATCTTCTGGATCGCGATTAAAATTGTTCGCGTATTGGAGAATTAAGGTAAAACTATTATATTTTACCTTAAGAATGTCGGTGAGGGCCTTCGCATCTGCTTCGTTGTTGTCGAGTTTCGGATCTGCTTTCATTATCTTCCGCCAATCATTCGTATCGCGCAAATCCTCCTTTGATCCAGTTGGAACATCTTCATCGATCGCTTCGTGCTTAGTCGCGACTTTCCTCGATTGGCCCGATTTGAGAAGATCGAGAACTCGCGATGTCTCCGAATGTGCTTCCTTCTCAGCATCGAGTTCTCGTCTCAACCGATCCATTTCCGAAGAGACTGCTGCTATCGCGCGTTGTCTTGCCTCTCTCTTCAAGCTCAATTCTTTTCTAAATTCTTCCATGTTGCTTGTACGAGCCACCCTCATTTCTGGATCCGAAATCGTCTCCTCCTCCTCCTCCTCCTCCTCCTCCTCCGGACTCGATTCTATTTTTCACTCCAATTTTATTCAAACATATTCCAGGAATGTTGTAAAAAAAAGGGTATTCGCCTTACCATTTTCCGTGACCGTTGCTGCTCCCCCCCCTCTTCTCGTCTCTTGGCTGTCTTCACTGTTCTCGATAAGGTCCTTCAGTCTTTGAATTTCCACGAGCGCTTCTTCCAACGCTCTCGCATTTTCGTCCTTCCGACTCGTTGTTTCATCCGACAACGTTTCTTTCAGTCTCGAGCTCTCTTCATTCTCGATCTTCCGGCTTCTCTCCGCACTCAACTTGGCCAATTCTTTCTCAAGATCGGCTATTCTCAAATTCGCTGTGTCTCTCTCGAATTTGCACATTTTCAACTCTTTCGATACTTTCGTTTTTTCCAATATTCCACTTTCGTACTCCATAATTAGAGCGTCGAATCGTTTTTTTAGTCCAATCATATTGGATTCGAGTTTCTCCGATTGCGATCTAGAATTCTAAAGTAACCAAATTTATATTTATGATCAATGTCGCATTTGAAAATAGCGACGTTCAGCATCAATTGTCGAATGTCGCAGGTATATGCATAATAATAATAAAAAAAATTTTTTAAACTGTGACGATAAATTAATGGAATTTGTTGAAATTGTACTCATTTTCGTATACCCGAAGATGATCGAATTAACTGTTATTGAAATTCATTGACGATGGCGATTTCTCATTGATGAAAAAAAAAATAAATAAATAAATAAACGATCGATAGAAAAAAAAGACTTACTTCGCAATTACTTGTCAATGATGCGACCAAAAAATTTCGATTCTCAAGATCAGCCATGAGCTTTTCATTTTTCGAGCGATAATGAAGCTTTTCGCTCCTCTGTTTCTCGACCTCTTGCAACAATTCAGCGAAATCCTTTCCACATTTTGTATCAACGACTTCGTATTTTTTTTTCTGATCGGTGTTTTTGGAGTCTGATTCATCAAAGCCGGCGGGCCGAGTCTCGTTCAGCGATCGTTTTGATCTTGTATTTATTTCATTGGCTTCAATTTCGCGTATCGAATTGACGCAGGATATCGTAAGTTCGTTCTCCAGCATTTCAATTCTGTCAACAGCTTTTTTGTACTCGAGACTCAAATCATTATTAACGTTTGATTTTGAGGATTTTTCATCGTTCGTTAAACCGCTGGATAAACGATAATGAGGCTCGTCCTGCTCGAAGCGGTCGTCGGCTGATCTATCGTCGAGATCCGTCGCGCTTTGAACGCCGATATCTCTCGTTGAAAATGATTTATTCGGTGTTTCATTTAGAAGTGGATATCGAAAATGTTTACAACGGAAATTAGCCTCCCGGATAATCCGAGCGGCAAATTCCGAATTTCCTACGCGTTCGCACACTTTTTCTCTCTCATTTTCGTATTCGCTCGACGAACTCGTTATTCTCGCAGTTGTGCTCTCACGATCGCGCTCTTTTCGCAATTCGCGCTCGCGATTCAATTCCAAATAGAGCGATTCCAACTGGCCCAAAAGGGTCGCGTGGGCCGAAGCTAGTTGTTGATTTGCAGTTGCGAGATGCGATACCGTACGCGACAATTCGATCGCTTCTTGATGCATCGACGGCATCCCGCCGCTCTCCCAACTCGATTGCCAGCCCGTCATTTCTCCAGCATACGTTAACTGCAATTATACATACACCGCTTGCATTTTTTTAAACTTTTAGATCCGCCGTTGCGATCACCTCCCAAAAATATAATTACTATGCCCGAATTATACGAATAAAATGCTTTATTAATTTTCAGGGATATGCGCGCTGCCTGCATCGTTACGATGCATTCGATCGCGTGTTCCTGCTCCAGCGGGTTATGCGTCAAATGGACCAAATCAAAAATTGGTCAACAATCGTACGAAAAAAAAAATGTAACTTATATATATATACGATATACGAGGGAGTCGCAACGAAAATCGAATCTGTCAGTTTGAAACATCAACCGAGTTTTAGCAATATCACATTATTACATATTAAAAATCAAGTAACTCGTTACCGGTTTGAGAGGTAAAAAATCAGGCAGGATTGCTTTTTAGAATTTTCCCGCGAACAGATTTGGAACAAAGAGTCGGGCGTAGAGAGAGGAGAGAGAAAAAGCGTTCTTATAACTTCGCGTTACCGTCGACAACTGCGTACTGAAATGAGAGAAAAGCTCGCGGTAGCGGGCAACCCACCGAAAAACGCTCTGGTTCGAAAGACAAAACGGTCGCGCGTCGCCTCGGTCATTCTCAATGCTCTCTCGCGCTCTTTTTCTTTTTACCTCCTTTTCCCGGCTCGCCGAGAATTGCACGTGATTAAAAGCAAATGCTTAAAAACACAGGTTCGGATATACTTATGAATTGTGAAGATGAATTTTCGTAGCTCT
This sequence comes from Venturia canescens, assembly GCF_019457755.1. Lineage (NCBI taxonomy): Eukaryota > Metazoa > Arthropoda > Insecta > Hymenoptera > Ichneumonidae > Venturia > Venturia canescens. The sequence goes on along the minus strand of NC_057424.1, from coordinate 24,705,710 downwards.
GACTCACAGTATTGTCCGCGTAGAACGAGATAGTTGAGCGAAATGAAAAAACTTATATTTATTTATTTAGTTCTGGGTAAGCGCCAACCAATCGGAAGAAAAAACTTGTCATTCGGTGGTGCTGCTCGCCATCGCACACGACCGTATACTTTTAAATATCGCGATATACTATATATATAATAAACGCGCTTTGAGCAAACACTTTTTGACTAATGATAAGAAATCGCGATTGGAAAAATAAGGATATACCCGGAAACGAGGCGGAGGCGAGGGCGATTTTGATTTTGATTTTGAAAATTAGTATGGTGTGAGCGACGGTTTTAACGTTCGTCGACAACTCGCGGAGGTTCTGCGCGGCTTACCAAGGTCTCTTGCTGTGGACGTAAACCAGACAGGCTCTCTCCCGAGGCTCGTCGATGATGCCGCCAGCACCATTCTTCGTTTTTCGTATTAGCCGAGCATCTTGAACGCTATTCGCATTATCATTCAACAGAATAATAATTATAGTCTCGTCGCAATAATCGCATTCGATGATACGCTATATATGAATTAAAATGAATGCCTAAATTCCGCGTCAATAATTTCCATCGTCTTCATTAGTATTCCCCCCTTGCATTAATTATTTCAATCAAATTTTAAAATGAGAAGCCTTTTTTTCCGCCTACATTTTGAACGAACCTGGAATCCATCAGCATTTGCCAAAGTAATCGTACCCGTTCCACCGCTGGCTCTCCGATCGTCCTGAGAATCACACGAACTAGCAGAAATCCTCGATATCTCGGGGGTTCGTCGATTGCCGGTATAAAACGGTGGTGGTAACGGCGGTGGTTCCTCACACTTTAAATTGTTTCCCAAACTACCTCCGGCTCCCATTTTTAATTTGCACCTTTTCGTTCGTTTCGAGATGCAACGTCGTTTCTCTCGAATATTCGCCGATGTCGTTGTAAACCGTATTAACTATATACACGTACGTCGAATGTTTATAAATTTTATATAAAATTATCCCAATATTTTAAGATTAATTATTGCGAGCCTGACGAATCTCTAGTGCCTGTTTCGTTCGCGAAAAAAAAAACGATTCGGGATGAAATAACACACAAGACTCGTTCGCTCATTTTTCCGTGGACGCGTACGCGCGCGCGCGCGCGCGCGGGGGCGCTCCATTTCTTTTTCCTCCTTCATCGCTCCACTTGGAAGTATTTTTTTGTTTTGTTTAAATCAAGACAAAAAAGAACTGAATATTGCCCGAATAGAAATAACAAGAATAGTTATAAGAGCGTACCAGGACCGGGGTGGGTGACACGTGTATATGGGCGGGCGGCGGCAGCGGCGCGCGTATATATAACACTATAAATAGGAGTATGCTCGAAGCGAGCACACATCCGGTAAATTTAGAAGCCGCGGTGAACGAAAACAAAGAAGGAAGAGTTCTGTATGATGGTTCCTCAATTGCTAGCGCCCGTGCATATGGACACAAGGGCGGCAGATTGAATCTTCGCGTGCATGCATCCACTGCGCATTAATTGCGAGAATCTGAGAAAAAAGTAAGACCCCCGAAATCTCGGAAAACTCTGGCCTTGATAAATAAAACGTTGACAAGTATAGATCTATACTTGGCGTTACCGCGAGCAGAGCACTTTGCTGCTTTTCATTTTAGAAACGCGTGCTGCTCTCTGGTGTGACGTCACAAAACGTATATCCGCGCTCGATTCAATGGAAATGAGCTATTAATATCACAAAGCCTCAAAATTTTCAAGGATTCTGCCAATTATTTATTACCCAGCACACAATCTTTTTCCCAAATTTACGAAATTTCTCCACTCGAAAGAGTTTTCTCTCTCTCTCTCTCTCTCTCTCTTTCTCTTTTTTTTCTGCCAAATTAACACTATCGCGACTTTGCTTCCCCGAAGATTCATTCTCCGCTCCGAACGAAAATAAAAATGACTCGGCGAATTCGTGCGACGACGATTAGATATTGTGCGATAATTGTATCGCCGCGATGAACCTCATTTTATTTTGAATCACTGCAGTGAATCAGACTCGAATTCTTCATCGCGGGGTTCGTTCGCCTCATCCGCGCCGCGGCGTTATTCATTTTCAAATATGTACAATGCTCTTAAGAATTTTCCATTTTTTGATTATATTTCATATGTCGGTATCCGTCCGAATAAAATGTCGAAAAATCTCATCAATTTTTTATAATGTGAAAAAAAGTATCCTCAGCTCGATGCCGAGGAAAAAAATGGGTATCGAAATATTTTGTTTTTGGCCGATTATCCGAAAGAGAAATCAGTAGGAACTCGAGGTTGGTGAAAAACAACACAAACACTCTCTACGCACGGACATGAGAAAGGGCAGAGGGAAAAAGTGTGAAGCGGTTACATTCGTCGCGGAGGAAGAAGGAGAGAGAGAGAGAGAGACAGGGAGAACTCGAAACTCACAAAATTGATTCGAAATATCGTTGTAAATCACGTTTTTTTTCCAGCTGTCGATTTCGATTAGTCGGTCGTTGTTGAATTGACTGCTGGTGTGGGGCTTAGTTTTACCCAGAGACCTCTCTATACAGACGAAACAATTTAACTGGCTGCTTTCCAGCTTCCGAGGTATAACTAAAAATATACCGACTCGGAGAGAAACTTGGATGCGCTCTTCGCCTCGTCGTCGTCGTCGTCGCGGCCTCGGCTCTTCTCTCGGATTTTATTCTCTTTCTTACATATACGCCGTCGAACAGACGACTTACTGGTCGAAGGTGCGTATCGACGGTACGCGCAACACCGTGCGGGTAAGCCGATTCTGGCGCGGTCGCTCTCGCCGGCTGCATCGTAGCACCGATCTTCGATGAATTTAGAGGCAACCGGGATTCTGGATTGGTATTCGAGAACTCTCTCGCGATCGAAGATGCGAAAAAAGATCGTATCATTGGCAGGAGGCGCGCGGATTCGGGGCAACGTCGATGCCGCCGCCGCGCGCGAGATCTCATCTGCTCTTTAAACGAATAATTATATTTATTCAACGATCGAGAATGCTGCTTTATCGTTCAACGAAGGATTCATATATGCATATATGACGAAACGACGAGAGTCAACAGTTGAATTTTGAGGAAGAAATGATAAAATTTCATTGGCTTTAGCGCTCCGTCTCATAAAAACCTAACGATTGCGAATTTGACGTTTTTTCCTTGGATCAAAATTCCCGATGGTTTCTGGATTTTCAGTATTCTCGCCGGTTCGATCGGGCTTTCGATCGCCACTCTCGATACAATATTCGAGACTCCGTTTGGTGCTTGTTCCGGTGTGCCTGCTGTGCCACCAATTTTTTCATCGTTCGATTCTTCTTTTCCAATGAGGGACGACTTGTTATGATTGTGCAAGGATGCAAGGCCGGTATCCTCCGGCGATGCTAGAGTCGTTTGAATTTCACGATCGACCACTTTGACGTAATTTTCCCTCGTGATACCAATATTTCCGTGTTCGATCAAATGGTCAATTGTTTTTTGCTGCTTGTCAATTATGTTTTTCAATAGAACAATCTCGTTCGCTAAAACGTCATTTTTTCCGGTACTCTCTGATCTGGGGAAATCGGAAGACTCGTCCGTCCTCGCGCGCCGAAGAACAACCTTAAAAATAATGATAATTCCCGATGATGATTTATTGTGTTGCGGTGCGAGTTGTAACATATATGTATTCCTTCGCCCCGTTAAATATATACCTCGTTGCCTTTTTTATCGGTCAAGCGAACGCTACCGCGAGCATCAACCGAGTTCAACATTTCGGCGAGAAAATCTTCGTGAGCTTTCAAACGTTTGACCACTTTGTCCCGTGAATTCCTTGCGTTTTTCAAATTAGTCTCGGCCAAGCTCAAGTCTCTCTCTAATCTTCGGACTCGATCGAGGAGCGAATCGCTGAAGGAGGCCAAAAAATCCCCCTGCAATCGATCTTTAATAATAGATGACCCGCATTTCCGCAATACACGTAGTACCATCGGTTTGTTACATAAACATATCGATTCGGACTCGTTCTCGTTTTTCGAATAAACAAAATATTTATATATATATTCTTTCGACGCGCGTATTCATCTACGAAGCTTTTTCGATAATTCCACTATAAACCCTTTTCTCCCATCGGTGTGGGAGAAATACATTATTTTTTAATGCGTAAAAAGAAAAAGATATAACGAGACACTCACACGAAGAGCATCGATCTTCAATCCGCATATTTGTCGATTACAGTATCGGCACGTCGCTCGCGATCGGTTGCTCGTTATTTCACATTTACTTTTCATCGATTTCCCGGCTATTTCATCATTAATTATCAGCGACGACGGTGAATCTTTGTCCCCGACGATCTCAATAATTGAGTCGATATCTTGCATTATTGGACCACTCTGCTGCTGTGGCTCGTTCGCAGCAGCGAGGCGATATTTTATTCCGTCATCAACGCGGGATGATCGCACGAAACGAAAGTACGAACTTGTAGCCATTATTTGTATTTCTTTACTCACGTAAACGAGTTGATAATCGATACTCGGCAAAGCCTGTATACATACATAAAATAATACTCCAATATTTATTTGCTTTCGCAGAAAATGCACAATTTAAGTTTTTCATCCGCAATGGATTAATGAAAAAAATATGGCAATATATAATAACTCAATATAACGAGAATACATCGAATCGTTGGATATTTTTTCGTCGGGTGAAAACACGTTTAAATGTATATATATATATTTCTGTTCAGTATTACCTCATGATGAAAAATACGCGGAAACGTGATTGTTCTGTGTTTGGGATTTTCAGCATTAGGGGGCGAAGAAAGAGTGTACTCGAAGGTCAAATATTGTTGGAGATTTAACCAATTTCGTGGGAATATACCGATCCAATCTCTCGTCGAAGACTTGAACTATAGATATATCCAATTATAATAATGAAATCATTATATATGTCAAAGAAGAATCCGACTGTAAGGATATGCTAACGGATTATTTACTTGCTCATCTTGAAGACAATAATTTACAGTGAAATCTTCATCGATGCTATATTTCAACTTGACGTTTATGAACGTCACCCTATTTTCGCAAATTTCATGAGGTTCGTACAATTTAGCAACGCTGGGCCAACACCGAATCATTCTTCTTTATTTATGACAATTATTCCTTCTGATATTACGAATTATTTTTATTATTAAAAAGTGATGAACTTTTGCACTGTGAACCAAAGAACTCTGCTCGTGTGTCAACATCTGCTTTGCTTTTTCATCGCCATCTTGCGGCCGAGTCGTTTGGCAAAGTTCCTCGATCGCGTGCATTTTCTTTTTTACCAACAACAGGTTTGAATTCATGCAATGGTGTAGTGCATGCCGGTAATGCAGTTGTTGCTGCACTGCTGCTACGACGACGACACACCACTCGCCACACCGCCACCCACCTGCTTCAACGACGTAGACGTAAACGTACCCAAAAGCATCGTAATCACACGCAGCCACCATCACACCAAATACCAAATTCACAGTTAGCCTTGTTGCCGAGAACGCAATGTATTTTACCGGAGACTTGTTGAAAATAAAAAACTTGAACGCGAATGACAATTGTTCAAGCAACTTGTGGTTTGGCTCGCAAGGAGAAACTACATGAAAAATGGTTTCGGGATCGATGATTAAAATGTTATACGCCACAAAAAGTACGGTTTCGAAATTATATTAAAGAGTTTGAATAATGGCAACAATGGAACGTCTCTGGTCTTCGGCATCTTCCTTCGGTCATAGCGAAAGACATGTCCTCTCCCCAACTCCAACCGGTTCTTTATAATTCCCACACATTACCGTTAGTCAAATAATCATCAATGACCCTTTGCGAAAGAATGATGTTCTCTATAAAAGTCCTGAATGAAATGAATTCGTAAATCCTACTGTGAATTTCACAACAATTTTAAATTGCATTGTGATTTTTGTATATTATCGATATCGTTATGACGGCCGGTTTGGTGCAAGGTGGTTCGACGAGTGTACCAAAACTAAAAAAATCGAAAAACAATGATGAAACTAACAACGTTCATTTTGGGGAATCTCGAAATAATTCGTGAGTTTTGTATGAAAATTTTGTTCAATTACTATTCGTGTTTTTGTTTGTTCCTCTTGCATAGATAAATGTACAATTTATATGACCTTCTCATTAGGGCATGCACGTTACTTGGTATTTTTTGGTTATTAAAAAGAAATGGGTCAATCAACTTTATCGTTATTTCATTAACCATCGATATTGACGAATGTTAGTCTTTTGATAAAAATATTATTTCTTATTTTTCCAGCAACTGGTGGTATTTATTTGGAATCATCGTTGTCCTCACAGCCGGTACCAGATTTTACAACGTTTCTGAACCTCAACATGTCTGGTACAATAAACAGTCCCATACTCGATGGTTGCCAAAGTATTTATAAATGAATTAAAAATGATACTAATAATACAATAAATGGTTTTAGCTGGGACGAAACGCATTTTGGTAAAATGGGTAGCTGGTACATCAACAGAACTTTCTTTTTTGACGTACATCCTCCGCTGGGCAAGGCAAGCGTCGTTTCCTTTAGTTTGAGAATAGTAATTATTCGGATAATAAGATATTTGGATTTACATATTTCATATATTCCCGTTAGATGCTTATAGCTCTGTCGGGATATTTGACAGGATACGACGGCACGTTCCCGTTTGAAAAACCAGGAGACAAGTTCGACGGAGTCAGCTATCTTGGCATGAGGATTGTAAGCACCGGCTAAATTTTCATATTTCCTCTGTATTCACATGGGCGTGATTGAGGCAAAATTTATTTTTTATCCTGGCAATTTTTTAAACGTTTTCTGATAATTAAAAATTGGAATTCTCAATTTTTTTCTGAATTCGTAATGTCATAAAAAAAGAGAATTTCAAAAATTTACGAAGGGTATTCAGTTTTGCCAAAAAAAAAAAAAACCAGTACATTTCTTGGTATTAGAGAGTAAGATATTAGACAAAGATTCACAATTTTCTGAAAAGTATAACATTTTCTTAGGTATCCCGTTTTGCCTCGGTCTCCCTTCTACTCAGTTTGAAACTGAGAAATGATATGAAAAATTTTATGAAAATTTCAGTTTTGCACATTTTTGGGAGCATCAATTGTTCCCTTGGCTTTCCTGATTGTCTGGGAACTGGCCAAGTCTCTTAGGGCCTCAGCTTTAGCAGCTATGTTTATTTTGTGTGGTAAGTACGTTTTTTTTAATTTTTATTGAAGTTTTTGAGATCCGTTCATTTTCGTAAAATTAATCAAATTTTCAGACGTGGGACTATTGACTCTGAACCGTTATATTCTCCTGGATCCGATATTACTCTGTTTCATGATGTGCGCAACTTGGGGTATGGCCAAAGTTGGCTCTTTGCAAAATGAGCCATTTACAAAACGTTGGTGGAGTTGGTTGATTTTTACCGGTGCTTCTCTCGCTTGCACGATAAGCGTAAAATTCGTTGGACTCTTCGTCGTACTCCTCGTTGGAATTTTTACTGTTTACGAGCTGTGGCGAGAGCTCGGAGACCTATCCAAACCAGTGGTGAAACAACATAATCTTTCAATCAGAATAAGCCTTGAAGAGTTGAAGAAACATGGACAAACTTTTCAATTATCGTGTTTTTTTTTCCCCTTGCAGACGTACGTCGGTAAACATTTGTTGGCTCGTGCTCTTTGTCTCATCGTTTTGCCAATTCTCATGTACATGCTTTTTTTTTATATTCATCTCGCTGTATTGAATAAAAGGTGAGAATCGCATCGTTGTTACGCATTTTATGGTTAAACGAATCCTGTAAAGCTAGAGAGCACAGAGTTGAATAATAACAAGTCGTATTTCCTCACGCCTCTATACTCGCAACAAGTAGTTTCGAAAAATTTCGTTCGATTATCACGAATACTTTTTCCATTCCAGTGGAAGTGGTGATGGATTTTATAGTTCGGAATTTCAGTCGTTGCTCCAAGGTAATTCCTTACACAATGCGACAATGCCACGGCAATTGGCGTACGGTGCGACGATAACGTTGAAAAATCACCGAACAGGTGGCGGTTATTTACACTCTCACTGGCATCTGTATCCCGAGGGTATAGGCGCTCGGCAGCAACAAGTGATTGCAATGAATATATTTTTTGACGATACGATCTGGACGAGACTGTATTTCGTTTCCGTTTTAGATCACCACTTATTCTCACAAAGACGACAATAACATGTGGCTCGTTAAACAATACGACAATAATGAAATTCCCTCGGATCCTGTATTGGTCAAACACGGAGATCTCATTCGGCTGGAACACGTTATAACTCGACGAAATTTACATTCTCACAAAGAAGTGGCTCCCGTTTCGAAAAAGCACTATCAAGTCACGGGTTATGGAGAGGTGTGCCAATATTTTTCATGATCCTTCTCGTATTACTTTTTTCTGCATTTATATCATCATTATTACTGTAAACTTACACGATTCGTTCGATAAGAATGAAAATAATTCAAATTTTGATTTTCAGAATGGAACCGGAGATGCCAACGATGTTTGGAAAATTTATATAGCCAATGGCAACGATGGTGACGTTGTTGAAACCGTTACCAGCAAATTGAAATTCGTTCACTATCTTCATCACTGCGTCTTAACGTGCAGTGGTAAAACATTACCCAAATGGTTCGTACTGGTGAATATCATTTTCTTCTTTCAAATACTAAGTAACAGGCGAAATAATGAGAATTCAACTTTCAGGGGCTACAGTCAGCAGGAAGTCTCCTGCAATCCAAATATAAGAGACAAGAATGCTCTCTGGAACATCGAAGATAATCAATATTCCAAATGTATGTTTGTCCTTTGGGGGATGGATAAGTTTTCTATTCTGTAGAAAAAAAAAAAAATATTGACCGTAAAAATTGTTGAAAGTGTGCTTAATTTACTTACAGTAATTTTATCGTTACAGTACCGAACGTGAGCTTTCAAGTTTATGCCCCGGGATTCATCGCAAGATTCATTGAGTCTCATGCAGTCATGTTGCAAGGAAATTCAGATCTTAAAGTTAAAGAGGGAGAAGTGACTTCACGACCCTGGCAATGGCCCATTAATTACCGAGTACGTGTAAAATGATAAAATACTAATACGCATATCAATAAATGCGGCGGTGGTGGTGGCTCGATGCCAAGTATTGAATGAAAAAAACGGTCGTCGACGTACGTGATCATGATGGTTTTCAAGCTTTTCATTTTTCATATTTTTCCACGAAGAAAAAAAATCGCAGTCCAAGATTGTGAGATTTTATTTAATTATTTAGACTCCAGCCGGTTTGACGTTATTCATAAATCGAAAAGTTTTATTATCAAGACATTCTGAAACTGCAATGCTCAATTGAAGTTTCATTCCAATGATAACCATCCTTTGATCTCGGATGCGTGCTATTGAAAAACTTGACAGTTTTTTTTTTTTTTTCATCTTTTTCCAGGGCCAATTCTTCTCGGGTAATAATTATCGCATATATCTACTCGGGAATCCAATAATTTGGTGGGGAAATATAGCGTTTCTCATACATTTTGCTTTCACGTACTTGTTCACATCTGTTCGTGAACAGCGTGGTTGTCAAGACGATCCTCGTATCAAGGCCAATAGAAAAAAACTCAAAAATGCTGGTGCTTGGTTGTTCATCGGCTGGCTTCTTCACTACGTACCATTTTGGGCAATGGGACGCGTTTTATACTTTCATCATTATTTTCCTGCGTTATTGTATAGCTCGATGCTCACTGGAGTTACGCTCGACTTTATTTTCGATGGTATATATTTTCAAATATCTGGAAATATTGGTAACGTGCTACATCATGTTTTATTGAGCGGCGTCATTTCCATCACTTTTTACAGGTAAGTTTGACCTTTGTTTATGATCCGACTTAGTTTTTGTTGAATTCACAATTTTTTTTAGAAACCAGCAGATGTATAATCACTTTGGAAAATTCATTTGAGACAGAAAACAAATCGAAAGTTATTACAATTGTTTGTCGGTGAAAATATAATAATATAAAAGCTAGTGTTTTTTTTTATATTTTTTTTTCCAAATATACAGAACGATTAAGTACTAGAATAATTACAACAATGTCATTTTAGTTTCTATCTGTTCGCCCCGCTGTCCTATGGAATGGACGGTCCCGCATCGGTGGACCCGGAGAGCCCGATGCATTTCTTGCGCTGGCTCGATTCGTGGGAATTTTAAAGACGTACAATCTTTTTACAAAATCGTCATTACTTCATTTTACGTTTGAAAAACATCGCAAATTCTTTTCTTGTACTTGGTTCATCAGAGTGTTTTAAGATTAATATATTTTGTCAATAAATCTATTGCAACTCGAAAAGAAAAAAACCAAGTTTATTACGTCGACGCCTACGACCAAGATGAGCTCTATGAAGATTTCAATTTTTTTTTTTATGAAAGAAAAAAAAACTTTATCGGATTGGAAAAGTGTATGAAAGGGACTCTCAAGTCTTTGGGACTGGTCTTATCGCCGCGTTTCATTTTGTCGCTATGAATGACGAGCTCCGTTATATATAGTTGAAACCGCGGACGCTCGACCGAGCCGGAATGTTTGGAAATTTTTAAATCAAATGTCGACGGTGGAATGGGTTCCAGAGAGAGACGATTCAAAGCCCAGAATAATCATCAATTCAGTGACGTAACGGTAAAAGAAATCTTTATCAGTGCGCATTTGAACTGGAGAAAAAAGTTGCAATTTTATCGCTGGTTGTATTACAAAGAAACAGGAATTAGCGCAAACATCAACTAATTGTATTCTTTTTTTTTTCCTTGCGAAGCCTCCTTTTCATTGCGGCACTGGAGCAAACGCACTCGGGATATTCAAACCGCCTAAAACTGCCTGACCTCTGTCAAACGTCACGCGTAGCAGATTCCCGGACAGAAAACTCATATGTCGAGCGCGACAGTGAATCGACGAAGATGGAGCCGCAAGAGATTGAGAGGGGGGGGAGGCGCAAGACGGTTTGCGGCAACGTTGGAACGAGATCAATAATTTCCTACTCTGCCCCCGAAGGCTCGTGAATCCAGTCGCGATTAGTTCCGATCCGGACGGGTTGTAACGCGGCTAACGACGCTCTCACGACCTATCGCACTTAACTCAACCACCACGTGTGGTTCTTACGAACGTAAGGGATTATACACACTGACAAACATTTTTATTCGAATTATCTTCAACATAAAATTATTGTTCTGTCAAGTTATAAAATTGTCTTTGCATCGACAGTAGATTTCGTATTATTATTTTTCTTTTATTCATACGTGAAACATGAAAAACGAGAAACCTCGATTAAATGATTTTTTTTAGATTTTGTAAATTCGATTTGGTTTTGTTCTTTACAAGCATGAGGAATCGTTATGAATTTCGAACATATTCGAGTATTTTTATTTCTCTAATATGGTATATGAATCCGAATCGAGGAAATTTGAAGTAAGCATCAATTCGTATAGTTTGATATATTTTTTTTCTTTATCTTCCAGTAAAGACTTCCAGAAGGAAAAATAATACTAGAGCAATTTATATGTACGCAACAATCGCTGGGTGTAGTGGTTTTATCATAAAAGTCATATTCAGCTGTTTTTCTCCGACATAAATGAATCATGATTAGTCATAGAAACGAGATTTCAAAATTTCACCAATGTTGACCGATAATTATACACCAATCTTATTGCCTGATAAAAAAATTTTTTGGCTTCATGATAATACAGCTAGGAACGTAGTCGAGATCTCGTACGTCCTCGAAAATCAGACATCGTTTGCGAATTCAGCGACCCACTTGACAAAGCAAATATAACGTCTTATTTATCTCTACCATTATACGCATTTACGAACATTTTATAACAATTTGTCACACAGACTTTTGCTGATACTCGATTAAAACGGATCTCAAATATTTTTCCTTCAATGGATGCGAGTCGGTATGCACCACTGATATATATAAAGAAAATTCGTGTCGAATATTCGGGTCTTGTGATTATTTGACAGAGCGCCGTTCTTGGGCTAAACTTGAACGGTATTAGCCCTTTGACTCGTATCTTGACGTTGACTGTACCTCATTCATTCTGCAATCTCGATAATTCACCATTGACATGTTCTAGTCGCACTCTTGCTGCGTCCTTATCACTCATTCATCTAGATTTCGTTGATACGCACCTGCGTGCTTCTTAGAAATGATTGTTTCCTCTTATATATATACGTTCCGTTTATGTATACTTTCTCAGAAATGTTTGTATCGTCAAAGTCTTTGGCGATATATAAAAAGCAGCGATAGAAGAAACGAGCTCCGCTTTGAGTTCCGTTCCCTCTTCGTCGTTGAACTCGTTCAAGTTCACCGTATGTTCATTATTTACACGCGATTCTAATCGATTATCGAGCAGTTTACCGCGTAAAACGCAGAATTGGTCGTAGAACGCGGTCTCTGTCTTCGTCGCGTTGCTCGTACGAGAATTATACATGCGCGTTAATCCAATATTTAATATGCATCGGTGTAAATGTAGGCAACGACTGCGAAATACATTTTCGTGAAAAAGATAGTACGAGCGGGGTTAACGCGGCGTGACACAATTTTCGCGCTACTCATTCAAAATTTGTGCTCTTAAATATGCTTCTTGTGTTGAAGACCGGAAATGTTGAGTTAACGCTTCTCCTACGCGCCAACTTGCAATATAGGAGCGTCGTCTATTAATCGTGCCTGCCTCGCGGTATAAATAGAGTATTTCACGTTGGTACAGTATACTTGAAAAAGTTTTGTTCAAATAAATGATTTTCAATGGCCTAAATCGCCTATTTAAATACTGCATAGAACGCGCGTGCTCGATAATTGTGAAATTAATCGATTCGAATGTTTCGAGTATATATTAAACGAATTATACATCTTCTGCTACGATCGCGGTTGGACGAAATTTCAATGTCGTTTTCATTCCATTGAGAAGCATTATTATACATTTTTCGCGAAATATCAAAAGTTATTTTTTTCTGACAATTTATTATCACACGCGTATAATAATATACCTAATCATACGAATAAAAAGATTTTCCCTTGAAAACATTGCCGAATATGCGGAGAGGTGAAGCAGCCCGCATTCTTTTTATTATGACTAATATTGTGTATAACGTTTCAGGCGTCTATAAAATTGAGGAGATTGTTATGCGGAAGGAGAATCCGCGACGGGAGCTCTCAATAATATGTGCAAAGGGGAGCTAGCGTTGTTACTGACATGGGGCCTAGTTTTTCGCCCAGGCCTGTGCGGCGAGCTCGTAAAAGTGGCGTATCAACCGTCCAACATATTAGACGATTACACCGCGTACCGTCACGTCTCAATAATTCATTACAAAGTCCCTCGAAACGCGGTTTCGGCTCTCTTCAAGTTTACAATAAAAGAAGAGAAAACCGGTGGAATCGGATCATGCTCGCCTCGAAATGTTTCCCTCTACTTAAAATCCGGCAGCATTCCACTGGTCCATCCGGACGGCTCAAAAACGGCAGCGAAACTTTTGAAAAATCGTCGACAATATTACAGTCAACGAGTGACGAGCGACAACGAAGAATATCTCATGAAAATTTTCGCACCTGCCCCCGGTGATTGGTACTCGATTGCTTTTCGATCATGGACCGATCCTGACGCTGAACATATCTCTCAACAAGGTTCGCGGACTTATTTTTTTTTTTTTTTTTAATTCGAGACAACCCTCGGAATCTCGAATAAACGCGCTAACGATTATTACAAATTAACGAAATGGTAGAGTGTCGAATTTCGATTGTCGCTCCCCCTTCGAGGCTTTCGTTAACAAGGAGAAGAAGAAGAAAAAAAATGTTCGACATTGGGAAAAACTTTCGCTTTTTTTCGTATATTTTTTTAAAATTCGATAATGAAATAGGCAGTTTTATTTGTGATAAAACATAAGATGATGTAATATAATATAAAAAAAATGTCCATGCAATCAGGTCTCGGAGCCTCCTGTGATACCGTGCTGGATGCCGAATTTTTTATCGAGTCTCCAGCGTCATACGAATTGATAGCCGACAGAGAAGAGCACGTTATCCAATTGAACGAAAATCAAGACTCGGCGGTGATAGAGTTTTTAATGAAGGAAAATTGTGAACGGTCGAACGTAACTCTTTGGTCATCGTGCGACAATGATTGCAATATACTCGGGAGCATCACGAGTGCGGAAAGACTCGGCAACGTAACGATAAACGACACAAAGGCGGCCTACCTCACATTTAGACCAAACGCAGATTCTTTTCATTATTTGAGTGTGCGACTCATGTCGGGCAAGGCCTCCAATATATCCTATATTTTACCAGGATCGAGCAACGATCGTCCTCACCATGATAATTCGAGCGACTTCCGAATAGTACCATTGCAGAGAAAATCATTGCCTGATTTTTTTTACTTCGATTACGAGCACGTTATTGACAACTCTAGTTCGCCGGTAAATCTCAGCTCAAAAGGTATCGTGGCTCTGAAGTTTGGAGTTGAGCCGATTTCGGACGTTGGTGGAACATTGACCGTTGGTATTAAACTGGCCAATGGCGACAGGAAGGATGTTATTGTTTTCGGATGTGTCTCTCATGGTAAATGTTTTTTCTCTCTAGCATTTCGCTCTCGATCGTACCAACGATCAACGACGTTATTTTTTATATTTTTTTCCAACCGCAGGTTATTATTCGAGTATCACCGCTGGCGGTGGTTGCGTTCGTAACGATAGAACGACAGCTCCGGATTTGTTAACTCGAAGCGTCGAGCCATCGATGGTTCACGTGCCGTATCCGGAGCCGGGAAATTGGTATTTAACGTTAAAAGCGTTCGCCGTCAAGTCGCCGTGTACCTGTTGGGAAACGTGTGATAATACATCGGCTTGCAAAGACTGTCCGTGTCTTAAGGAAACATCAGCGAACGTGGAGATAAGCGTTGGATCGTCGCCATGCGTTGAGGGACGTTGCAGCTCGAACGGACATTGCGTTAATTATTTGAACGGTGGTTTTATATTTTCCGCGTGTCAATGCACAGGAGGATATCGTGGTTTCGATTGCGCCGACGATACGTACGTTTTAACGGGAGGCGGAAAACTCGTACGTTTGTTGATGCTGACCCTCAGTAATTTAGCTTTCATCGGCTCAATTTACGTAGCCATTCGACGCGAATATTACACCGAGGCAATCGTTTATACGGCGGTCATGCTATTCTCGACCCTCTATCACGCGTGCGAAGCCGGCGACGATGTTCACAATTACTGCCTCCTCAAATTGAGCATTTTACAATTTTGTGACTTTTTCAATGCCCTCTTGTCGATCTGGGTAACGCTCGTAGCAATGGCTTCCTTCGGATCGAAACTAACGAGCTTTTGTCAATTGGCAGGTGCTATCGTAATCGCTCTCGGTTCCGAGCTCAATCGTACCGCGTTGTGGGTCTTTTTATTGCCAGCTGTTACGGGATGTCTTCTTATTTGCATATCATGGGGATCGCGATGTAAATCCAGACGAACCTTTCGTTATCCGTTACATCCCTATCGAAACATCGATTTACCAGCGGGCATACTGCTCGTCCTCGTCGGTCTTGTTTGTTACGCTTTCCTTCAAACCCGGCGCAATTATCATTTGATACACAGCCTTTGGCACGTTTGCGTTGCTATCGGCGTTGTTCTCCTTTTACCGGCTAAGAAATGCATGAAATAATATCACGACTTTCTCGGAGACTCCTCAATCTTCCTGTCATTCCGAGATTTATATTTCACAACGACGATGTTTATCGTGACATTGTCCGCTCCTTCCGATAGTTCAATTCTTTTTCCGTGATCAGCGGGCACCTTCTCCTCGCGTCGCGACTTTCTCAAACGAGGCATACTTTAGATAGCTCAATTCATTGACGCTGATTCACTATTTTTTTTATTTTTAGATTATTAACCGATGGATCATTGACGACTTGTGCTCGTCTTGATTATGCATTTTTTTATTCACCGCAAGTTTTATTTTTAGAAAGAAAAAGTCTGAAACTATTCGTGCTTTCTTTTAGAAATGTTATACGTATATTTCCCGGAACTTTTCCGGAGTCGTTGAATCGAAATTATAGACACAATAAAAACTTTCGTCGGATCGTTGTTTTTATCAAAAAGGTTTGATGATTTTGTCAAAATGCATGATGTCTAGTCAAGTACATCAAGTTCTTGAAATCCTTGAAAAATTCGTCAATTCTGTCTCATAAATGTGCCGAAATCTTCATTTTTTCCGCTATTATCTTTTTGAAATACAACCGTGTCGAAGATTTTTTTTTACTTTTTTTTTTTTTTTTTATTCACCTTGTTATAATCGTTAAAAATCCAATGTATATTTCATTTCGTTGCTTATATATATGAACACATTTTTGTTGTTTTTTATTATGCGAGTTTGTTAGTGTTGTGAAAATTCATGACGTACTCGATCGCGTTAGTCTCGAGTCACAATATCTATTGAAGCTTTCAAGAGATTCTTCTCTGCTCCGTATCACAAGGGAGATACAGAGGAGTTTTTGGTCTTTTGAAACTTGGACTTGCCTCGCAATTATCTGGTAATTATTCGATTCGAGAGAATAAAAAAAAATGAATAATTAGTGATATAAACTGATTTATTGACGAAATGCTGTAACAATGTGTTGAGAACGCGTGAAATGTAATTTCAGCGGTGTTAGTACAACAAGAGTGAGGAGTATGTAAATACGTAAATTATTGTATTATACTCGTGTACCGATTAATTGAAAAAATGTATATAAATATATATATATATAATTTCTAAATCGCTGGCCTCTCGTTTGCGCGTCTCTCAGAGTGTGCGAATTAAAAGTGTTTCTTTTGTCCAGTTCACTATGGAGACACCGCTCCTCGCGGTGAAGTTTAGAGTTTGTACATACGTGTATTATCTTTGTACAATAAATATAGATATATATACTGTTTTTATATCGTTTCAACACAAACATTGTATACCGCAACGCTATATTCATAGAAATAATTATGAATCATTATAATGAATGGCTTTGTGGAATGAGATAGAAAAAAGAGAGAAGCAGAAGAAAAACCTAATGATAAAATTGACTCTGCGGGAATATTTTAATATATTACAGAGCCGTCGCTGTTGGAATAGTTTCGTGGGAGGACCTCGAGGACGTTACACTTGACATCAGATTGGAAATTAAGCTGAGAATTGTTTCGAGGGAAAAACCACAGTGACGATAAGTTCTTGTACAATTTTCTCCACGGCGTCCTGCCTCGACCGCTTCTTGGATGGCCGTGCCGCGCATCGCCGTACGGAATACTTGATTCGTCGTTAAAGTCTCGATCATCCGATCGAACGAGGATACTTTTTCCTCGTCCGTAATATCGTTTGCCTCCCGCATCGTTTCGGCTGCTTTTTTCGCGTAAGTGCAAACCGCTCTTTGCATACAAGAGGTCGTATCGATTCCATGACGGGCCAACGCGTCGTCCAATTTCGTCATTGTATTCGCAAATCCACCCTCGTCACCTGGTTCAACATTCGTACAATCAAACGATTTAACCGCGTTTCTCACCGCTGCGTTACCAGTGATTAAAGTAGATTTAAAATTTTGTTAAAATCATTACTTCTGGCATATGCTCCGTACGATCCGGACAGAACGTAGAGCAACTTTGGAATTACGAGAATCGTTCCGACACCAATGACAGCACCGAGGATAAGTCCTCCCAGATCTATTTTAGCCGGGGCGTAATTCGAAACCCCGTAACCCTGAGAAGAACAAACAATCCTCGTCGATTTATCAACGATTGAAGTAGTTGGGGGAAAAAAAAAAAAAAACTATTGGTTGATTCGTAATTTGTCACGGAATGGATTTGAAATGAACTCACAGTGCCGGTGCTGCCAATATTGGTGAATCCGAATCTGGGCTCCTGTAGACGATCGGGATTATCGTTGCGATTGTCCGGATTACCGGATCTCCTGGCATTCGAAGAGTTAGCCTCGCTTCGCAATTGCGCTTGACTGTGAGAAGGCATAGCAACCTGATCGCGATGAAGATTGCTTGGCTTCTCTATGTAATCGATCGAAGTACTCGGCACGAAACTGAGAATAAAATGAAAAACGATAAATAGCCCGCTATAAGAAAATAAGTTATAAAAAAATGGTGTTTGTAAAAATAATGAGAAAATATTCTTTACCCTGCCATGTCGTATTTTGGTACACAGATGACGATTCCCATCGATACAGTTCCGATGAGAAAAGCCAAAAGTTTCGAACTTCCGAGAGCCATCTGTGGAGGAAGTAATCGCAAGGAGGAATAAGAGAATGCAATGCGACGAGGGTTTTGCAAATACCGTGATGCGTATACGTACGATAAATAATCTTGAATTTTACACGAAAAGGAGATGAAAATATAAAATTTGTTTGAGAATAAAAACGGAGAGAACAACGGCGATGTGAGGAATCCTTGGAAAGACTGAGACGATCGTGGACGAGGTACAAGAATATATAGGCATTGTCACGAGGCAGAGCAGGCTTCCTTCAAATATCTCGTTGGTAAAACGATGCGACATAATTATTGCAATGGGCACGGTTTCGCTTTCATCCTCGTTGTACGTTTTCATAGGATTGTTGGACACGAGGACCGGGATCATCCCCCCGTGACCGAAACTTTTCCTCTTGCACGGGCGCGTGCACGCGTTTCCCGACGACAACGGACACGCGTTGCGATGCTTTCTTTCATCTCTCTTGGCGCATTATCATATCATGAGAGGAGCAGGGATCAAGAGGAAGAACAATCGCTGCTTCTGTTGATTGCGAAAATATATACTCAAATTATCCCTTTACTTCGCAATTTTCGTTTCTCCCATCAGCTGCTCTTAAGATGTTCAGTCAATTTTTCATGCGCGCAGGAATGAGATACTTTACCACCGGGTGCGCGCGCTTTCCACTATTCGACAAATAACGAGACTTCATTTTCATTTACCAATACCCAAGAGCATCCGACGATTCGCTAATTTTATCGCACGCATTCCAATAAATAATCAATGTTTCTTTCGCGCACCAACGATAAAATGCATGCGCGTATCATCTGTCAACGCTAAAGATTCGAAAATACATTGGACAATCATCGATCTATTTGGTAACGATTTTCTGTGAGAATTTGTACATTTTGGTGACCATTGCGTGGTCGACTTTTTGACTCGATTTATATCGGGACTAATAGACGAATTTCACATTTCAAGAAGGAGAAGGTGCACGGTTTCAAAATTCCCATCAAAGCTGTCAACCGCCCTCCCCGTGCGTGCATGGACGAAAAATAACGTGTAAATAAATGAATTTTACGATTTATTCTTTAATGCCGCTTCACCTTTCCTTCTTTCGCGATAAAAAGGACTTTCGCTCTTTCACCCGCGGACCAGTCGCAACTATATGCTTGGCTGACCAAAAAACAGATATACAATATAATAAGCAGTGTGCATATATGAAAAATCAAGACAAGAATTGGATGTCTCTCGTGTAATTTTGTCTTCACCCGTAAATAATTGTTTCGAAAATGACTCGCAATGCATATTATATTCTTAATCACCCGACGACTCGCGTAATCAACGCCAGTCCTTTCGTGAGAGGCTTTCTCCGTGTTAAAATAATGAAAAAAATCGCAATTTCCTGGTGCATTCTCGACGTGGGGGTTTAACGATAATACGCGGTGTCCCGGGTGCCAAGCTCCTCATAAACTTTTCGTTCTTCGATCTGCCAAGGACTTTTCGTTATTCGCCCATACTATATAATAGAGGTGCGCGCGCGCCGCGGTTTCGGAATAACAACGAAAAACATACTTATCTGATCGTAAAAAAAAAAAAACAAAACAAATAAGGAGAAAAGATGAATTTATCGAAGCGATCGACGATCCTCGTAACTTTGATCGGTGCTTCATTAATAGGGAAATTAACGAGCGGCGAAAATTTTGAGAGCACCGCGCGAAAATCAAGATTCATCTCGTTCAACAACGATGGCGGAAAAATAGACGTAAGTTCGTTCAATCGAATCAAGGACAAATATATAATGTTTTCATAGAATTATTGTCGCGATAATGCACTTAACGCGCGTTTTCTAACCGTGCACAGATCGATTTGGATCTGTCGATCCCTTTTGTGTCAATTCCGTTGGACAGGGATGCGGACTCGGACGGAATGCCAGGACCTTTGGTGAATGTCAATGCAAAAGCCATCGGGGTCGCCGGTTTAATGGCTGCGTTAACAACTTTTATTGTACCACTTTTGTTCAAAACACCACCTGCTGGACAACGCTATCGTAATATTTTTTAATATTAAGCCTGCACGCGCGTTTCCGAATCGCACTTGTAAAAAAAATGACGAATTGCACATCTCCCGGTAAATCGTGACTATAATCAAAATGGGCCGACGCTTTTTTCAGGCCTCACCGATGACTTTGGAATTGACCGAATGGGCAACGCTATCAACGAATTTATTCTTGGAAATAATTACGTAACCCCGTGCGTCGAACGAGCAGTTTGCACCCTCGTTGCTAAAACAACCGGATCCATTGATCCAACGAGTACTGATAAAATCATCGATGGTTTGACAAGGTAAAACAACGCGTCATACTCATTAGCGCGGTCAAAGAGTGATCGAGGCGAAATTATTATTTTTTGTTAATCGCCCAGTTATAAATGGTTCGAGGAAATGACGAATGGCACCTCGATTCAAGAAGCAATATCAAGAGGTCGCAAGAAAAATTCCAACTGTCCGTTCGTCTATGACAAATGCTCGATGCCCGCCGCCAAAATATTCGACAACGTGCTCGATCAATTCGGAGACTTTTAAATTGGATACGACAATTCCATCATGGGTGGGTACCGGGTACAGTCGATTGGATAAATATCGAATTTCTTCGCGTCACCGAAACGCGTCGAAAGTCAAACGAAAGACTTATTTCGTTTGAAATGCTATATTTGTAGCTTATTTGGAGCGAAAAGTAGGAAACGAGTATTGTAAATAAATATATATGCATGAGTTTGCGCAACTTTTAGGGAAATAAAAAATATAAAAATCACAATATGCAACAACCATCTTGTCTATCTCATTTTTTCGCAATGCGTTAGCGCGCATTATCTTGAAGCTGTTCCCTCGGACGTGTGTCGGTCGCGATAACGCATTCCCCCCCCCCCCCCCCCCCCCCCCCAGCGGGGACAAGTGGTCTTGCTAAATTTTTCAGCTACGCACGTTTCCTCCTCCAGCGCTTGTGCGATACTAATTGCTCTTCACCTTCCGCTCCGGCACTTTAACGCAAAATTATGAAAATACAAATACGTACGCATGTGCGACGACAAAGAGGAGACACGGTGACAGTCAACTCTCATTGTCCGAATGCGCGCAGCGTGAAAACAAAAACAACCACTCACAGATATTTCTCGCTCTCGATTTCTTTCTAATTTCGTATACGCATCCACACTTGCGCGTACGCGCGCATCCACGAATAGTTTAAATAAATATAGAGTTGCGGAGACACGCGCATTGAACTCGAGCAATTTTCAAGTTTTTACTTTCACCGAGTGTACACGTTATTAGAGTTAACAAAGCGAGAAAAGCTCGTCGATCTCTTCCAAATTAAAATGGACTACATTTCATTTCTTTTCTTTTCTTTTCTTTCACGTATCCCCAATAATCTGCTGCTGGGCTAAGAGATGTCTGAGCCACTTAGGAATCGCTACATTTCAAACTGTTTTAATGACAATTGTATGCCGGATAATGAGCAAAAATGTTCAAGTCCGTGGTGGGGATGAGATATGAAATATTAAAAAGTTCGAGAATTTGCATCGTTAGAAGCAACGGGGGCAGAGACAACGGGGCATAACTCGATTGAATCCTATAGAAAAAAAAAGAAAAGAAATAATATAACCCCGAACGAAGGTTTATACGATACGTGAAAGAAATAAGATCTATGCAAGAACAATCGGGTGACCGTTCGTGCGAGTAAGCGAACCGAGGAGTTTGAAAGATTCTACGGAGCCAGCGAGCTTAGCAAGATCACGAGGCGTTTGCCCGATGATATCTCGGCAATTGTGATCAACTCCCTCATCAAGAAGAAGACGAATGACCGAATGTTTATTGTGAAGGGCTGCGGAGTGCATAGCGGTTCTACCGGAAACATCCGCTTGGCCAAGATCACCACCAGCGATCAAGTACGATCGTAAACGCGTCGTATTCCCGGCAGCAGCAGCGGCACAGAGTTTTCCACCCAGAATCAATGAGTTCTCATGAAGATGACCGCCGCACTGCAGCAAAAGCTCGATTATCTAAAATTAAAAAGAATGAAAAAACTTGAAATATTTCGTTCTGAGGAACGAGCTCGCTCGTTTCGCTCCATGTAAAATGTAGAAGAAACTTTTTAATGTTTAAATTGTGTCTCGATTTGTCACAATTCCTGCTTAACGAGAAAAGTAAATGATATGTTGTCGTGTCGCGTCTACCTCGTGTCGATCGTTTTCGATCGCCTCGGTCAATGGTGTGCGATCGAATCTATCCTTCATATGAACATTGGCACCCATCTCAAGGAGCTGACGTACAACATCCGGCTGAGCGTCGCAGCATGCTACGTGAAGAACGGTTCGGCGATCCGCATTTGGTTGGGAAATGTCAGCGCCCTTGACAAAGCAACGTATAATTATTATGCCGCATGCACATGCGGAAGGATACTAGAAAACGACGATAACGTACGTAATTCTGCAACGATTTGACCTTGATAAAATCACCGGTCACTACGGCTTCGCTCATCAGAGCTGGGAATATGATTGGCGCGAGCTCGAGTAATTGAGACTCCGAATGTAGACCGAGGCTCCTCATAACGTTTTCGTTGTCCCCGACGTTGACGCGTTTACAAATTGACATCTCACCGCGTAAACTCGTTTCCATCATTTTTCGCTTCATTTTACAATCCCACGAGGTTTTCGAGAGTACGTAAGCGAGCTTCGTCAAAGCAGCTTCGGGCGTCATGTCGTAGCCCAGAGTTACGCCTTTTTATTGAAAGAAAAAAAAAAAAAAACGTTTTCTTCATGCAGTATTTTTTGAGCGGCGTTATGAAATATCGCTTCCTCTCTTACCAGCCTCGACGAGTAGTTTGCCAGACTCGTACCAATCGATGACTCCGTCTCTCGAACATTGAGTTATATTGACTATGATAACTCCGCGATCGGTGGCTTCTCGAATTTCCTTGAAAATATCATTCCGATTATTTGGAACGTTTCCAGCTCCGTAAGTCTGGAGAACCACACCTTCGATCGGTGCTTGCAAAAAAGCTCTTACGAGCTCGCTCGTAATGCTCGGAAAAATGCGCAGCAATCCGACGTTACGACTGAGATTCTTGTGAACGTGAAACTTTTCCAATGCGCACGGACGAAATATCGATCTGTAATCGACTGAATATTTTCATTGGATTAGAGCGGAAAGACGACTCATCTTTAAATATATAATTCATGATCGAACGTATATCCCGAAAAGAAAAACGGAATGAATGGTCGACTCGATGTCTTACCATTTATTTTGACTCCGGCAACGGCCAACGGTGGACAATTCGGTGAGCCAAACGCTTCGAAAGCGGCCGATGCGATTTTGCTAGTGCGATTACCGCGCATCAGTTGATTCCCAAAGAAAACGCATACTTCCGGTATGTTGTAATTACCAGCGATAACGAGAGAGGAGAGAAAATTAATGAGACCGTCGCTGCGCGCCTCGAATATCGGCAGTTGGGAGCCCGTTATAACGACAGTTTTTCCAAGTGATTCGAGCATGAAGGAGAGAGCCGAAGCGGTATAGCTGAGCGTGTCAGTCCCATGAAGCACCACGAAACCGTCATAAGACTCATAAGCTTTCTGCAAAAATCGTATCAAAACATCATTAACAATGGTATACGCTTTTGCCAGAGTCTCTCTCTCTCTCGGACCGTGTCAATCAGCGAGCGGAGTTTAGTTAGATTGAAAAATCTCCTGCCTGCATCCCCGCCTGTATCGGCCAAAATCATGATTGTTCTCACTTTTATGTCGATCGCTATACGAATCCAATCGTCCATAGTCATATTGCTAGAATCGCAGAGCGGAGAGTATTCGATGACGTTGTAGATTATTCGACGACTATCATTCGCCGATAAGCTGCGTGCAAGCAAACAAATAAAAATTACCGCGTTTCAAGTGTATACATATTCAGCAGCAGCAATATACAAAAAAGAGAAATCGACAATAATTAAAAGCCGGAACTCACGGAAGGACCAGTGGACCCAAAATACCGAATCTTTCTTCGGCGTAATTGCTATCGTGCATGTGAGGATACTTTTTTACAGTCTTGACAAAAGTATTTGCCACCGGAGCGAGTGCTGAAATAAAAATTCACGAAATTATATGAGGAGAATAAAATAGGTTAATAAATATTATGCTGTATTACCTCCTTTCTCGTTCCTAACCATTCCGATGGTACCGCCGGTATAAAGTACCAAAACTCGTCCTTCAGGCTTGATTTCAGCGGTCATACTACCGGTTGAAGTATTTATCTTTTTCAACGAAATAGGCGAATTCATATCCGGCAATAAATCGCTTTGGCTCAATCCGAAATTATTCCGCTCGGTTCCGGCATGATCGTTGCACCGAGCAATCGTCGATGATTCCTCGTTCGCTGCCGTTTCATCCCCGTTTTCATTTTTTATATTTTCACCCTCGACGTTTCGTAGCAGATCAGTTGAACTTTTACGATTCATCGAGCGGGTCTCAGATGGCATCCTGCTCGTGATTCCTCAACACTCTGTCGACAAACAAGTATGAAAATTATGAGAAAAAAAATGTCTAGTAATTTAATCTTTTTTATTTTCTCAATATAATTAAGAGGAGGTATAATGAGTTTTCCGAATGACGCGCGATTTAAATTTTGAAAATATAGCGTTAGATATATAATACGCGATAAGAAAAACAGTGAATTTCCACCGTTCGTTCGAGCTTCAAGAGCTTTTGCTTTTCATACGAAAACACCTATATTCCTGCTCGTGAGGTTACATATACGTTTTCTGCTGCATGTACTACGTATATATACATCCACGACATATCATTCGGGCGCCTGCCTGCTGCAGAGAACACTTTCCCCTCTAAATTCAAGCCGTCCACATTTCACTCTCGAATATCGTCGTAATCGTCTTTTTTTCGTCGCCAGAGATAGAAAAAAAGGAAAATTTTCCAAGATACGTTTTACAAGGCGAGCGTAAACGCTCGTCGGTTTTTTTATAATAATTATATATATATATTCTGATTCAGATTGCAAATTCGCTTGGTTTTGTTTTCAAGTTATTGTGAAATAATGTTCTTTTACATATGATACGAATTACTTTTACTATGTCGCTCTTGTGACAAACAAGTTATTATCTTGTACGTTTTTTTATTTTCAATTCGATAATATATATTGATGCAACGCGGTTGCAGTGCGACTTATTTCAACAAATGTTTGTAATATATTCTTCAAAGGGCGATTTCATATGTTATTATTCAGAAAAAATGAATAATCGAATTATATAAGCAGTCGGCATTGAAAATCTTCTTTCAATCGTTATATCCGTTTTATGATAATAATATTTCGAACTGATATAATTAATTGGTAAATCGGTTCGTAACATAATCGACTTTTACGTTAGCTATATTTCTTACGATCGAGCGGCACGTTTTTTCCGCGCTTGTGTTAATTAAACACTCTGCCAACACACACACACACACAACCGACTTGTCTCATGTCCCTCTCGGGTCATACTGATCCTGCTTTTGCAATAAATCATCCATATACGCGCTATTTCTCGCATCTAACCTAACCATCCCTCCCTGCTCTTCGACAAAATCGCAACTAAAAACGCCAACAACATTATGACATTACGTTTCGGTGCTGGCTTTTTCTGTTGCGCTTATCCGCCACGAAAATCTCTTATTGAGGCTTCATATATTATTGCGAGGAGGATACTGGTGCTATTATACCTCTCGATGGCTTTTTCGAGTTATCTGCTCCGTATAGAAACTTTTGTGCCACGCATCAAAATATTTACACGAAGAGTTTATATATATTGGTTCGAAAAAACTTTATACCGCGACGAAAACAATGCATCGTTTTTTTTTCATGCACGCATGCACCTTCTGCGTTTTATTATATCCGGCCAGATTCGTTGTGTGCTTAATCGTTAATGAGGAACTTTCTGTTTCAATAAATAAATATATATATATGCGATAACATCGGTTAGAAATATACACGCGCACAGCACACGTGGTTTTCCGTACCTCGGATTGCCTCGGAACACCCTCGGAGTGATTGTAGCAGACGACGAGCGCAGCTGTGAATTTATTTTTGAGGTTGCTTTTTATTATTACAATGTGAACCGACTCATCCTGATAAATTTTATGCTTCTTATATATATCACATTCATGTTTAACAGATTCAGAAAGATTCACTAATTGAACGATACCGAGTTTACCCTAGTCAACCGTGATTAGCGCAATAATAATCGTGCAAATAATGCACGCGACTGCTATATAGTATTCGCTCCGTGCGCGTACACATACTACTTTGAAAGTGAGCGTGTTTGTGTATACGTATTCCCCCAAAAACGCCGGAGTCCCCTTTATGGTGGCGCTGGCAGTATGCATGAATACACTAAACCCACTAAACTATTAGTGCAGTAGTATTAGATTTTTTGCTCCGCCCATGTGCACAGAGCGAATGGAGCGAATAGTAAGAGGGAAACGCGTATATATATATGCACGGAGAAACACTAATCGCGAGAGTACGCACACAGGCACACACGCACGCTACGTTCTAAAAGATTTTTATTCGTCACGCATTTATTAGAACACAAGTACAAAACAAGCTCAAATCACTATTTATATAATATAATATCAAGATGGTGGATATGAATAATTGAAAAATATATAGAGGCAACGTTTTTGTTCTCTATATATGTAGCGCTCGTATGCAATTGTATGAGCCACCAATCTTTATATGATTCGCGCCGCGAAGTGAAGATAAATCATTACAACATATTATAGTCGGATTTCGAATTAAAATTAAATGCGATATACAAAATGATATATATTATATGCAGTCGGTTATTCATATATTCATATATTACTTTCGTATGAGTAAACAGAGGGTTGTAACATATTTTACATGCGAGCATGAGGCCGGCGAATGATCGGAATGATGAGTGTGATCAAGAGTGTGATGAATTTATACCATTTCTCAGACTGCTAGCGTACTCTGGTAAAATACTCTGATACTGTAGTGACGTAGTGACGTAGCAGTACGTACGAAACTATAGCATGCTGGACACGTGATATTTCTACCATACCGGTATTCATTGAAAACAATTTTAAAAAATCGTTTTATATGACCTCTGTCGTTTATTTTTTCCGAATTCAAAGTTCGTTTATCAGTTTTACAAATTGTATGATTTTAAAATAGATCATCGCTCATTAGAATAACATTTTTTTTTTTTAATATTTCTATTTTTCAAAATCTAATTTCTTCATTCTAATATTAAAAGCAAATGTAATAGTCGACGCATACTTAATAAAATGATTGGAAATATATGTGTTGATATACCGTGATTTCTACAAATTTTTCGTTCCATGATGATTTTCCAAATTTTTTAGATGTTCCAACGGGATTACATAATTATTTCAAGTGTTCGACGAAAGCGCGGGGATGATTTCTTTTTCGTTTTTTCTGGACAACATTTACAATTACTAATAAAAAGTACCGAAAAAAAAAACTTCGTGACGTTTAAAAAAAATCCTTCACCCTGCTTCTTCACACACGCGATAATTACACGTGAAATTGACTACAGGAGCTTACTACGCTATCTGACGGAGAATGAAATCACCGAACTTTTCCATCTATCGGTAACTAATCCAGCTTAGGTTAGGTTGCTTACGTTCAAAAGTGGCAAACGCCACCGTTGTGAAAACAATTGGTCAGGTGGGATTCAAGGTCACAGTAAAAAAACAGTTAACGAAGCATTGGAAATTGAAGAAAATACTTGTCATAAAGCGATAATAAATCTGATACTACGTCTCCACATGAATGAGAAAAAGAAAGACGAAAAAGAGCAGCCTGTTATGCGATTTTAATATAAAAAATAAATACGTGAAACGGCGGTATTCGTAAAACTGATGTAATCATCATTTTAGTAAAACTGTGTAATATGTGTCATTTTTAAATGGAGTCGAAACTCGAAGCTTACAGACTGAAAAAGCGTCGCCAAGCGATGATGGAGGGAGCAAAAAATTCTTTGAAAGGTGCATTAGCGTGGACCGAAAGAGCTGTTGACGTCAGACCCACGGAGGTAAACATTTTAACGTATTCTTATTTTTTTTCTACATCACATTTGGCCCAAAATTCGAAAAGTTTGAAAAATATTGTCCAAAATGATTTTGACAACAAAGCATTTTATTGTAACATCTCCATTCTCAAATCTACAAATTTGGAACCCAATAATGTTTCATTTCAACAAAGTTAACCCTTAAAGTGTACACTGGGTCGTTTTGGCCCCGTAAGCATATGAATGACGCAAGAAGTGTGCACTCAAAAGGTTAATCTTCATTTGTGTAAACTATCGGTATGTTCACAATTTGTTGTTGAGTGAATTTATGGTGCTTTTCCAATCTCAATTAAGTAATTATAGTACTTTAAAGTTAAGGATTGATTGAAAGATTACAGGACAAGGATGATCTCGAGAGTATATGCTCGGAAGAGAGCATAGATATAGCCCCGCCTGAGAATCCAATTCTCAAACAAGTGACTTACCTGCTGTATTTTCTCCTATGGGCGACAGTTTACGCGATAGCCATTCAGTATGAATTTGGTGCTGTCTACTTCATTATAACCGCATTGATATTCATATGGAAAAACACAAGATCGGGTCCTAAAAAACGAGGCGAAATCAGCGCTTACTCCGTCTTCAATCCCAACTGTGAAGCTATACAAGGATCGATAAATCCGGAACAATTCGAAAGAGAAATGGGCTATAGAGCTTTGAGCCACATATCCGGATGAATAAATAGCTCATTGGGAGAATAACCAATTTTACGATGACGCTTCTTGAATAATGAAGACAAGAGAAAGAAGGTTTCTCTGACCTTCTTCAGGTCTGATCGGAGAATAAATTTTTATGAATTCTTTGCTCGATTTT
This sequence comes from Venturia canescens, assembly GCF_019457755.1. Taxonomy (NCBI): domain Eukaryota; kingdom Metazoa; phylum Arthropoda; class Insecta; order Hymenoptera; family Ichneumonidae; genus Venturia; species Venturia canescens. Next base: position 24,676,471 of record NC_057424.1, on the reverse strand, counting down.
TGAAACGAACATTTAAAGTGAACCAAGGAATTATAATGCCTTTACAACGTCTAATTAATGCTAAGTTTTAGAAAGATAATTTAAGATTTTATGTAAATCAATGAAAGATGGCGATAAATTTCGATATATAGAAGCGCTCGAATCGAACAGGGGTTTTTATTTTCATTTTGTTTAACAATGAACTTCAACCGATGGAATATAATAAAGGATTTTTTGTATAATCCATTATTGGAACGTCACGAAAAGTCTTGTTGCAAAAGTTGGTTCGCAGTTCTGTAACACGAGGTCAATGCACGAAGATACTTGTTGATCATACTCGTTGATTCATTCATCAATTTTTCGAGCATTAGCAAATCACTTCTCGACCATGAATTTTCGTCGTTACAAATCAACAAACGTCGGACTTGTATAGACAAATCATTGGTCATACGAACTTTCAACGATAACGTGGTATCCATTTCATCGATTTTTCTATTCAATACCGCGATATTGCGGGTGTTTTTCTCAATTTCATCGACCGCGTTCGCTATGGTATCGCCCAAATTCTCGGAGGAATTAAAGGATTGGAGAACCGCAATAAGAAGCTTGTTATCTTCAATGGGATCCCACTTGAAAAGTATCATTTCCGATAATCGCCAGACACTCGTGCCGATTATTGCACATATAGCTCGACGATTGTCATTTTTCATTGAATTTGTACTGTTATCGTCGTTCGGTAAGTTTTCAGAGCTCTGAAATCAATGAATCCCCATTATAAAACGTTTTTTTTTTTTTTTTTCATATGAAAATACAAATATTTCAATAGCTTTCAGAAAACAACGGATCATCAACGTCATCGATGTTAATTGACGCGTCTGAAGATAAAAAAAATTTACCACGAAGTTTATAACTGCATTCGGTACATCGAGTCTCAAACGTGGACGAAATCCTGAACAAATGATTTCTCGACATGCTTCCGTTGAGGTTGGATCTTTGCCGTTTGGATTCCTGAATTCCTTTGCCGCTTGCATTATAATAGACCGAACAATGTCCGAACCGGTTGTAACAAAGTATCCGCTTTCTGTAATGGAAGACAAAAGAAAACATTCTCGTTTTTTTTTTCACATTGCGGTTGCCCGAAATTAATAATGAATCCGGTTCACACCTGATATTGACACTGCATCGAGCTCTATGTAAGAAACTACTTTGACACGCTCGTATTCATTGGCTAATAAGGTATGACGACAAGTATCGTTAGATCCGAGCGATATAATTAACTTGATCGTTCGACGGGGATTCCAGTCATAATCCTCTTTTAAGGACTTTAGGGCTTTTGACAATTGTACGATGATTGAGACTCCTGCTTCACCGGAACCCGATAACACCACGTGTCTATCTGTCGACACAGTTATTTCCGAGTTTATTTTACAACGTCATTATTCATTTAATCGAATGCTCTTCTGGCTCACCAGATTCATGTGAACCGCGAAGGATCGCCTCGATGCAGGATTCGTCGGTCTCGTCGATACGATTGAAATATTGGAGATCCCAAAGGTCATCTCTGATCCTTTGAAAGTCTTGCTCATCCGAAGGAGCGCTATTTCCACGAAAAATACAAATTTCACTTAAATTAACGAAATAAACAATAACGAAAAACATGAAATGGAAAGATTCATGGTCGGTACCGTACATGGAATAGTTTCTGGTGAACGAGCTTTCATGGATTTTTTCAACGAGAAATTCTCGAAGGTATTCGCTGTTCTCAAGTCCATTTCCGGCAAGCTGAAGTCTCGTTTTCTCGGCTCTTGAATCGACAGCGCGTCCAGCAGCGAAACGGCCGGTTAAAAAACCACACAGGAGACATAAAAAACCAACGGAAAATAAAAATGAGCAGCACATACGTTTTGTTACGAATTCGCTCGATTCGCTGAAACCCCGAGCCATTTGAAAACTCAACACTCGCTGCATCGCGTTGCTATATTTTCTCCAAAAGAAAAAGCACTTTTTTTTATTGGAAAATTAACGGATCAGAGACTCTCGATTCCACGGGATGATAATTAAATGCGTTGTTTTGTTAATATCAACTTTGTCACAGTAATGGAAATTCGATACGAATAAGATGCATCATTTTCAGGAAATATATATATATATATATATTTCCGAAAACAAAAAATTTCTCGAATTCACGGGTACATACAATCGCATTTAAAATGAATCATGACTCGACGACGCAACGTAATTAATCAACCAATCGCATCTTCCAAGTACCAGAAAGTATGAAAGATTGAGTAATCCAGCAGGTAAAGAAACAAAAAGCTTTTTGTATTTGAAAGTTTTTTTCGAAATACCGCGTTCAAACGCGCGTGTGGCGAGCGACTGATAAATTTGTCAGACAATTTCTGTCCCGTTTCCCACACTTTTGCTACCCTCCAGATCTCACAAAGACGTTCTAAGTTTATGCTTATTTTATCCCAGGACAGAGTGAGAGAGAGAGAGAGAGAGAGACCGAAAATATGTGCAATATGCGAACGAACACAGCATTTGTTTATGAATGTCGATTCCAACGCAAGCTCGTTTTCGAGGACACTCGGAATCCCTCGTAAACTATACGTATATTAATAACAATTAATAATTAGGCAACAAACATTTTTTTCTCTTTCACATCGGTACAAAAATTGCATGGTTGTTCCTGCTGTGCAACTATATATAATTCATGGCTGACCGGTCACCTAACCAAGCATATCTAAGCCTCGTCCAGGACTGTCGAAGATGAAAAAAGTAAAACAGTTTTTAAATTCGAAAAAAAATAGATTAAGCTATCCAATCGGTGCCCCCCCAACGAAGAGTCAACCTCGTACGAGTGGGAAGATAGAGTTCAAAATACTATATCTTTCCCACTCTTGCTGGCAATCATCGTATAAAGAACGGGCAGCAGAGTGGGGGCTGCCGCCAATTTACCCTGTGTGTGTGTGCGCTCGTTTTGAAAAAGTTATTACAAGAGTATTTGATTTGCTACAGTACTTTTCATTCATTTTGCTTAACAAGATTTTTTAGAGAAAAAGAAAGAAATAATAATTATTGATACCGTATGTAATTCGACGTTCCTATATATGTTCGATACCACGAACACCGATATAATATATGACGCTTTTTCCGGGTATTTATTTTGAAGCATAGAATGACGATGGAAGATATCCCAAAAATACGCAGAGAAAGAAAGAGAGGGAGAGAGGAGAGCAGAGAAATTTTATAAATACTTTACTGGTATATTATGTGCACGTCGGCAAGGTTGTTTAACTATATAGGAATATATATATACTACTCTCTTTCATTATATTCTCCAACGCACATTTTATATACTCATGTAGAGATCTCAAAATATATTACAGCATTCTTGTGGTTAGGTTTTTTTTTTAACGTGCAAGACGAAAATTTATAGGTTACACAGGATTGTAATACGATTGTTTTTTTTGCTCAACAACCTGGATCAGCATTCTGCGAAAGTTTATGCATGGCCAAGTCTCGTATTATACAGCAGGCGTTGAGCTGAGCAAGCTTTTTGACAGCGTTCCGTGTCCGTGTAAGGTCTCACGCGGAAGGTGTACTTACTGAGAAAGGAGCCATTTGAGATAAGGATGCGAGATTTGTGAGAAATGGAACTCTTACTCATCTCGAGTTCTCAAGGCCTAAATTCAATCTTTCCAAATGGAATACCTATTTTTCTATCACATTGAAGAGCTAAAAATAAATGCAGCCACCGATGGTCAAGACACGTTGAGCGACATCGAACATATAAAATATAAAAGACGTTTTTATAGTAATCGTTTGCAACGTTGGAGTCCAACGAAATAATCTAAAAAAAATCTCGAATAATTCCAGTAAATCAACAATTTCGTTCTTTGCCGAATTCGCAATTTATTAGTTTTTCAACCTACACCGATGCTTCGTGAAATAAAAAGATGGTGAATTACAAATGTTTTTTTTCCTCCATTTCGTTAGACTCTAACGTTGTAAACTAAAACGTATGTTGCTTTTTAGAAGGCAGACTCTGGAATATGGTAAAGGAAGATTTTATATATACGTGATGAGATGAGTATGCCTCAAAATGTTAAAAATAATTGGAAAAAATGGTAAAATACGAATTGGCAGCGTCGCAGTAGTGTGCTATATGAAAGTCTCGAAGAAATTTATCCCGCAAGCCAAAACTCAAGTTCGATCGTTCTCTCTCAATTTTTTTTATTATAGCTTTTCCTTCCCCTAACTATATAACGTCGACCCATGGATAGATGGGAAATAGAAAGTTTTCCATTAAATATAATTAGCAAAGGCCAACCGCATATAAAAATGGTTAAGGCCCGTTTGAATATTATTCGAACGAGACCTGCTGCTATATGTTGTATATTTACTAGGAACAAGAAAAAATTAATATATATATATATATATATATATATGATTGACTTTGAATCAAACGTAGTAAATTGCGTAGAAAAAAAATAGAGTGTCAAAACTTATATTTACGTATAGAATATTCTCTTACTAACGTGATAATCCATCTTATATATAGAATGAGAAGAAAAAGTAAACTGTCGATAAGGAATATACGAGCTATATATATATATAGCTCGTATATATGCCTGATCGGTATGTCTTAAAAGCACTGTAGCACACGGCATTGTTTGAACGGGAAACAGTTTCAACAGTCTGAATATTCAACATTTCTTTCAACTCGTTCCATATACATGTGCAATATATCGAACGCTCGATGAAGGACAAAGTCTCATAGAACTTCGAAGAGACGCGAAGAATTTGAGTGCTTCGGTCCTAATCCTAATGTAAACATTGTAAACACTAAACACAAAGGAAAGAAGTAGGGATGAACAACCGGCAACCGGACCATAACACAGCAGTGTAGCGTGTAGCGTGGCGAATGGCGACACTGTCTTGAAACGTCTAAAATCTAAAATCTTTCTAGTACACATTTTTATGTATTTTCCATTTCGGATTTCGGATTCGGGCTTTGACTTTGCCTCGTTATAATAGAGTTCCAACATCTGAGAGTCCAAGATTTTTGTGTAAATCCATCACCATAAATCGATATCGCTCTCAAGTCGCCTTTGCGGTATTGTTAGCATTCGTGATTCTTTCGCGCACGGAAGAAATAGCCGAGTTTCATTTGCAATAAAAATACACCCGGCATATTTCGAGTATCGATATTTTTTTAAAACGAAAAAAATGGTTTTGTCAACGGACAAAGATGATTACGTAACGTGTCCTTTGGACAAGGCACATCGTATTCTGAAAAGCCGACTGCAATTTCACATGGTACGATGTTTAAGAAATCACACTCTCGTGACAAAGATACGATGTCCGTGGAATCCTCTCCACTTCGTCGAGCGATGCGAATATTTGGTTCGTATTTATAATTATTCGGTCAATATTACTTTTATTTGTCCCCAAACGTTCATATTGTATCAAGATTTTATTCTTCCTTTGATATTTAGGACCATTTGACCAACAAATGCACAGACTTGGCAAATGTGATGGGTTCAAGAATTGTTACAGAAGAGCATGTAGATGTGGCATCGATACCTGTTGGTACAGCCAACAGAATGCCGAATTCAAATACCGAAGATTGGGACGCAGTATGTATTCATGTTCTGTCATTTATATATCATTGATGTAAATCGATGATGACTGGCTCTATAAATCCTGTTGAGATGAAAAGTATTTGGTGTTTAAAACCTTTTTATTTATCAGGAGCCATTCGTGGCGACCTATGACCCGCTAAAACGAATCAACGATCAACCCATTTTACGAAGTAGCATAGGCTTATCCAAGGCTAAGAAAAAACAATTTAAGCTTCAGGAACGCAGAAGACATCAGCGGCTGGAGGAAATGCTACCGATACAAAATAATACAGCTGCCAGATTCGTTGAGGTATGTACTTTTGCTTTGTGCAATCTATTACAATCCGTAACAAAATATTCAATCTCCTATTTTATCAAAATATAAATGTTTTGAAGCAAGTAGAGTTCAAAATTTTTCCTCGCACCGAAGGTCATTTTATGTTGCGAATTTCAGGAAGTCAACGCAGTTCAACCACCTCGGACTCCTTACAGTCAACCAATCGCAATGTCTGCCACCGCTTCAATAGCCAAAAAACTTAATTCCAGCAAAATTTCTGAGAATTTTGAAAAAGGCTTAAATCAGCCAGAAACATTGAGACAGCCGCATGGATTAAGTCCAGGGCTGTTTTACAAAGTGGATAAGAAAAATGCATCCATGGGGGATAAGAAGACGACAACTCTGTGTACTAGTCAATCTGACACTCTTCCTGACGATGATACGAAAACCTGCGTATCGGACACGGGCTCTCAAAGTCCCAAAATAGAAGCAATTCAAGGGGCTATAAAAAAATCTACTAAAACACCAGAAACGCATTTCGCTTCTGTCTTGTCTGAAATGATCGAAAAATCAGACGACGAGTCTATCAAAATCAAAGAAATCGTTTTACAAGATGAAGCTGCTTGTTTGCCGCCGGAAATTATAATATCACCTGAAGATGATGTTGAAAAGCTCGCCGAAGAATTGGCAAATCTTGAGACAATGGAGAGAGAAATTAAGGAGAAAAGAGCCAAAGTTCTACAAATAATGTCGAAAGATTCTTATGAGTATGATGATGAAACCACGAAGGAGAATAATCCAGGCAACTGTAACCAACAGAATGATTTGAATAAAATCAATCGGAAATGCGCGGCAGGATTTGGCAACTTGTTACAGGAGGAAAATCTGCCGAAGTCCGGATTCGGGCGTGGTGTTCCTTTGAATTTGGCAGCTTTTGAAAATTTTAAACTAAACGGGAATACCGAAAACTAGCGTGTATCCGCCAATGCAGTCGATTCTATTGTTCAGAATGCTAATCGGTTCGGACAATAAGAGTTTTGCTCACTGGTCATGGTTTTTGACAACTTTTTTTTCGCATTTCCATCATTCTTTCGATTTTTTCATTGCAAGTAATTTCGTATATAAAAAATTTTCTTGGAAAATGATTTTTGTAACCGGTATCTGAAAACATTTATAAATTTAAATAAGTTGAAATATCAATTCGGATTCGGAAGAATGATTGTATCAGAGCTATTTTTCATGTAAGATCGCGTGAATAGTATAAGCTTGAGTAGTTTCACTGGAAAATCAGTTTCTTTTTAGTAAGACCTCGCAGTTGAAAAAAGAACTTGAGAATAATTTTCGTTACCGATACGTAGAATTCAAAAAATAATTTAAAAAAGCGGGTTACTTTGATTCCATGAGAATTCTGTAAAAAAAAATGTATCACTAGTTTCAGTCACAAAAATTAAGTTTTTTTTTATTTTATAGAAACTATTTGAGTTATGGCGAAAGTTCCTTTTCCTAATATTCTAGGCTATGTGCTAACTAAAGCTGTAACCAAATATCAAGGTGTTTCTATATTTCTCAGCAATTTGCCATATTTATGAATGACAAACGTTCATAGGTTTACAAACCAAGTACTTTTTTTTGTAGGCTTAAACGTATTTCTAATGATTTACTTGTGAATAATTATTTCAGTTTAATTCCAATGTAGTTTCATTTAATTTTATCCAATGTAGAAACCATTATAATTTTGTGAATTTACGACGGTATTGTATATCTATAATAATAAATATAAACTACGTCATCCTTGAAGTTTGTATTCAAAATATTTTTATAATAGCTATGGTTGCTCCCACAAATCCTCCCAATCCCTTACGAATTATTGAATTTTTCGAAACAATGATATTCAGAGCAGATTTCTACGAAGAAAGAACCATTAAATATATCTTTTTGCCGACCGAGTAAAATATAAGACTTTATTATTATTGAAAGAGTTGCGTTTAGTAAACAGTCGTCCATTGTTTACACGTCGCAGAAAGGTTAATAAGACGTTGGAAGAATAAAATATAAGAAAGTATACAGAGAAAGTAGTCCGTCGTTGAAGAGAAAGATCAAGCAGCTCGATCGTCCTATATAGTCTAATTTTTCCCATTCCACATTTTCACCGTTTCACTCTTCGAGTGCACAGGCGATATTTGTTTGAAATTGCAGCGTGATTTTAAAGTAAGTCGATCGAAAATTAACAAATATATTTATTGATATTTGTATAGATATACGTCTATGTATAATATGTATATGTCGTTTAAACGCTGCAGTGTATATGTGCGTACGGAAATCTACGGAATCGTTGTTCATTATTGGGAAAAAAACATGGAAATGAAGAAAAGCCAAAAGGGCTCGGGTCAATATTTAAACGTGACTGTTTCACCGGTTGAATCTCCTCGAAGCGGATTGTTAGAGGATCCAGTTGTCGTATGTCCGTTGGATAAATCGCATAGTATGCAATTAAGTGAATTTCAGTGTCACCTTGAAAGATGCCTTATCGGCGATTTGTTGGAAAAAACGTGCCCTAAAAATCCTCTCCATACTCTTGACGAGTCTTCTTATGACGTACGTATATATATATACTAATTTACTTTGCACTGCTAGTATACGGAGTTTGTTTTTTTCTTTTATTAAAAATCAATTATATATACGCGCATATGCGTTGTTTAACGGTAAACGTTATTCGATACGATACAACACGTCAAAAAATGATTCTCGAAATGAGAAAAGCCTTGATTTATAATATGAAAGTGATCGATTTCTATAAAACAATAATTATCGTGGTGTACGTGACCTTACCTTATTTTTTTTTCTGTTATTATTACCAGGAACACGTTAAAAATTGCCGAAGCGTACCAACGGAAAACGAATCTGGAGATCAACCTTTGGAAAGTTAGACGAGTCAAAAGTTTCATTTTTAGAATTTATCCAAATTGATTATTACACATGTCAAATAAGATGATTATTATTTTTATAGAAAGCTTTTCGACTAATAAATATGACAATTGGTGTTGAGTTTGCCATAGTTACGCGTTCAGTCTCATTTTTTTATATACTTTTGATACAGAAGGAGCTGGATGAATGTTGAAAAAAAAAAAACTAACGACCATTTATATTTATATGCTATTAAAGAATAATGTATGACGAATGAGATAAAAAATTTTAAATCTGTTCAGCCGTTGCTCAAATAAATTAACGGGAAATTATTATTATTGCGAGATGGATGCGGTGGAAAATATCAATAAATTGGCATTGGTATGAAATTCACTGACAAACAGGAGATCTGGACGATTGAAAAGTTTGAAGAATAGTATATTACGACCCTAGGCCCGAAAGTTGGATTTCCTGGCATGTGCTATATGAAGGCCGAGGCGAAGCCGAGGCCTTCATGTCGCACATGCCAGGGCATCTAACATTTGGGCCGTGGGTTGTATACTATTTTTCTTGATCCCGTAGCCGAAAGTACGTTCAATAATTACTAGCAATTGCGAGACAAGAAAAAGTTATTTGTGTTTGGATCTCTCGTGAGTGGACAAGTAGCGTTTTTGCCCAAAGCTGATACCACATTTTTCACACGTGTAAGGTTTTGTGGTTTCATGAGTACGTTTGTGTCTGGTGAGTTGATTTTTGACGCCAAAAGCTTTGCCACAAACGTCGCAAACATGTTTTTTTTCGCCCGTATGAATGGTCACGTGCCCGATCAATTGCTGTTTCCATCTGAAGGATTTTTGACAATATTTACACTGATATGGATAATTTTGGGTGTGAGTTCTACTATGTATATACAGAGAGGATTTAGTGGCAAAAGTTTTACCGCAAGAATGACAAATATAGGGTCGTTCACCCGTATGGATTGAACGACGATGATCTTCCATCGCGGATTTCATAGCGAATGATCTTCCGCAAATGTCACACGAATGATTTTTTACACCACCGTGAAGGTATTTAAGATGATAATATAGACAACCATTCTGAGTGAATTGTTTACCGCATATGTGGCACGTGAAATATTTCAACCCGGTGTGCAGTTTCAGATGAGATTTTAGACTGCTTCGAAGGAGAAATTTTTTCCCGCATAGGTCACAAATATAGGCATCGTTTGAGATTTTTTTCTTTCTGACAATCTTTTTATCTACATCTTTCGTTCTTTCTTCATTTTCACCGAAACATTCGCCGGCAGTTTCCTCGATAATCAGCGTTTCCGAACTTTCTGATATCGTCCTCTTTTTTCTTCCGTTCTCATCATTATTCTCATGAAATTTGTCAATAATATTTTCGCTCATCGTAATTTTAACAGCTTTTTCTCTCCTTCTTTTCTTTGCCCCTATTTTCTTCAACCTAAAAACGATAAAAAAAATGTGATGAAACATTAAAATAAAATTTGAGATTGGGCATGGTAAAAACATGTCGGTTGATATTTAAAAAAAAAAGCCTCTTCGCGTTCAAATGATTTATTTTTTCAAAGAATGCACCATCCTTCCACAAAAGAGGCAAACGCGCAAAACGTTACATGGATGTTGAACTAAAAATAAAGATGAATACGCGCGGATAAAATGTCTGCTAAAAAAATCATTCAATGTAGTACTACGTCGGGAGCGTAGTTATATACCCTCCGCAAGTCGAAAAATCACCGTACGGAAAAAAAAAAGAAAAGAAAAACAGAGACACGCGCACACAAAACGTCGCCGCATAACAGAGTCAATATATATGTGTGTCTAGAATCGCGCGGCAGCGACTCTCATCTCATTCACCGGGATGATGAATCTGCGTGTGTACTCTTAGATATCTTTTTTGTCGGAACTTTGAGGGGCAATACGGACAAACGAAGATTTCGTCCACACTGTGAACTCGGCAGTGTCTCAAGAAATTTCTCTTGACGGCGAAACTTTTGCCGCACGTTTCACAAATATAAGAGGTGCTTTCTCCATGCTTTCTCAAATGTTCCGTCAAGCACTTTTTCGTGAGATATCTTTCGTCGCACTTGGTGCAAACGTAAGGTTTACGATCCTCGTGTATACGTTGATGAGCGTACATTGAATTCGCGGTACGAAATTTTTTATCGCAGTATTCACACTGGTAGGGCGATTCTTTGGTGTGCGAGCGTCGATGATTCTCCAGTGCCGATTCCGACGCAAGGTTGCGCTCGCAAAAGTCGCACATGAACAGTTTCAAGCCAGCGTGAACATTTATCTGATGAGTGCGAAGATTCAACAACGAGTTATACGTTTTGCCACAAAATTCGCACATGTACGAAGTCTTTGTCTTTGGAGATTCGAACGTTGTTACGCGTTCGGGAACTGATGAATCGTCATCGTCTTCCATCGATGTTGGCGCATCTTTACAAATTTTTGTTTTCGCAAAAATTTCGCTCGATGAATGCAACAAGTTATCCGATTTCTCATTATTTATTGCTTCATGCTCGCGTTCGTGATCCCGGATGTGCTCGTAAAATATCTCCTCCGGTCCTCGAAACAAATTTTCACAACAGTGACAATAATAAACGTGATCGTCGTCGTGTTCGATCCTCAAGTGTTCGACAAGTTGAGGTATTTCGGAGAAACTTTTATCGCATTTATCACACCGCGTGCTTTCCACCGGACCATCGTTGCTCTCATCGATCCTCTTTATCAGGGTATCATCCTTTTTTACGTAAAATTCTATGTGGGACCTGTGAACACAAATACAATTCCTCTGTCATCGTAAATCATCGAAAAAGATATCGTTGAATCTGTGCATCGATTGATGCACATTATGCGTTACGACGAAAATTTTCTTGTAATATTCTTCGCTCGTTTTTTTTCTTTTTCTTTTTCTTTTTCTTTCATCAACATTCTAATAAACTCTTTTTCCTCGACTCAAATTCGTCAGGCTATTCACGCGCACTCGTTCAGTCGTTTCGGTCATTCAGACATGTCGCAATATCCGCAAACATACGCTTTCTCATTTATATGAGTTTGTGCATAAAGTTTCAAACAGCCATCAGCGATTCGAAAAATTTTCTCACAAGTTTCGCAACGGGGTACGATTTAATTTCAGTGTATACGAGAGCTCGCGCTTTTTCAGATCTCGTTTTCGTCCGAAAGAGTGATTGTGCAAATTCCGCACTTATGCGTGTAATTTTACGTTTAAATATTTTTTCCGTGAGACACTCGTTGCTAAACGACGATCGCGCAAAGATCACACCGAAAATATTTGTCTCCGCGGTATATACAACATTTAGATATCGATTGAGGAGCACTTTGAAATCTTCCTTCGCCCTGATCGACCCAAAAAATGTTTCCCACGATGTTGTTTACTTCACTGATTTTTGGAATTTCTTCTGGACTCGTGGTTGATTCTTCTGTGATTGACGAGATACCGCTTCTGTCGAAAGTCCATATCGCAGTCGGTACATCGCCAAGGTTTTTCATCCGAATGTACCAGGCGATGACGTTTGAGGTCATACTTGATGCGAAAAGAACGATCACATATATCGCATGTATGAGGCCTCTCACCGGTGTGTTTCGTAAGATGTAGAACGAGGGATGGTCTGGTACGAAAGGCCTGATTGCAATAATTACATTTGAACGGAAAAAAGTCCGTGTGTGTACGATTATGAACAAATAGCGAGGCTTTTTGCTTGAAAGTTTTGCCGCATACGTTGCAAACGAAGGGACGCTCGCCGGTGTGGATACGTCGATGATCCTCGACGTTGCGTTTCGTCGAGAACATCCGAGAACAGATGTCACAGGAAAATTTTTTAATTCCTGCGTGAGTCTCTTGCAAATGACGAGCCAAGCCCTGATTAACGCGAAATTGTTTGCCACACAAGTGACAAGTGTATGGTCTCTCGCCCGTATGGATTCTCATATGCCCCGCGAACGTATAAAGAGAAAATAGATTTTTGCCACACTCGTTGCAATGATAATAGACACGACCGTTTGCTTCCATTCTCGCCTTAACCACTATTTCCTCCGGCACGTCGCCATATTTTTTTCTTTTTTTATTCTTCTCCGCAGTTTCTTCGTGGTTCTGACGTAAGTGAAGTTTTATTAATTTTTTTTCCCCCGTTGTATAATCGCAGAAATAGCATCGATAGCTCGAACTTTTATCAGTAATTCCGGAGCCCCGAGACGAATTCAAAGTTTCCGCAATCATGAGTGATTCAATAATTTCCGTATCATCACTTTCCTTGCGTCTTGCATCTTCTTTTTCGTTTCTTATGCGACAATTAACTCGATGTCTGCTCAGATTAATTTCTCTCTTAAATACTCTTGCACATTTGTCACACGATAGCGTACCAATACTGTGCGTATTTGGTGCATTTTTTTTACCGACACCGATGGATCGATCGTTACCGATTATTGAGGGCTCTTGCAAAATCCCGGGAGTCATCGTCTTCTTCTTATCTCTTTTCAATAATTTCTTGAAACTCGGGTCTCTCGTCGTTTCGTCGAATCTGGAAAAAAGAAACAATAGCCAGATTTTTTTTTAGTCATCTCCGGACGTCGATATGCATTTTTTTCGTTTTTTTTTTTTTATCATTCTTCCTACGCCGAGTATCCAAACGAATGTTTCAATCGTTCGAAGAGTGCTGCGGATGTCTTGATTTAATGTGATTATTGAGGTAACGATTTTGTCGAAAGCTCAAACCGCATTTGGCGCAAACATATGGTTTCTCATTGGAATGAGTTAACTTGTGTCTGGCGACTTCCGTCTTAACGCGAAATCTCCGTAAACACACGTCGCAGCTATAATTTTTCTCACCCGTGTGAGTTGAAAGATGCACGAGCATTTCCTGCCGTCGACGAAACTTTTTGTCACAATGAACACAAGGATATGGATAGTCGTCAGTGTGGAGTTTACTGTGTATGTAAAGAGAAGCTCGGGATTTGAAGGACTTGACACAATGGTCGCAGTTGTAAGGTCTCTCCCCGGTGTGAATTCTCCGATGATCGTCGCGCGTTGCTTTCGAGGAAAACCTATTGAAGCATATATCGCAAGTAAAATTTTTCAATTTTGCGTGGACGTCTTTGACGTGTCGCGATAGACCACCGGAATCCCGAAATTGTTTGCCGCACACGTGACAAGTAAATGGTCTTTCGTCACGATGAATACGTTGATGACGGATCAGTGAGTCTTTGACACGAAAAATTTTTGAGCATTCGTTACATCTGTACAGTTTCTTCGAGTTGGACAAGCATTGGTGCTCCGTCACGTGATTTTTCAATTCATCGCTATCCTGCGGTTCTTTGGAACAAACTGTACAATTTATTTCAGCGGAGTTCGACTCGTTTTCATGGGACTCTGAGTTTCTCGAAAGTTCCCCTTTTTCCTTCGCGTCATCGACATGTTTTATCGAACTCGATCGATTTCTCGGGAGAATTCTTTTTTTCGCATCTTCACCCGCATTATTCAAACTCTCAGGCTCCGATAATTCTACATTCGTCACGAAAGATTTTTCTTTGTTGCAATCCTCTTGCCATATGAAATTATCTTTCGGATCAAATGTTTCTTTACCAACTTCATTTTTAATCCTCCTTGAATTTCGACATATATGTTGCTTGTCAAGGAATACTGAAAATGTCTCCGCCGCACTATCGGACCTGCAAAACATTCAAAGCTTCACTCGGGTCTTCTCTTTCTTCCTTGCTTTATATGGCGTCCAATTTTCAGATTTTTCCCGCTCCTGGATTATCCTTTCAAGGTTTTTCAAGCGATTGTTTTGTTTTTTTGGCCGTTTCTTGTCAGGCTCGTCTTTGGAAATAAGAATCGGTGCAGAAATATTTTGGATTCTTGGTTCGCTCAGCCAAAATTTTCGACTTCTTTCGAGAACTTGTCAACATTCGATAGAAAAAAAAATATACTCTACCTCGATGTCGATTCTTCTTCGACGATACTTTGTTCCAGCTCCTCTTCCTGTTGATCCATCATACATAATTCTTGTTTAGTAAGGGGCATAGATCCAAGATCATCGACGAGTTCTTTGCTTGAATTTTCACTGCATTTCATATTGTTCTGTTCTTTGTAGCTGTGATCAGATTGCATCTGCAAAAGTTGTCTTTGCGCGTTCACGCAACCTTCGAGCAATTCATGCCAGGCAAGAATCGTTGCGGCACAGTGATAACATAATTGTACCGGTAGAGTATCAGTTTTTGCAACCTAGAACATCAAACAATGATAAAAATGTTATAGTTGTACCGAGTTGAAAAAACTAATCAATATTACTCGTTTGATAGAAGAAATGTTGAAATATTTGTTATTTTGCATTGGTCATTTCGTTTCAACTTGAGGTAGTTGCTTTTAATTTTGCTTTTGTTGTCCTAATATGCTATATTTCAAATATATATGATATTTTTATGAGCTGAAAATATTCTTGAACTGTATAATTATTATCAACACATAATGTGAAATCTTTATGATAGTTACCCGAATTGGTAGATATTTGTGAATTTTATCAGATAAATCATGCTGCGCTCCTTCAGCCTCAAATATCGGAATGATATGATCGTTGGAATTGGCACAAACTCTGCAAATATCCGACCAGCTGGACAATTTTTCCATTGCCTGTCTATGTTCCACATTCACGAAGACTTCACTCTCCTCTTTTTGGTATGTTTCAAGATTTTGGTCATCATCATTACTATCTACTTCGGAATGATCGAAAATGACGATTTCCTCCGACTCCATTTTATCTAGTACGGATTAAGTGAGGTTACAATTGATATCGTAGATTTAAAATATACTCGTAACCATTCTTTTACTCACATTATCAAGTTTTCTATTACTGCTGGGTTGATCAATTACTTATTAACAGTAACTCCCATACATCTGTTTGGATATAAATTATAGTCTAAGGCAAAATGCAATTTGGTATGATATGTACCGAAACTGATTGATCAAGCAATTTGCACTGGTTCGAACTCCAAAAATATCCAGAATTTTATCGAAGCAACGATATTCCAATGAATTCCTTCTGATATTCATTAAAAAAATGGATTTGTTTGATACTATATGTACGCACAAACGTTAAGTTAATACGGAAACGACTACTATTGTTATGCTTGTTGAATAGCAGGTCAGAGAGTGTATCAGAGTTTATAGTTCGTAAATAAACCACCTAGCGCGAAGATCAGCTTTCGGCTTCACCACGAGACTCCATTGGCGGGCGAGGCGAGTATCTGTGGGTGCGTTTGATTCGGACAATAGACCGCTAGTGCCGCGTTCGAAGTTTTATAAGCGGGTAATGGTCTCTGCACACTGCGTGCGATGAGCGATGAGCGCAATGAGCGACGAGCGATAGCCCAATGAGAGCTCTGCTTTCTGGCCGTCGTCCGGAAAATCGGAGCTCTCATTGGCTATCGCTCGTCGCTCATCGCTCATCGCGCGCAGCAATGTGCAGAGGCCATAAGAGTTGTTGTTTTTTTTTCTCTATAGGGATGGTGCAGCAAAGGTGTGTTCCACTTATCGCCCAAAACGCCCAAAATGCCCCAATATCCTATCCCAGTAGCCGTCGTCTGGGCGTTACGGGCGATAAGTGGAACGCACCTCAAGTACACTACCGTGCCACTAGTGATGAAAAGTGAAAGCTTTTGGGGGTCTTTTATCATTATTGTATTATTATTTATATAATACATTATTATGATGATTATATTTCCATCAAAGTATTGAAAGTGCTACCTCCAAAAACTTATAATTTATGACGTTAGAGGCGTCACGAGTACTTTTTCGACCTCCATCTTTGATTTTAAGTTTCAATGTCAAATGTGTTTCAATGTGTGTCAATTGTTTAATTTACAGATCTTCGCGGCAGATCATTTTTATTTACGATTTATATGGATCAGTCGGTATATCGCAACCATGAGTGCGAGAGAGAAATCGAAATTCTTTGACAAAGTTTGACCGATTAAAAAAAGGCTCTGTCAGTGGATTTTTGCCATCGTTCTGCGTAGGCTGACAGAGCCTTTTTTTAATCGATCAAACTGTGTCAAAGAATTTCGATTTCAAAAATTCCAAGTGAGGTTAGTCGACTGATCCATACTCTTAAATTTCAATTGACGTTTTGTAAATTTCTTTGGAAGTTTTAACCAAATCGATTCATTTCACACAAATTTTCGTTATATTATTATTAGGTTGGCCAATTTCTTTCAAGTATAAGAATAAATCCGACTTGGTTTCTGGGTTTTTTTTTTTTTTTTTTATATATAGAAGATTGCCATGATGCACTAAAAAGTGAATGACATTTCGAATTGATAGAGTGGAATACTCGGGTGAAATATTTGTTGAATTTCTTTATTACCAATCGTTTTCGATTTTTTTCAAGACACTGCCACACTTGCTGTACAATGGGAAAAATATGTTTCTCAGCGAGATATCCAGGCGTAAATCCAGGATGGATATTTCAAATTTCTTAATTACAATAATTGTTTATAGATTGAAAACAGTTGAGATTGCAAGCCTATAAGGAGAACATTGGCTATATACTGTACAAATTTTATACAATGAACATTGTTATCTCTTATTTCACAATTACATAGCAAATTATTTAAAGTATTAATTGAGCTTCCAAATTTCAACTTGGACTAAAATTGTAGAAAACTCAATTGTTTTGTGATTTCCTTTACTATGCCTGTGGAATTCACTAGCGTTTTACAGTATTAATCTTGATTATTTGATACAACGGATCAACAAAAATGAAGTAGCCAATACAGAACCAAACTTTTTTATTGCTATTCATTTTGTCTTGTGAGAACATTGTGTGATTCTCCATTATGGTATCGAACGCGAAGTTTTTACTAATAGATACAAGGAAAAATAAATGGTCAAAATTATAGCTGAATAATCGTTTCTTTCCATTAGTTGAATTCTGGAAAGACTTAAAGAGCTGACTAGCAAGTTTTACAGATCACAGGTACCAGGGGAACGATTGTAACGTCCCCCCATTGTCCCATTATTTTTTCCAACTCGCTTTCTCTGATATTCCAGTTTAGATTTTTATCCAAAGATAAATTGAAACAATCAATGAGGTCCCAATAATATATATATATATATATATCAAGTAAAATAAGCGACTGCTTGTAGACACAATAAATAATCGTTGAACACATTCCTCCAATGTCTTGATAGTGAAAGACAAAACTGATGAAGTGCGCAGAGCTTTGGAAATTGTTTTTCCTTTTTTTCTACATTAGGCTATACAAGTTATCGAACTGAATACCGATCTGTTTCGTTTAGCACATTTACGTTTTTTAATTCTCATTAAATGTGAAGGTTACAGGCAGTTTGGGAACGCGATTTTTTTAACGTTATACTTGAATTAATTCCAAATCATCAGCGATATGAATTATACAATAAAATTTATTCTCCGAATCCAGTCTTTGTAGAAATAATAAACAAATCATCCAATTCACATGAAATTAAATAGAAAAAGCTCGCCCCCTATGAAATAAATACGCCATAGACTTTTGATACGTGTAAAAACATTGTTTATGCCATAGACATGTAGACATAACTTAGTTTGATAAATAAATTTTTTCTTAATCGTATTATATATATCTTGCGCGAATCCATGGACAAATGTAGGATTAACTATACGCCTCATCAAAAATTCCTAAAAAAAAAAAAAAAACTACAAACGTACAAGAACAAAAAAAATAAACATTAACGTAGAAAAACGAAAAATAAAATTTCAAGCGTTGGCAAATAAAAAACAGAATATATAAAATGTATAAAAACAAATTCTCGACATAAATTATACGCCTGCACACACACAAACTCGAGGACTTGCTCGACGTTCTTCCTTTTAATCCTGATCAACGTTGATGTACAAAAATTTTCTTCTTTATTATTTACACTGTTTACATGCGCGCGATGCTTTATGACAATTGATTAGAATAAATAATTTGCGATTCGTACGAAATACTCTCGTGGTTGATTAAGTTTTTTCTAAAGTTATGACGGGTTGTGAAAACAAAAATTATTCTAGCGTCGCGTCTGAACGTTTCTTACTAAACTCACAATCGTATCGAATTTTCTCAAAATAGCTTGAACCAAAGTATAGCTCGTATGAGACATAATAATATTTAAAAATTTTATATATACATATGAACGTTGTGCCCTCTGTAATTATTATATTCGTTGTTCAATTATCGGATCATCAACTACAACAAGAAAAAACCACGGATTAGTAATTAATATTTAAGCAGAATTTTTGTCAATGAGAAGTATTGTGACGATCTCCACCGCCAACGGATTTCCAATTTCATTAAAAGAGCATTAGAGAGCATTTATATTTCATTAACAACCTTCGTCGTCTCGAGAATTATTTTAAATCGTTTATCTATTTATTATTTTCACAAACTCGTCTAATCGTCTCTGTTAACGATGAAATAAATTATGTATTCATATCACAGCACGTATGGATTGAAATCGTAAAATAATTAAATCCTTTTATGCCTTTAAGAGTTATTTCTCACTCATGAGGATTAAAAAAGCGATGAAATATATGATGAATCGATATTATTCGAACAGTTGGTGCTACGAGAAGCAACGATTAAAGCAACTCTCCCCGTTAGCAAGAGGGATCTCAACGATGACGACGATGATGATAGGGGGAAAATGATGTAGCAAATTTTTCTTATTATTATTTCTTACAGCGATTACTGTTTGTGAATGGAAGATGACTTATTTCTAAATTGCGGCAGGATATATGATGAATAATATCAATTAATAAAAAATGTTGCGTAGCTCAAGCGATTCTCAAAAAAATTTGCACATCGAGATTCTTAATTCGTTTCATTGTTTTATAATCACGTGTTTATCTTATTTTAAAGATTTACTACTACGATAAATAGCGGCATTTGTGTTTACGACGAAAAAAAATACGATTGTTTGGCGGGTTTGTGCCGACAATTGTACTTTGAAAGATATTTCGTTATAGTGCCATTCGGAAAAAATATTTTAACGACTCCCTTAGGATCGTATCGAATGTCAGGCTAAACGGAAATTCGTAACGCGTTTGTTCAACCGCTACATCCGCATGACTAGCAACCAGTATATAAATGACATTATAATGAGAGTCGTAGTCCTTGCAAATCTCGTCTCCGAGTATTCATGATCGTAATTTTAACAAAATCATTAAGGTAAAAGTTTTCGGAGAAATTTTTTCATAGCAATTGAGTGAAAAAGTAGGAACGTGTTATTATTTCAAATTCGAGTAACGAACGCGAAAACGTATATCCAGATCAAAATGGAAAATAAACATTTCGCGATGGAAATAGTAAGCGATAGAAATATTAATAAAAAAATAAAAAAAAAACTGTAATGACGGAAACAAATTTTCAAATCGATCGAGCGAAAATTCAATCAACGAAAACCACTTCGACAATTCGTTATATTTTGACGAGGCAATGTGTATATACGTTCGAAGTCTCGCTTGGACCGACGAAGGTCAACGGCTCAAAGTTCTCTTCATACGTTACGTGCAAAATGATATTGCTATGGCGAGAACTAACGCTCATGTGCGTTTCTTTTGGCTCTCATTTTGTTTTTCTTTTCTTTTTGCTTTCTCTTTGAGGTATATCTTTTTCATACTTTTCTATGCTTTTTTTTTTTTTTTTTTGGACGGGGTTATAGCAACTCGCATATGGATCCGTCGATGTTTTCTTTTGGTTTCTTTTTCCTTTTTTTCTATTTCAACGACAGTTATATACGAATCGCGACAACATTGCCACGATCTTGCGAACCTCACGTATTCGTCGTCGATGCTTTCCCAATTTTGTTGGCGCTCGGCTGAAAACACTTGCACGGTTCGGTCAGCATCGCGTTCGAATGAACTCTCGACGTTATTTGCGGCAACGAATCCAACAAATTATTGCCACGCAAATTTCCTGCGAAGCTGCTCTTTCCCAAAAACGTGTGAGTGCAATTGTACAAACGAGTTTGAAGTATAAGGATAGCATCGAGATCTTCTTCGCTGTAACAAAGTTATTCTCATATTATTAGAATTTATTAATTAAAAATCAATCGATGCTCTTTTACACATGGCGCGATGTACCGTCAAATTTTTCTCTTTTTACCCAACAACATTCATTTTTGTTTTCTTAAAATCACAAATAATTTTGTCAAGTATTCGACGAGAACCAACCTTGCAGAGGCGAGAAACTTTTGAAAAAGTTGGTTGGGAACTGTTCGCGGCCGATCAACGGTGTCGGAGTACAGTTCGGTCTCACGATTGTACAAATGCAAAAAATCCGACAATTGTTTGGCGGTTATTGCTGCACGATCTTTGTCGCTTAGCTTACAACTTGGTGACTGAAACACACAATAAGAGAAACGTTTGAAAAATAAAAAATCCTTTCGTTTCGTAGAAAGGAAAAAATGGATTTAATTTTTTGCCCGCGACTATATGCTTGGCAGAGAAACCATCGAGCAGGTTTCTCCGTAAATAATGGATAATGATTCTCACGGTAAACAAGAA
Organism: Venturia canescens; assembly: GCF_019457755.1. Classification (NCBI taxonomy): domain Eukaryota; kingdom Metazoa; phylum Arthropoda; class Insecta; order Hymenoptera; family Ichneumonidae; genus Venturia; species Venturia canescens. The sequence goes on along the minus strand of NC_057424.1, from coordinate 24,655,101 downwards.
CGGTGTGCGTAAGTTGTTCGAGGATTGTTGGAGGAACTTCATAACGAGATCGCAACAGGCCCAATCGGTGCTGGGCTGTGATATTTTACGTAATATGTAACGGAGGTACAAACCAAACGCTTTTCTCGCTTCACCAGGACTGAAAATATTCATTTCAATTATTAAGACGAGCAGAAAGAAAAAAGTCGACCAAGCACATCAGAGGGAAAAGAGAAAATATATACCTGAGCTTGTTTCCATCTTGCATCATTTGCGTCACTTGAGCCTTGTACTTTTGATGAGTATCAACTTCCATATTTTCCTTGCTATCGGTACGATCCAAACTTTGTTTATGACCTTTGACTAGTGCTCTCTCGTATCTCGCATATCTGTGTGTGTGTGTGTGTGTGTGTGAGAGAGAGAGAGAAAAAAAAAACAAAGTAAAAATGAAAGCACCGTTTACGCGGTGCGTGCTATATTTGGTTACAGCTGTAGGGTAATATGGGGCAAAACGGACTTTCCCGAAACTGAAATTTCATAAAATGCATAAAGTTCTTCATTCGCTTTTTTGACTTAGTATTTTTAAAAACCACAATAGTAATCAAAGTACGAATAAGGAAAAAAGGTTTTTTTTATTGATTTTTTACAAAAATCACACGCATAGCTGACATCTTCGTCTTCAACACTTGTACACGCAAGGTGTGTGTGCTCATTTTTTGCATGTTACACGCCGGTAAATCCAATCTTCTCGGAGGACGACGAATATAACTCTTCGGAAAAAATGCAAGAAACGTCTTCAAAAGACGAGGACTTGGCTGTCTTGGTGAGCGTTTTTTTTTCTGTCTGCTAAACTGCTGCATTTCGAAAAATTTCGATATTTCGATTTTTATTATGCCTCTTGTTGGAGGCTGTGTCCGTTGTGCCCCGGAAATTTTTTTTTAAGAAATTCCGGTAACTATAGGACCATGAATAAATGATGGGACTCCGGATATAGCGCGAACACCAAATATACCCCCAACACGATGGACCCAAAGTTGATTTTTTGCATACCTCGAAAACATGACAGAAATGGGATATAAGATTTGACTCACTTTTTTTTCATTTACATCCAAGGAATGGAGCCTGAGTGATCCCATTTCTTTCCCCATATTACCGAGTTGACATTCTATTCGGGTTTTTCGATTTTTTTTACGAAATTCAGGAAACAAGTACTGGGCATCAATTTTGGGACTCAAAAATAGTTGAAAGACCATACGCTCATTAATGAAACTTGCTCCATTTTGCCCCATGCTACCCTATATTTACCTGGATAAACGATCGACGGCTACTTCTGATGGTGGAAAACCTGTTGTTCGACTGGCAGCAGGAAACAATTGCTCGTGAAGCATTAAATTGTGATTGGTGCTGACTTGCTGTGGCATTCTACCGGGGCCAAGGGGATCAGTGACTATTGGAATACCGGTCGTTGGATCTGTTGTAAAAGATAAAAGAAGTTATTGAAATAAGAAAAGCTCGTGCTGGTTGAATAGTTTTTGTTTGGTTTAAAGGGATTCACCTAAATACTGGGAATAGAGCTGCCACGATTTAGGGCTGGGGAAAATTCGAACAAAACCGCCCCGCCTTTCGAACTGTGCCTTTGCCGACGCGACTATTCTTTGTTGCTCGGAGGTAAGACCCGTTCGATTGATTTTGCTTTTGGTAGTGCCGCGTCTCTTGTGGGTTAGCGTCTCGGCCGAATGAACCCGTCGGTATTGAAGACTTTGCGTTGGACGTATTATCGGATCAACGGCTGGTACCCCAACGAGGGTCAGAAGATCCGACATGAGGGCGGACTTGAGTCTTACGTCGAGAGGAGAATCGCAGCCCAACGAGGGTGTCAGATTAACCTCGAGGAGCCACGGCTTTAGAGTGTCGTCGATGAGAATATCAAAACCGAATAATTCTGTAAACGAAGCAAACGCTGCGGTGAAAACTAAAAGAAAAAAAAAAAAGTGTCCTCGCATAACAACGATTGTGTTAATTACCGAAACAAGTGTCAGGATGTTTGACGAATTGTTTAACACCGCTGACGATCCCTGAGGCGGTCGCCAGAATCGATTTGATTATTATATCCTCGATTCTTTGCATGAGCAGCTCGGTGTCTTGGCCGATTGAACGCAAGTGTCGGAGTAAAGCGGACAATGTCCATTTGTGTCCAACATCTTCGGCATCCGGATCGTCGCTTCTGCATTCGAATCACTTGTACTTATATATATTTAACTATTATTCGAAACTTGATGGTAAATGAGATTGTATTGGTCATACTAACTTTACATAATCGACGTGAAACTTGTTGATGCTGTAGTTGCACAGATGCATACAAGGATTCCAGATGTACTGATTGCCACCTTCGTATTTGACAGTCGCAAACCTCACCAGTCCCTCTTCGTACAGATAAATTAAGAGTGGATCGTAATTCGTAACTGCTATGTACAAACGCAAATCACACTTGTGTCCATCGACCAGCAACGGATTGTTTATGTATTGGGCGACGATTACCGACTCCTCGGTGAATATTTTTTCCGGCTGTTTATCATTCAAGAAGAACACTTTTATTTACCCGCCCAATGCGACATTGAAATCCATTCGAAGAGGGTCGGTTTTATTTTTTTTTTTTTTCAACATTCATCGTTGTTACGAGCGTTGACGCATGTCTGCTGTATACTCACACTATTTACGATATAAATTCCCCGGCCGCGAGAGCTCGCCTTTGGCTTAACGATCCAGGGTCCTCGATATCTAAAGTGAGCGGTCAACAATTCCCGAGACTCGCTTGGCAGTAAAAACGTTTGCGGTATAAAGTCAAAGTTTCGTAGGCCTTTGCTTCTCTGCATACCCTCGATGTTCTTGTAAAGACGATCCTTCCGGGTTATTTCGTACGATCTGTGTGTAAGCACCGCGCGACAATCGTCCAGCAACATCATTCGTGTAGCAAAATATTTTGTTTTTGTTTTTTATATTGCGAGAGTGATAACAAGGGGTGGGGAAAAAAAAAAAGTAAAATTCATTAGCTTACCTGGGAAAGTGATTGACTTTGTGGAAAGGTGCGAGGCTACTGAGCACATCGGGTTTCGGATGATTGCCCATCCAAAGAAGATTAAAGTCGGTAGCCTTGGCTCCAACCTGCGGGGGATCCCCGATAAAAACAAACTTTATTAGAACGCGATGAGACTTTTGGACAAAAATACATGGCACATATAAACGAGACTCGTAGCAATTTCGTTAAATCCTCGGGATATATTCCTTGCGGTGACGCGAATGAGACTTTTTATTTGTATTCTCAGCTCGCTCGGCGGCGGCGATATAACGCGGACGGGCCATCGTCCTCGAGTGCGCGTATTATTCAAGGTGACCTTGGGGTTTCGCTTTTCGAGTTATAACGCCGCAAACGGTCGACGACTACTATCGCGTATTCTGACTTTTAAACGATTTCGCATATATAGTTACATGCTTCACCGTTGAATCAACAGTTTTGCGCAATTCCCTCGCGCCTTACTAATTTCTCTTGATCCCACAGACAAGATTACAATATAAATTGAAACCCCGAGAAACCCGAAAATACGAGAGTGCAGTGCGCGTCCAACGATTTTCAGCGAGTCGATTAGAATAAGAAAAAAAGTGATGCTCGCGCGATACCGAAGAACCGAGGAGCCCGAAGCAATCTCTTGCTTATTCCTTCGCGAGCCCCCCGCGACCCGCGATTCGACCGTGAACCACTTTTTTTTTTTTTTACAGCTCGATCCGCAACTCCTCCGACAATGCGTCTCCGCAAAGACCCTCGAACTTTTCGTCGCGATTTCCTCGTTCGGACGGATTACGAAACGCGTCCGTTTCGTAAAAAAATGGCGGAGGCCGTTTGTCGTGCGGCAACGACGAACTCGGTTCGTTGTTCATCGTGATATGCGGAAAAGTCAATTCTCGGTGAGATTCGAGCAATGCGGAACTCGCATTTTCTAAGGATGCTTGGATTCGAGCGTTTGACTGAAACGTTTTAGCGCGCGGCGGCCATGATATACCTCCTGCTAGCAAAAAAAGAGATACTCGCTGCCGCCGCCGCCGCCGCCGCCGTGATTCATTGCTTCGTCAAGTCACGGACGGATTCTCGTGAGGCTGTTGAACGAGGTCTCTCGACAACATAAAAACAAAAAAATAACCGTTCCGTGGCCCTCGATGCGACGATTAATATGCATGTATCTATTATATATACTAAGTTGCAATATCGCTTGGTTTTTTTCTTGTTTTAAGCGTATTGCTGCGCGTACAGTGCGTTGCGCGACAGCATCGTCAACGACGGCCCTCTTATGCACTCACTAAAATTAAGTTGATTTATAAAATTATGGAAATACGCGACGATACGTTTTGACTTTCGCGGCCGCGTCGATGACGCGTTTCCGGTATGTCGAATGACGCGTTTTATAATTGCACAACCATGACGTGTACCGTAGCAACAACAACAACGTTGCTATACGGCCTACGGCGTCGCGTTCGAAAAAAAACTTATGGGGGATTATTGACGAGACGGCAAACGCGGGTGAACCAACGCAAACGGAAACGTAAATACGGAACCGACGTCGGTCTACTCGAAATCAATGAAACACGATGTTTTACCTTGATTTTTCCATTCTCAGACGTATACATACACGCTCCCAACGATCCCGCGAACACCGGGGCAAAACGGGCTACTTGGAAAACTGTCCAAATTTTTTCTTCACTTTTTATAATTCTTTCGAATTAAATAAAAAATATACATTCGAAAGAAAAATGAAGAAAGGAAAAGTTTTGAAGAATTATATTTCTTCTTTTGTTCGACCGAATCCACAAAGAGAAAGAAAAAAATCCACAAACTTTCTTTTATTCCACTGTGGCTTGGATATTAGTTTTCTTCAAAAATTGTCAAATATATTACCGTGTACGCTTGGCATTTGCGAGTAAGTTTTTTTCGTACTATTTCGAATAATCTCATCGTCCGTTTCATCACCGTAAAATCGATCGATTTTATCAGCATTGGTAATTGCTTGAATCGCACAGCGGCTCGATCACAAATTAGCGTTGCCAAGGGATTTTAAAATGAAAATGCATTGATTCGACGACGACAGAAGTATATATAAATCTATCTTACCGATGCACGTGATCGAACGAGCATGCATCAAATGCATATATAAAACATGTCGAGTTCGTTTTAATACGTTTGATTTTGTGAGTTTGGACGTGGAAACGTCGCCGCGCGTCACGACGACGTTGAGATACTCATCGCTAAAATTTTAAAAATCTAAATGTAAAGAAAATTTGGAGAAAAATATTTTTTAAAAAACGACCAGTCCAAAATGTCATTCGATCGTCGTAATTCAGGTGGTAATGGGACATTTTTAAATAAAGTTTGCACAAATTAGATCGCGTTGAGAAAACTTGGAAAATTGAAAGATGATTATTTTATTTTATTTTTTTTCTCATCAAGTGCCGTTGAGTACAAATATTCTGTAGATTTTTCTAGGCCAGATGTCTGTTCGACAATTTAATCCGAATCACCGATCGTTAGACGTTTACCGAGCGATGTTGTACCTTATTAAACGATGTTTGTGCTGAAAGATCCTCGAAAACGAACGATGCAGCGGAGCATCGGAGCATCTCTCTATACTCGCGCGCGAGACCGAATGCGCAAAAGTGGAAGTGATACGTGACGCACGAAGGGAAAAAAAAAAAAAAAAAAATTAAGAGGAAAGAAGGAGAAAAAGTTCACCCGAGTATCAACTAATTCGATCGATTAATTATTTATAAATGATTCGTCGTGTATTGTTGCGCAGAATTCCCGGACGCGTTGGTGTGTCAGAGGATTTAACGCGGACTGCATTATTCATCTCCGCGCGCGCTCGTATCCAGGAAAGAGTTCAAGATGAATAAGAATTTTTCAATACTCTAATGTTGTGAAATTTTATGATAACGATTCAACGTCTAAGCATTCTATCAAAAGCTCGTAGCGGACAAAAATTCATTAGCTTTTTTCTCTCGTTGGATGTATAACGCGCACAACCGTGCACCACGACGCAATGACGAACGACGATCCACATTCTGATTCGTCCCGAGGTCATGGAGAGGCGCCTCCATCCACCAACATTTTGCCATTCGGTTATTCCCTCGAATATTCAACTTTTATTTATTCAAGTTAAATACCAAAGTGCCAATAAACAATTAATTCATTCGCGACCTTGAATGCTTCGTGCTCGTTCTAAAAGAGGCAGGTTTTTAAACTTTTGTTCCGTACGCCGGCGATACGTGACGGAACGACCAACCGCATGCACCCCGTGCGAGTATAAGAGGCACGCATTAAACTTATTAGTTTTCATTTCAGCGGAGATAAGCACGGGTATACGCGCGGTAATACGTTTCCGTCCGTCATTGCTATGAGCCTACAAAGACATTTTTTATTTAGAACTAATTTTCTCCTTAAGGGGCAGTCGATCGCGATAATTTTCGACTCTAGATCTGCGCACGAGTCGTTTGTCTCCGTCCCAAGTTTTCTAAACGACCCCAATAAAAGAATGATTTTTTTTTTTTTTTCACATCTTCACTCACGCATCAAGATTGACTCCGCGAATAAACATAAATTCAGCATAAATTCTACAAAATATTAAGAAAGCAAAACAAATGAGATTAGAAATTCGGAATGAATCGGATTTCAGTAAAGCACGATGAAGAGGTTCAACTCTTTTTCTTCTTATCTATCTCTCTGGAAAAGGGATATCTCGAAATCGTAGGAGCACGAGCGTCGCTCCGCGGAATCCACCATCGTAAAAGCTTTCGAACCGTGTCATCGGCTCGGGAAGTGGGGATACGCGAGCCTCGGAGAAATGTCGAGCTGTGGGCAGTTGGGATAAGGAATTTGAAGAATTGGTGAGCTACTCGCAGCAGGGCAGTATCTCTGTGTCGACTTGACACCTGATGCTCATTACCGATGAGGAAGTCAAAGTTTCAGGGCTCTTGATGCGCGTCATCGACATTTCACTCTCTTTCTCTCGTTACAGGCTGACTCCCCCCCATTCATCGCGGATTTAATGTGACCCACATTCGAGCACGAAATCTTTCTCCTCCCCGTCGTTGCGCACCGATGCATCAACGTTCGCGGGCTTACTCTCGCGATACCGACACGTCGTGTCTCGGATTATTTTTATTCGTGTTTGGAGATTTATTTATTATTAAGAATTGATAATTGTTTTAGTCGAAGCGATCTAACGCCGATCGATCAACTTGTTTATAAACAAATTTCATAATTTCCCTTACAAAGTTGATATAAATTAATATAATTATATCTTAAATTCAGAGAGTAGTGAAAGAAACGAAAGCAGGAAAACACCTGGCTTCTCGGATAGGAAATTTGGTCATAAAAATTGAAGGCCCAAAGGAATGGAAGCTGCGAAATAGTTTTGCGGGATGTCGGGGGAAAAATAAGACGAACGAGAGCGCGCTCCTTCGCGGTGTGCGGGGCCATCAAAAAATTGAGTAAACTCAATGTGCAAACTGCGAGGACGACGACGACGACGACGACGACGAGGCCGCCGTCGTCGTCTTGAAAGTGAGTGAGTGAGCAAAGGAGAGAAAGAGAAAGAGAGGCAGAGAGGAGTAAAAGACGACGAATCGCGTAGTTGGAAGTTACGATTGCCCGGTGGGATAGACTCACGAGTCGCGAGCAATCAGTCTAGCACGAGCAGCCGCTCAGGAGACACCTACACGGGACTTGCTTCTTCCAAGGTAGTCAGAATACTGTCTAATTAACTGTGTATAAAAAACATATACCGCTTTATTAAAAAAAAAGTGTCACCGAAGAACATCGACGAGTTCGCGCGAACAAAAAACGAGAATAAAACGAAAAAACGAAATGAATCATTCGCTTTAGGTTCGCTTCCGGTTGGAGAGTGCCGATTTGTGAAATTTTTTTAACCGCGGCTATAGCGTCGTTTCGGTTTTTTGCGCTCGATATTCTCAAAATATATTGAGGGTGTTATCAACGAAAAAGTTGAACGAATACGTCGCGCGACAAGTACGCGGGCTCGAATGTCTCTATTTTTCGATCCTTCCGAGTCATTAACAAAGAGCGCGCGCGCGCGCGCGTTTTTAAAAAAACGTGGACACGGTCATCCGAGAGAAAGAAAAGTCGTGGCCGAATTAAAGTGCGCGATCGATTCGGTTAAATCTCGTCCGAAAATGTGCGCGATTCAGAAGAAAAAACAAATTAGGATGGCCACGTTGAAATTGGTAAATTTACATGAATAATGCACGAGTATATTTTGAAAGAAAAAAGAAAACAAAAAAACAGCTTCAACTCGATTCATCCTTCATTCGAGTGCGAACCTCGGTTTTCATACTCACTGGAATTTCGGTTGTTTAATTGTCTATTTCGGAAATGCAAATAAGCAACGCACATCCTGCTTGAGATGGCAATTTCGTAAACAAACGTCCAAGACCGGTCGTAATAAAATAGCGAGGCCTGGTGGTGCTCGCGTGACAACATACGAATGAAAGAGATCCTCCACGGCATTTGTGAGCAAGCCCGCTTCGAATAAACGGAATGCATCGTTGTGATAACCGAAAACTACCAAACCGTAGAGCGCAAAAAATAAGAAAAAGAAATTCATTTCACAATCATCGTATCGTATATTGATTCATGCGAAGAATTATGAAAAAGAGCTATTGAAAAAATGGAAAAAAAAAAGCATTCAATCCCATAAGCACTTCGGTATAATATTGCGTCGCGATCGAGGGAAATCTCTATATATCCGAGTCAGGTGAATCGGGTTAAAGCGAGTAGTGGCACGTGTGTCGTATGGTGATAGTTAACCTGGCCGAGAGTACGTAATGTTACAATTCCATGCGCGTGCATGGTCTTACATCCTATTTTTATTCGTATCCTAGTGTCGCGGCGTATCGGCTGTATCTTGACTAGCCCGTTCATTCAACATCCGCGGTAGCACCCACCGATCGAACTTTCTTAAATTCGTGAACATTTTCGTTTGATAGTATTTCGGTGAAAATTTGAGAAGCGAGCCAACGAGAAAATATCATTCGGACAGGGGGGGAGCAGTGCCCTTTTTCTAGTTCACGGGAATGAGATCGGTTTTCACGAAATCCGGCGGCGCTCTAAAACTTTGATCCACTTACCGGAGGAGATATTTTTTCGAATAGGCAAAAAATATTATTTCTCAAAGAGCGATGAGGTTCTTTATTTTTACACTCCTTTTAAAGCGCACTGTCAACGAACTAACGATGATTTTTTTGCCAGAACAGGAGGTACGCAAGAGGCCGGAAAATCGAAATACTTCCTAGTTCCCGTTTTTTTTTTGTTTTGTAAAGAAAAAAATCAATCCTGACGAAATCCGTTTCAACAATAACAAAACGCGTTTCCGCTCGTAAACGCGTGAGTTTTTCGTGGGGCTGTTTCGAAACACACACACACGCACCGAATGACGGATTGCTTCCGATTTCCTTTATAATGTTCGAAAGGTTATGACTCTGAAGTTTGCAACGTTCGAGTCCAACGAAATGATCTAAAAAAATCTCGGAGTTGCAATTTGTAATTTTTCAATAAAAATTTTTTTTTTTCATTCGTTTCGTTGAACGCTCCGACGTTGCAAACTTCAGCGTCGTCGAAGGATTTGATTTAATTCGCATCCGCGGCGGTTGGACGAATACTTGTGCGTTATTAATTAAGGAAAACACAAAAGTTTCGTTGGTGCTTTTTAGACACAAATTCACCGGATCCATGGATTTTCACATAATGTTCCAAACGACTGGCCTTATTTTCGGAAAAAAATCACAATGTCTCGTAATGTCAGATTGTAGAAGAATCGTTGTTAGTCGAATGAATTGGAAGACGCGTACAATTACACAAGCGTTTACGTGCGTAATTACGCGTAGGAAAGTAGTTGCCGGGTGAAAGACATCCGTACGCGTTGAAGCGAGTCGTGCGCGGATAATTAACTCGAAGGCGTTAATAAACAGTCCGCGTACTCGACATCGTTTCGTGAATAAAATCGCCAAGAGTTTTGTGTCGAGAAGACTATTTTTTGTTTTGCATTTGGTATATATAAACATTGAGCCATCGCGCGCGAACTCGGACGTGAAATCTTCGTTTGCGCGCAGCTGCCTCGAGAATCCGTATCAACTTTTAAACGTACAAAATCTTCCGAGATTTTGAAAAATGGATGTTAGATTTGCGATTGTGCATCAGAATTTTCATCAATATGGAAATGATCGATGAGCTCATATTACTATATATAATTATTTGATATTTGTTGTTCGGTGGTCTGTTGACAGTTGAAGCGAAAACGGAAATACGATGCCTGTCCCTGGTAGCCTGGAAGATCTGAGTAGAAGGAAAGCCTGCGAGATTCTCAAGGGAGTTTGTCAAAGTTTGCAAAGCCTATTGAGCCTGGGTGGATCGGGCCCTTACGCGTTGGAATACGCGAAACGAGTGCTCAGGCCGTATTACGTAAATTCATTACCGGGAACGATACGTTGCCGAATGATTGACGAGACGTGGAACGACCTTTACTACGGTAGCGTTAATTCCGCCGGTTTTATTCAGACACCGCTGTATCTGTTGACAATATTGTTAGGACCGGACGTCAAGAAATTGAGGATACGATTGTGCTGTTATTACGGATGCAGCCATCAGGCCGATTTGTTGAAGCTATTGTCGAGCGAGGGAATTGGTATGGAATCTCTCGAATTGGAGCGTACAGCGATATTGCGCCTGGATTCGCATCTCTTGCGAGCCGCTCTCACGAATATGGCGAATCTACGAAGCTTGACGATGAAGAACATCGCGAACGATTCGATCTTGGCTTCGATCGGTCGAGCCTGTCCAAATTTGCTTGTCCTCGATATTGCCTGCTCGCAACAAGTTACCGATCGTGGCCTTCACCATCTCTTGGTCAAGTATCGTTTTTCCACGAAAAAAGATACGAGCGTTAAAATAGCCGAACGAGACGGCCCGAACGATCGTCAGGGCCGGAAAACCACGTGGTCGCGGATAAAAGCGTTACTGAAAAAGCTCGACGCGAAGGAGGATAAGCGCGCGGCGAAGGAAGAATATTTACTCGAAATTAGTGAAACTCGTAATCCCATTTGCGATACTCTCAGAGTTTTGAACATAACGAAAACGAGAGTGACGACGAATGGTATTTTAATGGTGTTGTCCCGGGTGCCCGAGCTCGAATCATTGGCCGACTATTGCCCGATTAGCTCGTTAACCGAGATCCACGATCGTGCTACACCCGCCGATCCTACGACTTTTCGTCTTAGGGAGGCGCACGACAGTGATACGACCACCAAGAGGCTCCGGTCCCTCGCGGATGCTTGTCCTCGATTGGAAAAACTCTCAATCCTTAACCCCCGACATCCGGCGAGCGGATTGAGAGCCTTTTCGTCTCTCACTTGTCTGACCATCGACGCGTTATCTTGCGAAATAAGCGATTGGACGGAATCACTGAACGATTATCTTCGGACGAACGGTTCCAAACTCGAGGAATTGAATTTACGGGTGAAAAAACACGGTGACTGCGCGCCACCCGAATTCGATATTGAACAAGTTTTTATGAATTGTCCGAACCTGGTGAGCCTGACGAAAGTGGGAGGTCGCGTTGTCTGGAAAAACAGCGATCGACCGACCTCTCTCATGAAACATTTGAAAATCATTCAGATCGGTAATATCGTCAGTGTCGATACGATCCTCAATATATTGACGCATTCCCCCGAACTTGCTTCTCTCCATGTGAAAAGTTGCAACCAATTGAACGATCGAGACGTTGAATTTCTCTCGAAAAGTCTCGCTCATCAAAATTTGACCTGCTTGTACATCGGGGAAGCCAATAAACTCACCGCCAAAGCTCTTACTTATTTTCTACAATGTTGCAATCGTTTGGAACGCATCGGCAATCTCGACAATTGGAACTTGAGTTGCTACGACATTCGATCCGTCACCGAGATCCTTACCAAACGGAGCGTCAATTTAAAATGTTCTTCGATTCATCATTGGTACTTCAACATCTGTCAATCGTTCGAAAGGCATTTGCAAAAAAAAAGCATTTGCGAATTATGATTTATATCGCTTTTCACATTTATTCACGCATTCCCCATTTTTCTTGTCCGATGCCATGTAGAACAAAACAAATGTCTTATTGCTTGAATTATAGAAGATCTGTTTTTTTTTTAATCGCGGCATTCGAATTATATTTTTTTAAATAAATAAATTTCCCTATGAAAGAATGTCTTCTGCGAATAACGCGTTTGAAGCGTTTGATCGGAACAAACGACGTCGTCGATCCTATAGCTAGTAAATTCGATGAAATAAACGAGCTTTAAAAATTCAAGATTCGTTTGTTCCCCTCCCTCGTTAAAGCAACAAATACGAAAAATCGGGTGTAACGAGCTAGAATAATTTTTCAACTGACCTCTGTAAAACCGTGAGCTTGGAGCAAAAGGCTTATCAGCTTGGTGTCAGCTTGAAAAGTTTTGTAAGTCATGTAGAGCTGCTTCGCCGGAGGATTTTCCGGTGGTGTTGCCAAGGCTGAACATCTGTCAGAAGCACTCGTTTGATAAATACTCTTGACATCAATGTCAATGATATATTCATTGAAAAAAGATTGAATCGTTGAGAAAAGAGAATATGAAAAATATGAGACGAATATAAAATATACTGACTTGAATTTCAAAACGGATATTTTGCTCCCGGCTGGTCCGTTGATGAGCCACTCATTTCCTTTCGCATTTTCGCTCGATGTGCTAAAAAATAACGATAAATTATTTATTATTTTATTTAACCAATTGAACAGATGTGATCGATAAAAAAAACCTGTCTGCCGTATCGCTATAAAAAAAAATATCGATCAACGAATAATACGATTCGTTTCTTCATTGGCGTAGTTTTTTCCTCTACCACCGAGGATAATAAATAACTCGTCTATATATTTCACTCGTTCTTGCAATTATTTATATCTTTCGACAAATTCCAGAATGAAAATTGTTGAAAATTTTCAAAAGGAAATTCCAAAAAGAAGATCTCATAAAGAGCAATTTTAAAAAAAGCAATTTTTAAAAAGAACTCGTCGCTTGTATTTTTGTGCTTCTGAAAAGATATTGAAAAGAATAAAATTCGTAATAAAAATATCTTATTTTTTGGAGTTAAATAAAATAAATATAATTTGTGCCGTTGAACCGTTTTTGTGTGAATAAACAAAATATTACTTTCGACGTATTCTAACGAAATTCTTTTCTCAGCGTGTGAATGTTTTTGTTGCGTCGCGGTGAGACTCGAATCCGTTGGTAAAACGCGATCGGGGACCGGGGACGGTTTATTGCGAAGAGTCGGTAGAAACCACCGTCCGTCGTCGCTGTCGAACGTATTATGAAGCTTCTATGCTCGTCTGTCAGAGAGCTCTGCTTTGCTCAAAATAAGAGGTTTGCTCGATAGCCGATACATACGCGAGCGAGGTAACTAGCTCCAACCGATAAATGCGGCGGTGGCCATCGTTCTGCCGTTCGATTTTTTCATAAATCGCAGTCCGTAGAGATCGCAAGCATCGGTTGCGCGAGTGCGAGAGACATAGCTGCAAAATTGTTGCACGGTTTACTCGGACACGCGCTTGATTTATTAAAGAAAAATAAAAGTTACACCTCATCCGTTCTCCGATGAAATAAGAATAGCGTCTAACTTTTATATTTTCTTTCGAATATCAAGCTACTTGGAACAAACCGTGCAGTAGGATTTTTACCGACTGAAACAACTGATGGATCACCTTATTATTTAGGCCAAGTTGAAGGATAACATATGCAATATTATAAAAATATAGCTCTATACCTTGAAGATATTTATCTTCATTCTTTGTGAGAAATTTGTATAATTTTAATTTCTCCTTGTCTCGCTCTCTCGAGAATATTGCATGAAATAAAAAAGGACGCGATGGAATATGCGCGCATGAGCGGGATCGCAATTGGACAAATTTAGTTGGAGATATAAAAAAAAAAACATACCTTTCCGTCTTTTCCACTTTGTTGGGCTTGTGAACGAACGGCTCGAGACCTTCCTCGCTGCTGTTTGACAACTGCGACATTCCCGACAGACTCGAGGACGACATTAACTCCTTAGGCCTTTTGCCCTCCAGCCTCCTCGTCGACGACTTTGTTTTTAACGGTGCCAGCATCGTATCTGTGAAATATTTCAAGCAACGTGTCTTTATTCGGAGAGCCTGAAAATCTGATGAAACAGGGGCGGGCGCGCACCTACTATTTAAAATTCATCGCGCATAGAGTATTTCGACAGCGGTGGCTTTACGAATGTGCGTTTGCTCTCATTTATTAATCTATATTTTTTTTTATAAGCGGCGGCGGCGGCGCTTAAAACTTTTGAGAGGAAACGGCACGAATATTGAAAGGAAATTTTTAATATTGTTCGATTGATCGTATAGCTGCGCAGACCCGTTGATGCGGATTCTTTCGTTGCGGCTTCAGACAAAATTCAACACAACAAAAAAAAAACGGTGCGGCGCGTTGATCGAAGAGGGTGAGGAGAAAAAATAATGTGAGTTATCGCCAACGAGTAAAGAGCGCGTGACTCACTGCGGCAATTACGTGACCGAAACGACGTGCTTCTATCCCGACGTACACACTGTAACGAGACATCCTACCTTTCTATGAAACTCTTGAAAATATTAAATTCATACGGGCGGATCTCGCACCAACTTTTCCACACTCGTGCTCGCGACGCTCGGTTAGCACAAGTCCTTTTCGTCTTTACCACCGACCGCGTACCACTCGTATATACGTATGTACGGGCCATTTCGATTTATATCGAGCCACTTCCGGCCCAACTCGTTATTCCCCGTCACTCGCAATTGAAAGCGTTGTGCTGTCTTTCTCCTTCAATATTTTATCAAAAATTTACGATAATAACGATTTTCATGACACCGCTATTCGCCATTGTCAATTTACCTTTTTCAGTTTCATAAAAAAAAAAAATCGTTTCGAATGATCTCTGATTAAAATTGGCATTTTTTGGACGATCATCAATCGGGGAACGAATGAACGCTGTACGAGATCGAAGCGCCGAGTCGATTTCGTCTGGAACGGCCAATCTGTAACTATGATACGGCAATAAATTGTTGCCGGAATTGTAGTAACACGCTCGCGATTAGTTTTCAGAGATAGAGCAATATTTATGATAATAAATTGATCGCCCATCGGACTGTAGAAGAAATAAAAACAAATGCGAATGAATGAGAATTTTTGTTTAAATTGCGCGGTGAAAAAAAGAGAAAATCGAGGATATTATATCGATATTGAGTGAGAAGAAAAAAAAAAGACAAGGAAGGAGGAGGAGGTGGCGGCGGTGGTGGTGGTGGTGTACAGGGCCGACAGATGTCATGATTCGCAAAATTAACCGTGAAATATGCCCTGATGCGCGACGGGCATCAAACGCGTTGAGAGCAAAATTACGAGTTTCCGATCATCACATATTACCATCAACCGCGAAACTATATCTCCTTTTGTTGTGTTGCATTTTTTATTTTTTTACGCTTAAGAAAATTGTATGTAAGGGTTCGCGATGAGAAGAAGAAAGCACGGAGATAGAGAATGAAAAGTATGCGAGAGCGTGGGATTGATGCTCGCTGAGTACGAAAGAGGAAAAAAAAAATCTATAAACAAGACGCACGGGAGAGATAATAAGGAGAAAAAAAAAATAGAATCCGAAGGTGCGGCTCGGGATTGATGTGGATCTATGCGGAGAATGGAAAACTCGGACGGCGACTGGACGGGCAATCGAAAACGAGTTAAAACTTTGGAAAGTTATAAAAAATACGAGAAGAATACTCCGACGACGAAAAAGCGACGAATCGTCAAAACGAATAATGAATATTTCGATGAAAATGTTAATTTCGTCGCGAAGCGTACCACCGGTCGAATCGGAATTTCATCGATGCCCGTTGAAATATTACTCGAAATAATGTCCTACCTCGATTGTCGAGATTTATATTCGTTACAAGGAGTATCCAAGTTCTTCGAGCGCCTCGTACTCGAGCCCAGTGTTTGGACTACCTACGAGGTAAACAATTCGTAACGCAACCTTTCTCGATCAAAGGCAACGAGACGACAAAACCTAGTGCTGCTGTAACTTTAAATCCTCGTTCGAATAATTCCATGAAATTTCAAAGCTTCTCGAATTATTTATATAATCGTCGTCGCGAGTATACAACGACGAAAATCATTGAAACTTTTTTTTTTACTCCCCGATGAGATAGGAAAGTTAACGATAACGTAAAAGTCGACTGATGCCAAGTTACTTAACAGGTTAGCAATTCAGGGCCAACCACTTTGGAAGTTATCGACGAATTGAAAAGAATGCCGCATTTGAGAAGAATCAGTATCGAAGCGAGAAACGACTGCGACGACATATTACGACAATTGTCGTGCAGCAACAAGAAATTGCAGAGACTCAATATAACGAATTGCACAGGTAGACTATGCGCGTACTTGGGTTTCTTAAAATAAATCTAAATTTAATTACGAGGATTTCAACTCTCTCTTCCTTTTTTCAATTTCCGGGCTGAAACCATCAAAGCAGGTACTTCGGCGAATTTGTATCTTCGTCCAGCTTATCTGGTAAGGATTCTCGAGAGATGCTCAAGATTACATACGATAACGATCCGAGGAAGTCGTTTCCGGGGATTAAAATTTTATCGTATACTCGGTGACATGGGTCATCGCTTAAGATTCGTCTCAGCATCGACGACCTCCAAGCAATTTCGTACGTTTGCGACGCACGTCAGTAAGGTCGACGAGAACGAGAGGGACGCTCTTTGCGCGATGTGTCCTGGTGGCGCGCGTCGTTGGGGACCGTTGAGATATTACATGATTGAAAAATCGGATCGTACGAAAACCGCTCTCGTCAGTTATTTTCATCATGATTTTTTGTACGTTGATTTACGTCCGGATACCGATAAAAAAACTGGGGATATGCCCACCGCTGCTGCCAACTCATTTTCACCGGTTACCCTGTGCTCCTCTTGACGCAAACTTCACGAGCGAGTCTTCCAATTCCAAAATCTTGGTTTATAACGCCCAATTATAGTCTCAATTGTATCGTCATTGCGCGCCATCGCTGCTCAATCGACACGACTTTTTCCTTCATTTAACAAATGTGTACGCGTCACTGTTTCATTCGGACAAATATTTATTTCATAACCTATAGAATTTAAGAAAATTATGTGGAATAAAACGTTTGTATCGATTAATATGCGAATCTATTTCGTTTTCTTAATATTGAGAATTATTAATTAAATTTGCCATTTAAATTGAAATAAAAATCTCGATAACGCCGTTTGTTCTGCCGCGAGTGCGCGCTATAAACAGGACGCTTCATATTGTTTCCACTTGATGAAGCACGAACAAAGGAGACTCGAACGAAATATAAATCATTCGCATGCGCCCAATTAGCATCCTCCTTTCGATCTTCTATTCCTCTTTATTATTCGTTTGAAAATCTTCGTTATCAGGAATATCAACTACTAAAATTTTCAATCATTTCTCCGTGATGAGCGTAAAAAATCATCAGCAAAGTCATAAATTCAATATAAGTATAAGTGAAAATTAGTTTCGTCAACAAAGCCCCGATAAATTTCGTTAATACGAAATCGGAGGTCCGCGCCCCCTCCCCCCCGCGCGTGGTTTCGTCACCGGCGCAGAGTCAACTTTCTTGCGTGTCGTCGTCGCCGCTCCCTCCGCAAACCACCTATAACCTTTTATATAAAACAAACTACAGAGCGTCGTATTAAAATGGCAAAGAAGCAGACGGGATTGAGGAATGAAAGCCTCAAATATTCACAAAATGCAATAATATTTGCTTCGACGAGGCGAGAAGGAGGAGGCAAAAATAAAAGAATGTTTCGACACGCGTAATATTGATCGAGAGCGGAGACCACCTGACGGCAGCAAGGATAGGGTGCATGGCGAATATATAGGGTCGAGGTCAGTACTGACACGAAACTAGTACAGCAGTACAGAACCGTGCGATTTGTCATCTTGTATTTTTTCCTTCGGATCTCTCGTTTCACTGTAATTTCATTGATTCCGATGGCAATTCGAACCAGACGAAACGGTTCGTCGATAAAACCAGAGTTCAAACGATCTAATTCGAGTTCTAACACGAATTCTTTTCTTGCAAGAAGCGCGTTGTTGCCTGCGGAGATATTCTCGAAATGAAACTTGGCGCAGGTATATAAAATGCAAGTACAGCCTTCTTCTTTAAACTCTCGATCCCGCGCGATTACACTTTTCCCCATTTTTTTTGCAATCAACAAAAATAATCGGGCGCCAATCAATGTTGTAAATATTTCGAAATAGTAATATCATTAATTTCGTGACGACGATAATAAATGATCCGTTTGGTTATTCAATTTGCATTCACACGAGTTTGTCAGGAAATTACGCGTCGTCGATCACCGACGTGAAAAACATGCTGCTCCGAACGAACGGAAACGCGACGAGTGACTGCTTTGAATACCCGGGCATTGTTATATATACAGGTTATTCGTACCTGTTACTCCGTTTCTATTTCGGCTGATTCCAGGAACTTGGATTAATTCCAGTTTCTTTAATAATAATATAAATAAATAAAAGTCGTTAATTATTCTTCTTTATTTTTATATATTTTTCCTTATATAATTTAATCTATCGTTCGAAGTGACAAAGAGTGTTGCGTCAGTACGAAAATCGTATTGGAAATCATGTCTCGCGCGGAACGTGCTTATTTTTTCCTTTCCTCGCGACTCGAGCAAGTTTCACGCGCGCGGTAAAGGTAAAAGAAAAACCTTTTGAGGATCGAGTTTCCGCGGTGTTGTTGCGATCTGTAACGTAATAATTATCACGGTTGATCGCGTGCTCAGCACCGAATGAAACGGTCGACCTAATTTTTGACTTTCGCTCGCGCGCGCGCGCGATTATCTATTTGTCTCTGCATGTTTCCCTATTTCGCACTTGTAAACGTTGAACATCGTCGTGCGAATGAAATGAAAAAGTAAGAATCTTTTGCCCTTTTAATCTCCTCATTCCCGCCCCCTTGGCCTTGTGCGCGTCAACTTTTAGCCCGCTTTCACGAGCATCTAAATAATCATTTCCATGCACAAATGCTTCTGTTCTGGCCTTAAGAAACACTTAAAACGCCACCGCGAGTTTATCGAGCTGCCCCCGGTTCAGTCACGGAAAATAGCATAAAAAAAAATTCTACCGCCTCGGGTTAATAACGTGACAAATCGCTCCTCGGAATCTTGTACCTTGTACCAAAACTTGAAATTTCAAATGATTATGTATAAACATGAGAGCATTCGACAAATCACACGCGAAAACAATAAACCGTTGAGAAGTGGGAATTCTCCATATATAATAAAGTATTTATTTATTTATAACGAATAACAGTTGAATGGCTCCAACAAATAAGGGTTAACTTGTCCAAAAGTAAACACGCGATAAGATGAAAGATATGAGGATTGAAACTCTCGAAGCATGGACACACGCTTCGATATAAAACACGTGCATGCGAATATGTACGACCGTATACATATATAAGTATACGGGGGGCTAGCTCGCAGCTAGCAAAGGGAGGACGAGGAGGAGAGAAGCCTCATACTTGTCGTTGAAATCGTCGTGCATGCTCATAATTGGTATGGGAGTTTCTCAAACGCACGCGAACGATTCGCAAAGGAGAAGCAGCATACCACGCTCGATGCGTGTGTCCTCGCTGGATTACATCGCCTACGCACGTGTATTCTTCTATCCGCGTATGCTTTTCTAGTATAGCAAAAAATCTCAGAGATGTAATCGTGGCCATATGTCGATACGACGAGGGCCACCCCGCACAGAACCACACATTCGTCTTTGCATACTTCCAACATTGCTTACCGGCGGCGGCGGCGGCGGCGGCGCGCGCGATACACACATTATTTATATATTTCGATCGAACGATCTCTGTAAATAACCATTCACTTTACTATTATGTCGTTATTATCTAATCGAGCCCATCGAATTTGGGAAAATTCATTTGAAAATTTAAGGAAATAAAATATAAATTATATTCAACCTCTTTCCTCTTTTTGGCCAATAATTCCAATAAATCTCCAATTTTGTTCCCGGCCAAATTTCCAATTTGTCATTTTTTAAGCAACATATCGTCCCATTCGTGAAATAAAAGAATAATTAATTATAAATCTTTTTTTCGTTCATTTCGTTCAACTCCGCAACGTTGCAAACTTCAACGTCGCTATCAAAATGCGTGTGCAAAGAGCTCTATATTTACGAGGACAGAGATCAAGAAGATTTTTTCTGGTGCGCTATTAGTAGAGAATGCTTGAAACTTTCTCCAAACGTCCGAATCGATAAAATATCAACGCATACACGAGTTTGTAATTAAATCAGTCGTTTCTCCATATATTAATGTTGGATAGGGCGAGTAGGCATTTACACGTATGCACAACCGCCGAATATTGAGAATAAGGAGAGAAAATTTGGCGAGGGCTAGAATAAGTGATGGATGAGAATCGGGAAACAATTTTAGGCTGTTGGAAAGACTCGAGCTTTTTCGCGGTTAGTCTTATATCTATGCAAATTGATTGAGTGGAGAAGACAGGAGTTTGAGAGGATAAGGGCGTTCTCCGTTGGTGTTTCGGGCCACGTTAGACACGACATGCATCCGTCTCTCTCTCTCTCTCCCGTCCGTAATGTGTTCTCTCCGTTGTGCTTTCTTTCTTCTCTTCTATTCTCTACAATTTGATCATTTCGTTCCTTTATATTCCCTTTTCGCTCATTCTCTACTCGACAATTCATATTCTTTCTTTATCTCCTCCGCGGAGAGAATAATTCTTCAACCGAAAACACTCTTTTTTCCGACTGCAACGATATCCAATAGGCAAACGGGCGTAACTAGCAGCTTTTAGATCGAAAATTTAGAAGAAGGGCGTCCTTGCGTATAAATTAAAACTTTTGTACCATCTTTGTACATGCGCGCATCTATATATGGATTGAGGTTTTATGTTAGGGGCCTATACCATTATACACGCCTTGTTACGTGTCTCCCCGTGTGTCTGGCTTCATTCATGAGGCCGACAACAGGTATTTCCGATATGTGCCGCTACCGGGCACCTCCTGGTGCCTCCTTCTCCTCTCTCTCTCTCTCTCTCTCTCTTTCTCTCTTACTCTCTGGCCGCGGAGGATGGAAACTTCACTTTGCCACGGCCCCCGTTATTAATTCGACGTAATTGGTATCAGCACGAAAAATCATTGAATAATTGAACAATGAATATCGGGGCTAGGTACGTATATGATACGATATTGAAACGGATTACTATCTTTCGCGATAATTACGCGTTCGTTCGAAGAAAAATTAACGATGCTAACGGTTAAGAATTTTAAAAAAATCAAAAATTCTCCGGCATGAAAAAATTCAGTATTATCTTCCAACGTTATTATTTCTGACAAAATAAACGATTTCACACATCGGCCAAAATTATTGAGAATTTTTTTTTTTTTTTCAATAATCCAAAGAGAAAGAAAGACCCATAGAGTCGATAAACTTTTCAATGCAGGAGCGAACTTCCTCTCCACCCGGAAATTACGAATATAGAAGCGTCGACTTGAATAATTGTCCGAAACGGCAAAAATACAGTTACATCGTTAGTTCTCAACTTTATTCGTTCACCGGTCCTCGCTGTTCAATCGTGATGAAAAAACTGAATAACGTCGATGTAACCATTACACGAAAATTTGTTTGTTTTTTTTTTTTTTTTTTTAATTCTTGCAGCTTATAATATTTTTCCGCGAAAGGGGGAAAGGCGAATTTGCTTCATGAAAAAAAAAAAAAATTGCAAAAGACGTCGGTAGGTTTATCGATGCTCGAGGGTATCGGAGAGGGTAGTAGATGACGAAAATTTTCAAAGTTTTGAAAAAGTAATACGATATATTTTCTTTATTGGTTAGCCCCGGCATCCCCTATACAATAAATTGGGTGACGACTGAACATTTTTAATCTGTGAAAGGGGGCAAGTGCGAGACGCACCTGCTTAGTCCAGCACCCCCTATATCGATTTGTTTCGCTCGAATCTCATGCGACAAGCCGAAACGACAAATTTTCCTCGCGAGACACGCGATAAAGCGAAGTGAATGAGACTATTCGTTTGCGAGATGTGTTTAGGCGAGGTCGAGGAACTCCCCTTCCTTGCTGAATTGACACGCTTCGGGGGTGCACGAGCTTCGAACAAAATATAAAGAATATGAAAAAGAAATATAAGTTCAAGGGACTCTCGGGGGGCTGTGAACTTCTCGTCGCCGTAAACCATTGTGCATCTACTTAATGTTCTAAATTTATATATATTTCTCTATAGTATAGGGATGAGGTTTTATCGAATATATATAAAACCGACGCTATTCGCGAACTTTGTTCAACTTCACACACGAAACTTCTTCTCCTCGTCTACGTTGAATGATCAAATCGATTTTTTCAGGACAAGGAAAAGTACGAGAGGAGGAGAAAGAGCAAAGGTAAAGTCCTCTTTCGACTGTCAAGATGCAATTTGGGCTAATCGATCTAGCTTAATCCTCCCGCATCTCGACTCTGCATACATTTATCCTCGATGCGTTTACTTTATTCAATCAAATCCTTCCGCTAAATATAGGGGAGACCGGGGCAAAATGGGAAATATTGAACTTTTCAGGAATTTGAAAAGCTCCGTCTATTTTTTACTCACAAAAACCAATAAATGTACTGACATTTTTTTTTTTTTTTTTATAATTTTCATTCAATGCACCCTGGGTGCGTTTTTATTTTATAAAAGTTTGTATTCTTCATTCACCGAAACGTGGATTCAATGTTAAAGTTGTGCGCGCAGGTGTGGCCACAGATTATAGTCCGCCAAAATAAGGGAGCTGGGGCAAAGTGGCCACGAGAGAGGCTATTTATTTTTTTTTTTTTTAATTCAAATTTCATTCAATTTCACCGTACATTCGTCGAGACATCTGGTCAAAATCGTCCGTAGAGCATTTCTTTTCGAGCGGGAAGTCCCCTTTTGCGGCCCATAACTTTTTTTTGACAGAATATGAAAAATTACTGTGAAAAATGAATTTTTTAACACAGCAGTAATTGACAGCGCATATGTAAACCGACAACACATCTAGCTTAATCGCTATCCGCTTTGCCCCACGCTCCCCTCTATATATCATCTGTGATTACTCTCATAGACAGTAGTCGAAATTTCAAAAAAAAAAAAAAAAAAAAACATGATGTTTTGGAAAAAAATATATTTTTCGTTAATTTTCGGAGAAATATAGAATTAGGGCAAAAAAGGCAAAAAAATTTCCGGAATTTTTCGGATATCCCGTTTTGCCCCCCGGTCTCCCCTATATACGAGAGTGGCTTTTATAAAGAATATATGTACTTTTTCGTGTATAGCCAAATTTTTGACGTTGTTATATATTATTTGGAATTGGTAGTTTTTAGCATCGTTATACATTTGAGAAATTGGGAATAGCGGGAAGAAAATATGATTTGATCCGCAAGTTGGATGAATTAACGTCGTTGCATCGAGCAATCGTTTATCGTCGAACAATTAGATCTCGTTTTAAATATTTAAACCGAATTAATTTTCCATTCGTTTCGCAGTTTGAAAACTCTAGAGTCGGCTTCCTTGGCTATGCGATTTAGCGAGAGGTAACCTGAAACGAGAGCGAGAAACGTTTTGAACGTAAACTTTCGGAACGGCGAGTTACAAGAGAGCAGACTTTTTTGCGTTTCATATATACGGCTGAGGGTTCCTCCTCGTTCCACACGACGAATCCACAGACTCTTACTATTTTTATTTTTATACCAATACGTATATACACAAGTACGAAATTCACGATGACCAGCTTTCACCGACGAGAGGGTCCCCCTCCACCGTTTGTTTCACCGCGATCGCTAACATTCAATTATCATGCGTTTTTCCATATTTTCAGATTCTAAATTGTATCAAATTGTTTTTTATTCTACACTGACTCTTCTTTTGTGGAAATTTATTACAATGCGGTTCGCGCGGTCAAAGTGAATAAACAAATAATTCGATGAAAAAACATGACGCGTTTATTCGACTATTATTTTTGCGTTCGTAATAATAATAAAAAAAAAAAAAAGTGGTTACTTTTTTCGTTTCACCCCAACGGTGCGAAGAAGCGCGCAATATCGGCCCAAATTTACGAGACACGTACGTGTCGTAAAAGTTTGTCGATCGGTTCAATGTCCGATGATTCATCATTCGGCACGGACTAAAAATAGATTCGGCGATCAATGAGGGTGCAATAAATTGTGTATAAAAACAGCGCGCCGCAATTAGATTTTCCGTGAGATAAAATATTATTTATAACACAGGTTACGCGCATTTGAGATTGATCATTTTGTTCGGGGCTCTCGAATTTCGATCGCATTTTAATTTTCTACTCCTTCGCTAGCTCGCTGCTGCTCAGAGTTTTATTCCCCAGTGCTCGGAAAAAGATTACGTCGTTCATTCGAGCCCATTACACACTATTTATAAATTCCGTACGTGTTTTGCTCGTGTACCATTTCACTTTACGATAACGAAAGAACTGGCTACAAATAATCTTCACGACTCGTGTGAGAATATCCAGACAGTTATAAAGACACACCGATGAGAAAGAGAGGGAGAACAAACATTTGAGAAACGCCAAACTGATGTGAGATAATAAATTGTTGCTGGGAATAGAAATTTGTAGCATCCACCAGCGAGTATAGATAGGTATTTTCCTTTTATTTATTTCGTATCGTCAGATACCCAAAATATTAAATCAATTACTATACGACCTTTCATAATCGTGGATGATTCTTATAATTATATTATTGATATTACGATAATTATTGAAAAACTGATCAACGAGAATGAAACAAAGAACGCGTATTCGATGAAAAGCGACGTTCGAACTGATCGAAAGCACTCGATTTCGGAGGACGAGAAAAAAAACAAAAAAAGAGAGAGATTTTCAAAGTCGTTCTACCGCAGAAGTTGGAAAACGTCGAATAGCGACGACGACGACGACGACGACGACGTTCCCCTTCGAGTTCGATTATTTTCCTCCATACTCGTCGGCGCGCGGTCTTTCAGCTGTTCCAGTTTTTATCCCGAATTCCCCGGGAATCTTGACCTTGGGAAAACGAAACGGGCGATTTTCTTTTTCCATCGCGTGGTATAGTCGAAAAAAAGAAAGGAAAGTGCCGCAATGACACCGGAGAAAAAGGAAGAACAAGAAAGAGCTAGGAATAAAGGAACAAAACGGCTGTCAGAACGAGTGGCAGACGACGCGAAGTGTCCGCGTGCGTGACAGTCACCTTTCTCTCTCAACCCCTCGTATCGAAACGGCGGAGACTCAAACTTGATACCTTTCTTCTGGCGTACTCACCGCGGATATCCGTTTATTTCACTAGATTAAATACTGTATCAGGCTTCGAACGGATTTTCACGTGTCCAGCATCGCTATCCCAACATCATGATTCGCAATGTCCCACACACTCACTTTGACACTCGGCTTTCTTTTTATTATCGACTGCATGGAATGCACGCGAACGCGATGTTAAAGAGAATGATATGAGAAAAATCTCATCACCCGGCAATAATCGCAGCCATACCGTATCACGGCGCTGGGCCGACTGGCCTGTGTGCCTCTAGCCTACCGTGCCTGCAATCTACTATACCTACTGGCCCTGCTGCTGCCCCTCTAACAGCCAAACGATTAACTACACCGCCGCTACTTCGCAGCGGTAGCGGCACAGCATTATTGAACCAATACTACTATATATATCAAAATTTGTCCTCTCTTTATTTTCTCTCATTTTTTTCAGGCCAACAATTTATCAAATTAGTGATCCATAGCCACTAAGCGCCACTAAAGTGTTTTTAATACGAATCATGAGAATTGAGACACAAAGAGAGACGTTTGCACACAGAACCATCAGTTTTTTTTTTTTATATATAATTATAATGACCCTATTCGTGTTACCAACGGAAAAATAAGTATATGCTGGTAATGTTGACCATTATTTGAAAAATTTGTCAAAGTAATGCGGTATATGTTATACTTGCAAAATTTGTACGTTCAAAAAGAATGTGACGTGTTTTGGCATCTTTAAAACTGTTTTTGGAATTAGGCCCACGTTGAGGCTAAAAAAGAAACCCGTTTGTACCAACTCGAATTTGAATTATATTCAATGTATCGTGCATAAGCTCGATATAATATAATCAATGCAATTTTTATTCATATACATCATATTATTTTTCCTAATTGAATCACAATCGAGCAGTCAAAATAAGACGAAGATAACATGGAATTGTCGTACATTCAAATTTTCACTTCAACAAGAATCACTTGATTTTTTTGGCATATCGAGTTTCGAGTTCGGAGAGCTTGTTGTCCAGTTCCACTTTCGAGTAAGTCTGTAAAAAAAGTTGAAAAAATGTCATATTGCGTGTGAAGAATTGTTTACTTTTGTATGGTATCGAAATGGGGCCAACACCGTTCGAGAAATGGTAACAACGTAACGATAATTTGCGACCGTCCCGACGGGTGAAACAATAAAGACTTTACGAGGTTAAAATCGGTACGGTATTCCATTATCGTCGCGAGAGAAATTTTGCTTATGAAATTTTACAATAGTTCTACTGCTGAACTAACATGTTCGTGCATGTTACGTACACGCATGTATACGTAAATACAAATGAAACCGTATGTATACGATTTGCAATGTGGACGTCGTTATAACTACATATAACTACGTAAGCCATCAATATCTGTCGCATGTCGTTCGAGCATGACTATAAAAGCGAATAGTGCGGCAAAAGCGAATGACTCTGTCGCAGAGAATAAAACTTGGACAATGAACGTTGTCTCGGTTTTTTTTTTTTTTTTTTTTTAACGTTTCCTCATAACATGGCAACGTAACAGGATATAAAAAATGAGGAATGAAGAAATCCATAAACAGATCATCTTCTCACCCTTTTTCGAATGTGTTTTTGATCGTTCGTCAAAGCGTCGCGGCTTTCCGATATCTGCAAACAAATATTTTAATTATAACGCCTTCTCGCTTCCAGATAAAATTTAAAATTTTTCTCAATGAACCTTCAACTGACATACTTTTTCATAATTACTTAGATGAGGCATTTTACACTATTTCAAGCGGCTCATGACCGATATTTTTTTTTTATCAAACGTACGCAACTAGAGGGTTACCCAAACCAATTTTGAGCTTTCATCTCGCGCCTGTCAAGAATTATTTTCTTACAAAAAACCGAACTCGGAATAAGTTTACAAACATCTAACGACTAACTTTGAATCTAAGAAACATTGAAAAATTTCGTAGTATCGATATTTTCATGTTTTAATTCATACTTCAAAAAAAAAAAACAAAATATTATGAAAAAAAACCCTCCAAGTTATTGCGTGTGGCTCGAAATTGTAACCCGAACACTATCATTATTGATTGTGAATAATTAATAGGTGACCAGTGAAACTAGTAATGAAAAGAAATCGCAAAATGGAATTTGTTTATCTGCAATTCAGATACTATTCACAAATCTAATTCGAGTTTTTATTTCTTTTAAATCATATACTCAACGAACAATGGAAAGTCGAACTATTTGAAAGAATTTTCCAATAGAATATAAATGTCAATGATCTTGGAAAAAAATGTTTCACTCCAAATGCAAAATAAATTTATGGTTTTTTTTTCTTTTCGAAATACGAACGAAAACAAAAAAAAATCAATACATTGACATTTTTCGCCAATTTCTTCTGTCACGTTGAATAGTTTCAACGTGACAGTATTATAAAAAAAAAAATCGAAAATTAAAAATGGTTGAGGTAACGGCCAGTCAAAACGGTGTGCAATGACACATTTTTATGTATACATCAGATATATTATGTACCCAAAAATCTTTATATTCGGGGGAAACACTCTCGAGATAAAGAATTTTATCCTCGATCTTTTTCATACGCTCGTAAATATCTCTCGGCACTGGTTTAGCTAGGCCTAGATATTTTTCCGATAGGTCCAATCTTTCTTCCAATGCTGGATAATCAGAGGCCTGGCTCGAATTTTTTTTCGAACATTTATTCGTCTCGGCGAATAACATTAGAGGATCCATTGTCTGAGGTCCTCGTGAATTCAGAACTCTGTGGACTGAACACAATTTGATCTCTCATTTTCAGACGTATTTAATATATAGCTTGTGCACTCGACGATTTTTTTCTATTTATCACATGCACAATAATTATAAGTTGCATGCATATTACTTCGAAGGAATAAAAAATGAGAATGAAAAAGAGAAACAGAGAATGTCATGTGTAGAGGTCAATTCCGATTTTACCTTTGACATGGCTTTTTGAGTCTTTCCGTCGTACGAGGATAGCATCGACTCTGGCACACGAAATTTCGCCCTCTTCATCACCGAGGTATCTGCAAAAAAACCAAAAGAATTCATCAAGAAAATTCAAAGGTTTTTCAATGGCGAGTCAATGGAGTTTTACCTGCGACTGCAAAACTCTTGAACATTAACGGCGTTCACCTGTTGACGCTTTCTCGTTATAAAAGACTCAATTCTTCGATTGAGTTCTTCATTGTCGGCTCTAATTTGTACTTGGTTAGAATCGATGACGACAACATCGCAATCTTCGTCCGAATCGCATTCTGATTTCATTCGATGCTCACCACGATTTTCTTTGAATTTTCGTTGTTTACGAGAAAAAGGAACAAAATATCATTTTAATGGAGTAATCAGATATGTAACCGGTCGATTTATTAATTGATAAAATGGATCTTTTGTAATACAGCAAAAATGCTTTGGAGGAACAATATTTTCTATTTCCAATAATATTAAAATATTCGCTATTTACTCGTCGACCAAGAACACTCTTTGTTTTCTTTCCACTGCGGCTCGTCATTTTCGTATATTTCTTTCTTCCAAATTGGAACCTTTGCCTTTAAATTGTCTATGATGTATTCCACCGCTTTCAGTGATTCCTGACGATGCGGGGACGAAACCGCTATGACAACGCTCGCTTCTGAAATTGGAACACGGCCCAAACGATGATGAATCGCTATGTGCTTCACTGCCCATCTCGATCTTACTTCTTTGCAAATCTTTGCCATCTCTTTAGTTGCCATTGAGTCGTAAGCCTCGTACTCCAATTGCAACACTTTCTTGTTGTCAAAGTTGTTTCTCGTTGTTCCTATAAACGTAGAGATTGCGCCACAACTCGGTGATACCACCGAATCTATTATATCCTCCACCTGCAACTTTTCTCTGTGAAGCTTCGCAACATCCCTCGGATCTTCCATCTTTGCTTATCCTGTAATAACATTTGACCATTACGATCCATTCCAATCGAGGGATGTGGTAGTGACTCGAAGCCAAAAATGAAAAAAAATTTTATACAAAATTATACAAAAAAGATTTCTGGCGCTTGTCCATTGATTGCTGAGTAGGAAAAGAAACATTTTGAGAGGTTTGTATATCTCGATGGAAAATTGAGTGAAAGAGGGGCTTCAGAACGAGATCACCCAAGACGGCACGTCGCAAAATGCCATCGTGTTTGACTGCGTTCTTACATATGTCAGATAAGGTAACCCCAGAGTGTTTTTCTCTCATCTTTTATCTTGCTTTGTTTTTGCTACAAAATCTCCCAGTGGTATTCGTGGCTTCTTTTTTTCTAATTAATTGGTGCACGGCATATGTACAAGAGCCAAGGACTGCTCGGAAACCTCAATGATATTCAATGGTTCGTTCGGCTAGCATAGTTGAAAACTCTGTACTAGAGCATAAAAATATTGGAGCGTTATCGATGTGCGACGTCATGACTTTGTATGCAAGAGCTTGAGGATCGATCTAAATGTGATGTTTTTATACAGAGTATCGATTGTTAAAGGCACATTGCTCAATTGTT
The DNA here is from genome assembly GCF_019457755.1 of Venturia canescens. NCBI lineage: Eukaryota > Metazoa > Arthropoda > Insecta > Hymenoptera > Ichneumonidae > Venturia > Venturia canescens. Next base: position 24,625,074 of record NC_057424.1, on the reverse strand, counting down.
GCAAGAGTGTTTTTGTTAGTCACTGCAGTTATGTTACGACGCTGAAGTTTCCAACGTTGGAGTCCAACGAAATTAACGAAAAAAACGTTTGTAATTCACCAATTTTTTATTTCACGAATCGTTGGTGCAGCTTGAAAAACTACGAATCACAAATTTGGCAGGGAACAAAATAGGAGAACTACTGGAATTATTGGAGAGTTTTTTCCATCATTTCGTTGGACTCCAACGTTGGAAACTTCAGCGTCATAGTTATGTTACGGATTTGATTTCAGCATGTGTAAATTTTCCGAATTCTCAGATTCTCCATATTATATAAATTTGAAAAAAAAAAAAAAAAAACCCAAACCTCCGCTGAGCGGTGGAATAATCGCGATCTCGTCACCGTCGTTAATCTCCAGAAGAGTTCCCCTTTCAACGAACTGTTCGTTGATAGCAATAACGAAAGCGTCGTGGATACTTTCCAAATTGAATTGTCGGACGATGTGATCAACAAGATTCCCGTATGACAACACTTTATTAACGATTATTCTATCTTCGTTGACACCTGCCAACTCGCGTGCTTTAGCGAAAAAATAAATTCTGACGTTCTTGGTTTCGACCGAGTTTTCACCGTCATCCATTATGAAATGTAATCTCGTGCTCGTGACGCCTCTGTGACCACGACGAAGCAACCAGCAGAAGCAACGCTGATGACAACATCCATGTTGATGTATAACTCGATTGCATCGTTACAAGTAGAGTTCCACAAACGTGCAATCTCGAGTTAATAAAAGAAAAAAGAATAAAATTTCCTACAAAAACACAGACATTGAAACGAAATGGTATGAAATCGTATGTAATTAAGGCACGCTCATCGATTGTAATTGGTTGGGTAATAAGGAAGCAAGTATGTCCAGAAACAAGGATGGATTGGATAAGTCTCGTTGAATGTTGAATGAGGTTATGCGATGCGATGTCAGATGTTTAGTCGTGTGCGTCACGGCCGTCACGTGTCCCACATCGTGTTGTAGAACAGTGGTGGTGTAGAACAGGAACAGTTGAGGTTAGGTTCGAAGTAATTCAGCACTTTCGCACCAGACGGATAAGCGGTGATTGAATATCGATATATAATAATTGAACGTTTCCCAATTACATTTATAACAATTCATATGTAATCGTAAAATAATTATGATCAATCTATCGCTTCAGAGTAAAATTTATTTTCTTCACACTATGCAAACAGTGAAATTATATTATACCAAAGGCAATAGACAAATATATTTTTTTTACATATTTTTAATTTTAGACTGCAATATTGAAATAAATAAAAAATGGATGATGGCACTCCGCTGCAAGAATAACGAACAGAGTTCGTATTTTATAGAGCGCAGATTCTGATTGATCAACACTTTTAATTTGAATTACGCGCTCATAACGCACAAAAGATTTTAGCCTATAGCGGCAGCACCTGGTCATAAAAATTCTAGTAGTATTATATAGTCCGGAATCCCAAGTAAGGTGTGCGGCACAGAAACAACATATACAGAACGGAGGATAATCAGGTCAGATGGGAAATAGGGCTCGTGGGAGAAAGAAGAGCGTTCCAATCGACCCGTGCGCTGCTGCCATCGCTGCTGATCACTGTTCTTGCCGTTCTTGCTCAGGTTTGGGGAAAATGTATGCGTGCGTGTATGAGAGAGACAGACAGACAAGAGAGACGAACGACCGAACAAAAATAATTCATATATAGTTTCATCAATATCAAGCATTCGTTCATTCTTGACTAATAATAATAACAATAATAATGACAGCATTATGATGATTGTAGATTGATTATGCAATCGAAAATTGATTGCTCTATGGTCATACGTAACGCAATCTATATATAGTCGCGTGTACAATATTATATATCCATTTTAAAATTCCTCAGAAAGATTATATTAACGAATAGCGCACTCGTGATGATCTTGACTTTCGCGGTTGGCAACTAATATCATCCGTTTATATGTATATCCCTATATATTACAAAAAGAGAGGGCTAGAATTAATGCAATAAAAAAATTAACTCTCACAGTCGATACAACATATTATATAGAATGACAATAGCAAATTGGACAATCGAAAGACTCGCACGCGCATACATGTGAACATTTTCCGTTTTGTTCGAGAATTGTGAAGAATATTTTAATCAACTCAATAGTGGCTAATGCCACTATACATATTTTGAGTGAAGCACACGATTCGAGAAAACTGGCATGAACAATATCTCCGGTGCCTATTTGGTCTATCGCTTTGGTATTATGCGTCGAAAATCGATTTGGGTTTTCGAATATGGAATAGATACTGCTTGTATAGGTCTAAAATTTAGGATGCTGCGAGTATTCAAATAATTAGGATAATATTGTCAAAGCAGACTCTCATAATAATCAGCGGAGATATAGATATTTTTATATGTACATAAGATACGTGAATATATGAGCAGGATATAGAGATAAGACCGAGTGAATACGTGACATATTTGTAAGCTCTTGTCGGAGAGAAACGGGACGGCTATGGCTAGCTCGACGACGTTGAAACGATGTATACACACACAACACCGCGGAGAATATTTGGGAGTTTGGGAGACGAGGACATCAGAGACGGGAGAAGAGAGGCGTTGCTCGCAAATGTGCTCAAATATCCAAATATCAAGAGTCATGGTAATGCAAATATCCAGAGAGGACGGTGTAGAATCGAAAAGATATTCTCGGGGAGGCACAAGGATATCGTCTTTGGGACGAGCATATTGAGCGCAAATACGATGAAAAACCAGATGAAATGTGTACTATTTTCTATTCGAATGCTTGGAACGTTTCTTTCCAGTTGCGCAATTGGGTGGCGCTGTATACGCAGCGTTCGCTCGTCTTTCGTATTTATTGGTTACTCGGTGCGGCGGCGGCGGCAGCAGCAGCAGCTCGACCTCGGCTACGGCAATCCGACTCAAGTACCTACCGCGAGCGAGCCCAACTACTGCTCTCCCAAAAGCCCTCTTTCCACATTAGTTACGGAACGGCCAAGTGCATGCCCCGCCACGTTGACGTTGTACTATTTTTTCTCTATCGGCATATGCTAATCCGTACTAATTGTAATCCTCCGCAGTTAATGCAAAACGTTGATGGAACGTGTTTGTTGTTGTTTCTGCATGTGTCCAGGTCTTTTTTTTCCGTTATTTCCATATATATTACGCATGCGCATGGATCATCCGAATGCGATCGGCGCTTTGTAAAATTCTACCCATATTATCGCGGTTTTCTTTGCGTCTACAAAACCCGGCGGGCCTATTCGCTCAGATGGATTTTACATGAATCGTTTCGTAAATAACCCCAGATTAAATTTACCGTGAATGCATACAGAATGTATTTACTTGCAACAAGATCAATTGCAACGGGCATATATTCGCGTAAATAAAAGTGCGACAGGGCTCGCGCTGGCTTGTTCTTTTACGCGTTAGTTTTCTTTTACCGCGTCTCTCGCGATGAGTTGTCGGAGACATTATCCAGCAGCAGATAGATGATGATGATGATATTGCCATTTTCATTTTTTTTTCACGCATACGAAGACGAGTTTGTACACTACATTGATGTATTATACGCAAATGCAATAATTTATATAATCTAAAGAAACGGCGGTGTCCATGAGCTCTCTCTCTCTCTCTCGGTGAACCGGTTGGTGGATAGCTCGGCAGGCAGATCTCTCGCGCGTTACGCACAATATACACCGAACAACTTGCGATGTATAAAGCGGTGTAAGCTAAAAAGTTTTTCCACCGTTCCCATGCAAGAAGAGCGCGTCAGACCGAGAGAGGCGCAATTCACGCGCGCGCGCACACTCATATATACATAGAAGGATGCAGGCAGGTGGTTATGTAACTGCGCGGCAGTGAAAATCTATCGTAATTTTCCATACGCGTTTCTCGTATTCGCGAGAATATAACGCTCTGAAAAGTCTACTCTCGTGAGAAACTCTTCCTCCTTTCGCATTATCCGTGCATATGCAACGATCCAGCAGCCTCTCGGTAAAATAAAACTTGACTATTTTCGAGAAAAAAAACTTTACTATTCAATTTTAATGGAGTGGTAGAACGCTAGTAATATCCGCCTTCGAATGTAAACGGAAGAAATTGCTTTTAAACGCGTATACATGCCGAGATTAAAAAGTGAGTTCATGCGCGCACTTGTCCTGTTAATTTTTTCTCAATAATCGTGCTCGTAATAAACGATAGGACCGCTGTTTTTTTTTTAGAATCCGATATACGTTGCGAAACAATCGCTGTTAAATTATTTGTTTAATCGATGTGGTAAAACTTTGGCTCGGAACGAATCCCATTTTAGTTTACGCAGTTTATTGGCAATGTTGCATACACTTTAAAGAAAAGTTGGGGAAAAAAGAGGAAAAACTGATGGTGAAAGCTCAGCCTCAAAAAACTACACGGGAAGCAGATTATTATTAATATAATCTCAGCAAATCTCCTAATGAATCTGAAAAAAAATGTCGCCCAAAAAATTTCATATTTTTATAGCATCATTTTTAACGGAGATATCACTGAATGTGTCTTGACTTCCATATAAGATTACATGTTACTTGGCCCAAATTGTTATATTGATTTATCTCAGCAACGACGACTCCTAAACTGTCTGAAAATTTAACTGATTTTTTTTTTACACTTCACTTTATAAGATGCAATCTAATGCCTCATATTGTATCCGAAATTTCCTATACAAATGTCAATTAATGGTCTTGGGGCTGAGGAGGCTCTCGGCGCGACACGCGCGGTATGGGAGTATAGACGAAAAGAGAAGAACGAAGACGACTGAAAAATATTAGTGCCGCCCTTCGCGCACGCAGGCGGCCTCTCGCGCATTTCTTTCTTTTTCGATGCGTGCTATATAGCTTTTGAAAATATATATATCTGCTTGACAATGAGTGGGGAAAGAGAGAGAGAGAGAGAAAGAGCGATGGAAGCTTCTTTTTACATAACTCACATTTACGATTTATTTTTGGCTGCAATCGGCGCGCTACCTTCTTGCTCATGCATATTCCCATCCCCCCTTATATATTTTTCACAATCTATCTACTTTGCCAGAGAGACAAGAAAATATAGACCCAACTCCTGCTTCCAAAATTTCAACCGCGACCACGTTTTTTCGTATTCCATTTTTCCTGCGATTCGCCGCCGGGTTTGTTCGTCGTGTAGAATGGATTTAAATAAAAGCGCTACAAGGTTTTTAATTCAATTAAAGCTCGGTCGAGTTCAAGGCCACGAAATTACGTTTCATGATTTTAATTGGAGAAAATTTGTACGTTTTTTCACGTTATTGCACCTCTCAATACGTGTGCTGGCGACGACGAATGCGCGCCGAATTTTGCATTTTTTCAATTTATATTATGCGATTTAATTCGTACGAAATTTTTATTCGTATGTCTCACTATATTTTCAAGTCCTGGGAGAAGCAACTCATTTTCACCAAAGTCAAAATAACGACCACCCACCACCCTCCTGAATAATGCCGTGCACAAATCCGACTTAATTTCAATAATTCAATCAATTTTAGGATAAATATCTATTTGAGCTCTGATGCGGACTCGTGAGCGTTAAAAATTCACCACAGAGATGCGAAAAAGAATTTTGAACTTTAAACCTTTTAATTCCAAGATCATCAAAATGATGGGAATTTTAATTTTTTAGTTGTTCGATGAAGTGTGAACATTTTATGCGGAAATTTTGCGGGAGCCGAACGGTATAAAAAAAAAAAAAAAAAGAAAAACAATAGGGTCATGCGAGTATTACATATACGAACATGCAGGAATGCGGGACCATTGAAAATTCTCACCCCGATTCGAAGCAAGGTTTACGGAATTGAGGTTGATTGAATAAAATGCTCGTTATTAATTGACTCATTATTAATGCATTATTTCATTGACATTGTTCAAAGGCACCGCTCACTTTTCCGTTTAGTTTTTTAAAATTTTTCCATATTTCAGGTTTATCAGGTATTTTCGGGAATATGGCCGAATGCGTTGAAGAAGAGGAGATTTATATTCGCGAATAGGACGACGGAGGGGAGGGAAAATGCGGCATTGGAAAGATAAGAGAATACGACTATTGGCCTCGGGTCGTGGGTGCGCGAGATATCATCGTGGCGATCGTGGCTAATCTCAACGAAACGCAATAACTCATAAAGCATTATAGCGAGAACAATCGGGCACTTATTACACATACCGCGAACGAGAGACGTACTCCAGTCGTTGCCGCAGTTGCTTCAGCAATTGCGAGAGTAAATTAATCCTTGATTCAGTTGATGCATGCATTCGTAATTCTCGATGGGCGCGTGACAAAAATGAAGTTGCTCGCGCCCATTCCTTTTGCAGAAGAATGGTAATCGATTGTAAGAGATTGTAAGAAAGGTAATCGAGGCTGGAGCAAAGTGCGGCTTGAAAAGGCGCGTTTGTACGTTGCTTCAACTGCAGCATAATATGCAAGCAGGGAATGAAATTTCCCTGCTTCCAAACTTCCAACAGGTATAAATTAACGCACGCTTATCCAACGAGGCTTGCAACGTTGTGCGTTCATATATACAGTCGCGGGGATAGATTCGACTCGCGTGTGGAGTACAATAATTTCTTCGAAATAACAAATATATTTAGATAGGATGAGTCGAAGAAAAAATGATCGGTCGCGATGAGGCGCGCGGTGTAGCGCCGATGAAAATAGTCCATGGGGCAACTCGATCTGTATAACGAATGAACGAGCTCGCTTATATTCTCATCTCAATAATGAGTCTTGAAAAAAGTGCAGCGATAAAGATATTATCGCGCAACAAACATAATCTGTGCAATAAATTGATTTTAATGGTATATACAATTGGGACGGACAGCAGTAGTATGGCACACGAAATAACCAAGCCGCATGATATGTATTTGTACACGGGTTATTTACCGCGTAGACTATTCAAAGTCAAACATTGCAGCGAATCTCTCGCACGATCATTATATAAAAATATAATTCATTGGTGTCATGGTCACGAGCCTTATTTACGCAACGTATCTATATATTTTATATATTATGCATGTATTTGCAGGTATTGCCACAACTAGCAATCCTCCGCTGCACGGTCCAATTTATCTTCTTTTACCGTGCGCTTTATCCGCCGTCTGCTCGCGTCAATCGCTCCTTCTTTCATATCAAATGAGACGCATCGTCGTTCCTCTTCGATCCAATAATGGCTTTTTCGTTTTCAGCGTTTTGGCCAGAAGCCATTTAATAAGAGCCGCACAACGGAGAAAAAACTCATTGTTGGTATCGTCGTTGAGAAAAATTCGCACATTTTCACTTTTTTCCCCCCTCTTTAAACGTTTCATGAGCGAATCTCATATATATTATGGACGGCGTTACTTAATTTCCACGCTTCTTGCTGCGTTCATACATAATACATTGGGAATACGGGCTGCGATGTTTGCCATAAGAGTCGTCGTCGTCGTCGTCGTCGTTTATGTATATAGTTGCAATCAAGGTCCGGCGCTTCGAGGGATCGTAGCAAAAAAGTTGTTGGTTGTATCAGCGCGCACGATCGATTGTTTCAAGCTTGGATTTCCACTCGGTCAAGAGGTCGCGCTCGTTACAAACGCGACAAGCGAGTCCGCCCCAATGTATGTTCTCAACTTGATTTAATCAAATAAATTTGTCATCGCGCCCCTTTCGCTGGTTTTAATTTTGAGCAAGTATACCGAGTCGTTTTTTTACACCAGTCGATGTATAGATAGAGATAGAGAAAGATTTTACCAACGAACGCGCACATCGTACGGCCTTACACAATGAAATGCACGCGTTCCATATTTTTTCTTGGACAAAACCGTGTATAGCCTATAGAAAGAAACTGAATTCGAACGGCATGCTATCAACAAAAGAGTTGTTCCAACCACCATGGTAAAAATATCAATACCGCGATACGTTTGACTCAAGGGACTCGTGTTTTTTCGGTAAACCTTAATACGGGCTTCTGGTTTCTGCTACTGGTAAAAACACACGCGCCTATATATGTTCATGTATTTAGCATAAAGTTTATTTTCTGTTAAAATTTGGAATTTTCGAATATGAGCTGCTGTTTATCGTTCAAGTGACGAAAAGGTGAAAAATTAAAAAATCATAGTTGAGCGATTGGGAGCAGGAACGCGAGAGGATGATATATTAATGATATAATTAATGAGAAGAGCGACGAGAGATAAAATAGCAGATATGATCGGTCTCGTCGTATCGAAAAGACCAAAATGGGTTAAAAAGCGGTAATCCTTGTCTCGATTGTTCCAATATTTTTCCTACATTACGGATTTCTTTGAAGTAAACGCGTCATATACCGTTATGGCTAAGTGTTTGGATAAGTGTTTATAAATACATTAAATGGAAGTTGTTGGTCAAGGAGCTATTTGCGCATCGAGACATTAGTCATCGATAATAAAAAGACATTATGAGAAGGCTTCCATAGTCAACGCGGAAATTCAATGCCCATAGCCAAACCCCCCGACCGTTTAAAATAATATATACGCGCGTACAAAAGCACGTATATTCTTCACGAAATATCGATAAGTTGTAATAAAAGTATATGTAATAAATACATCGTTTATACGGATAAGAAATAGCGGCGAGACCTGCTACGTAAACGCGCGCTGTGCCCGCCGAGGACCCTTATTATTACTCTGCGTATTTGTTGCAAATGTTCCTCAGGCCAAAGATGCTTCGTGTCGTGCTGTCTCTCGAAGCTTTTTTCGTTTCAATATTTCGTATTCGGTGCTCGCTCATCGCAGGGTCACGTCATGTTCATGCTGGGAACCGAGCTCCGAATAAGTCCGGGCCTGTTTTAATGCTTGATTTAGTGCAATTACGAGCGTTATAACTCTCACACTTGCATTAAAATAGGCTTCAGCATGGGCGGTTTAATCATGCTGGCGCGGGATAAATTTATCAGGCGAAAACTAATAAAAGAAACGCCAACTCAAATTTATTCAAAATCGATGAATTTTTTTTCATTTTTCTTGAAAATTGCAAGAAATTACAGTATGGCTTTTGGTGTTTGATATTGTAAGAAATATAAGAAACCCCTCAAACTTGTAAAAAGTATACGATGTTTTCTCAGGTATAGTACTGGTTTGCTTGCCTCGTTTTGTCCCGTGATCTCCTCCCCTGTCTCATTTACCAATATTTTTCAATAGAATTTACGACGAGTCATTTACGAGCCCAAGATTTGAGCTTGGAAAGGATAAATAAGACAAAGGATAAAACAGCCGGATACTTGAGGGGCTCAAAAGGGAAATATTTGCTGGGTCGTCCTCGTCAGAATTCTGGAGTTAATTCTCTACCGAAGAAGCGCCTAAGGCTCATTAAAATCGTTAGTAGGAGATTGGAGGGCTGATGATTCACTTCACAATGGAACGGCGCACTTCTGCAAATATAAGAGTGCGCGAGCTATCAAGAATTGCGTCAAGCTTTCGTATTTCAATAAACATAAAATCCGAAAGCAGTATGCATAGTCAAATGAACTAAAACCAATAAACGAACAATCTTTCAAAAAGCTGATACGGAGAAGATTAAATGATACGAACGAATTGGAGAGTTTGTAACCAAAACTCCTCGTCGAGTCTTCATTCCCAGTTGTTTTATTCACACCAAGCCTGCACAAAACGGAACTGCCTTGATACGAGCCTCCTAAAAAGATTTCGCATCTTTTTTTCAATATTTTTCCTGCATGCATTTGCCCGCCGATGACGCTTTATAAATGCTGCTCAAAATGTCCGAAAACATGGAAAAATCATATCTAGAAACTTATAACTCGGAAACGGTTTGAGATACAGGGCTACCGTTTTGCACAGATGTTAATCTATACAAGCTCTTCGTTCTCTGATAATTTTGTCAGAATTTATAAAATATTACGAATCCTACGACGTTTTGAAATTTTCATAAAAAGGGTGTCGACGCTCTAACTTTCGAAAATTTCAAGATTTACTAGGGTCACCGTGCGCGCAAGCGCGCGCTTGTCTTTAATTGTTTTAATACTTTTTAAATAAAAATATTACTCAGGACTATTGTTTCGAATAGTTCATTGCAAAAATCACGGTACCTACGGTCGAATAGTAATTGCGTAAGATCACTCTTACTAAATTACTCCATCACTTCACTCTTATGTCGCTAAATAAATTTATCTGACATACGATCGCGATCGAATGTGTGTCGCAATTGTTTCCTCCTTTTTTCTACGATCTGAAATACGCACATGAACGAACTCCGAGCACAGCATCGACAACCAAAGTACGTCTATAGCAACTTCAAAAATAACTCGCACTTCGAGATTTCGTGACAACTCTTCTTTTATGAAAGGATTAATAATTTTTATTTTTTTTATAAATAGACTAACATAATAGGAAGGTTGGTATTGAATTTGGGGAATATCGGTAGAGCGGTTTAAATTTTATGATTTTTTGAATTTTACGAAAATATAAGTTTTTCAAAAAATCGTCTAACCGCTTCAATTTTTGAAAATTTTGTAAGATATTGTGTATAAGTCTGTACTTCCTCTATACTTTCCAGCAAAGTTGTCGGAATTATTTAATTTCAATGTAAATAGAAAAACGATGAAAATTGAAAGTTGCAAACTGTTTTTTCTGATGGCTCGTCATTCGGTATTTATTATAATAGGATTTAAACAAAGAGATTAATTAAAATTCGTAAAAGAGAAGGCAGAGAAAATGCATTATTTGCTTGTATACAAAAAAAATGCTGCAAATTAAAATTTGCAAATTGCTTCCTCAAGATGGTCAAGATGCACGGTGCTCAAAGCTTTCTCTATGGGGAAGCCAAAATGAGAAAAATATAGCACCTCATAGAGTAAGCTTTGAGCATCGTGCATCTCGACCATCTTGAGGAAGCAATTTGCAGCATTTTTTTCTTTTTATTAAGTACGTTTTTCCGGAATGGAAAAAAAAACTGTTGTCGACGTGCCCCGCGTGAATTGAGCCCGGAGCAAACTCCAAACCTGAAACCAAAGACGGAATTGTTATTCGAATAATCGATAGGAATCTTTAAAATCTGATTCCGATGGATTATGCGTTTGCTTGCTGCTAATCTCAAACGACTTGCCCGCGTTCGCTCGCCTCTGCCGTACGTGATAGTTCTATACAGACATAGCTCGCTCGTCGGGTATCTATACGCATATTGTACGAGCCAATTGTAGCGATTGCATCTACCAGCAGGGCTAACGCGCGAGTACAATAAGTGTATGTAGCATGCATCGTACATAGTACGCAACAGCAATAAACACTTCCTGGGCGTTTTGTAACCAAGAGAAGCGAAACAACGATTGAGGTTACAGCGTTACAGACCTCCATGCCGTGATGATGCTCACATATATATATAGTAGCGAGCTCCGTCCGTGGACCATTCCACGATTTGTTACGCGGCGATGTCAAGGAGCCTCGAAATAAAACAGAAACAAAACGAAACATTTTTAAACACCGCTTAAAAATAGTGGCAGAAGATTTTCATTCGGATCGTTTTTACATTGTGCATATATCAATTTATACTTTATATCGTCAAGGAAAAAAATGTTGAAGGTAAAACATGATTTTCACTAGCGCGCGCGCGCTCTCCTGGAACGAACGACGTTTCGATCATCTATACACAACTATACAAGAGGATTTCTACAATCTCGCATTTGCAATTCTATACGAATCTCTGTAATGCAAGACAAGAGGGCGAATTTTAACAGAAAAATTGGAGAGTTCAAATGTCGGTCTGGTATACGCGAGGAGTGTGATACGGATAAATGCGGCAAGAATATGAGCGAGCTAGTCAGAGAGAGAGAGAGAGCGGGAGAAATGAAGTTAACCTTTCGCTTCTTCGCGCCGTATACCTATATATAATATACATATATACAGACTGGGCATACTACCTATTAAAGCCAATTGGATGCTCTTTCGTTCGCTGTAATGTGCATACATATATATATATATACGCAATAAGGGAATAACTGAAATACACGAGTATACACATAAAAATATGTAGCCGCAGCACTTGAAACGCCTAAGAGGAATTTTCTACCGCGAACGTTTCGTCGCAAATGTATAACAATAAGTTCGAAAGCTCGTTACGCCGGAGCATAACGGACGAAATAATAAACGTTAATGGCGACGAGACGATGCGAGCGATTAACGCCGTGCGTCTTTAACGAGGCTTTCCTCGTATATCTCCGATAATGAAGTACACGAGACCAATGACCGAGTGACACTGTCACGATATATTTATATATCAAACTGGTTGTTGGTCGCGTCATTCGACGAAAGGTATTGTCAATTTTCGATTTGATTCAATGAAAAACAGCCTAGCAGAAGTTCCGAAACAATCGTCGGGATAATGATCGGATAAAAAAAAAAATAAAGACCCGCGAATACCTTACGACTAACCTGCTGTCACTGAAAGACATACGCAGGAGTTGACTCGCCGACCCCATTTTCTTCTTGTTTTACTGAAAAATATCGGGTACGCCTCTTCTGGGAATAAAAACATCCTAGTACAGTACGTACATATAATGTGTGCCCGTGCTGTGAGAAAGGAAGAATACAAGATGAAAGTGTTCTATCTTCGGGACAAAGATAGAGAGCGCTCTTGTTCTGGTACGAGGTACGAGGAGGAAGAGCGCCGCTGCGCGGATGAAAACAAGAATACGGGAGGAAGAGGAGTATACTTTCTCGTAAAGTTTTATACGCTCTAGCTCTTTGACAAAGTCACTCGAGGAGCTCGAGGAAGAGGTTTCAACGTCGAGCATTGAAAAGCTCTCTCTTTTATTTATACCTGCTGCTCTTTCGTCGCTATTATTTTATTTTCTGCTCACAGTCATCCGCCACGTTTGCACAGCAGTTTGCTGCTCTTGTTCATTTATTAGAGGATTACAGGATAGCTTAATTTCATATGACAATGAAAAGTCCTACGAGAAAGAACGAGTTGTGATATGCGAGTATGAGGGAAAAGAAGAAAAATAAAAAAAAAAAACGGAACACGCGTGTGTACGCGTGCGCGCATAAAGTGAATAAATAAATCGCGCGGGAGCAGCCGAACGAGTAGCTTTTCTAATCGTTCGCTATATATGTGGACGTGCGCGTACGCAGGTTCAACGGTGCCCTTTCGTACGGCGAACGACGGACCGATTCTAAAGGGATAGAGGGGAGGAGATCGCTGTTTCATGCACGTCCGGGGATGAGAGAGCGAGAGCGCGAACGGCCTCGATGCAACTACGAGCGAGACTAGCTTACGGCCCTGGGCACTCATCAAAGTGTACACGAACGTGCGATCGGTGTATATATATATATATAGGTATGTTGGTATTCATTCCGATGGCGCGATCTAGCAATATATGTAGCCAACAGAAGCATCGACGGGAGATGGCGGATAAATGTCGTGGCAGCGGTGGCAGCGGGAAGGAGGAGGTTATACAGCGGGGAACGCTTGGTTATTATATAGCGAGAGTTGCTTGATGAAGAAAACGATACGAAGAGAGGGAACGACGAATTGATAGAAAAAAAAAGTGAGAATATTTGATTTGGGAGGGTAGGAAAAAGCGAGGTAGCTGCTAAAATCGAATGAGAGGAAGAGCGAGTGAGCAAGAGAAAAGACAATCTGAAGGTTCTGACGGGAGATGGCGAGGGCGCTCGAATCACTAAAACACTCGGAGCGGCAGGGGGTCAAGAAGGCAGAAAGAGAGGGAAGTTGGACGGGCGGAGCGACGAGCGACAGAAGGGGGTCGCCCTAGCGACACACTATGCGACTACGCAGTCATAGAGAACGAGAGCGAGCGAGAGAGAGAGAGAGAGCGAGAGATGAGACAGGCGCGTGCGCATGGTACGTACGATTGCAAGTTCGAGGGGGCGAGAAGGAGTGAGAAAGCACTGCTCGGGGAAAGACAGCTACAACAAGAGAGAGAGAGCAGGAGAAACGGTAGGAAGGAGGAAGAGCGATGTAGTGTTACGAGAAAAGGATAGAGAGAGATGATATCCATCGAGTATCAAACCAGCTGGTTGGCAAGGGAGCTGTGCTGTGAGCAGTCGCCAGTGAGACGCGGCAGCCCGCGAGCCGTTCCGCGTATCGTCGTCCTCTTTCTCTCTCTCTCTCTTTCTCTCCCGCGCATACACACGTATCATTGATAATATATATATATATATATATATATATGTACAGAGAGTACGCGTATATCCTTCGTGCACACGCGTGAAGTGGTGGAAAAAAAAGATTACGTTGACAAAATATTCCTCTCTGGAATCATCCGTTAGTACGCTATCGACGACGACGACAACGACGACGATTACCTGGATCGTCGTCAACGTGCTGTGCGCGTTCTGTGTGGTTCGTACAACGTGTGTGTTTGTGTGTATGTGTCGTGTTGTAAAATTCTTCGAGTTTTATAACGCTCTCGCGCCGTGCGGTACAAACAGGAATCGGTCTCGCGCTCGCGCAATAAGTGTCAATTCAACCAACCAACCAACCACCTACACACGGCCAACAATATATCGCATCGAAGAGCGCGCGCGGTGATTATAGCTCCGTCTTTCTTTTATCGAGTCACGGGGAGAGAGCGCAGGGGTTGGGCGAAAAAGGGGGTAACACAGGCTCGTCAAGAGATTTGGAGGCGCGTATCTCGCGCACCACAAGTTCCTTCGTGCTGCACCAGAAAACCCGTGTATTTGCGTGCATGTGTGCGTGTGCGTGTGTGTGTGTGTATGCGTGCGTGTGTGCGCGCGTGTCCGACAAAAAGATAATCGAACGGTATATGCATCACAACGAGGGAGAAGAGTTTTTCGGGGCTCTTGATCTGTCAAAGGGGGGCGCCCCGTCACAGAGCAATAGAGCGAGGATTGTGTCCATTTGTCCTTCTCGCTTCTCGTCTCCTCCTTATTCTTCTCCTTCTCCTCTTTTTCGGGTGCGCGCGTGTTTCTGTGCGTGTCATGTAATATTTATATTTTTTCACACCCCTCTCCTCGATCGTTATACATAACACATCGAAAGGAAAAACATTCGAAATCTTTGTTGTTTTTTAATTTTTTATTTCCTTAACGAATGATGAGATATTGAAAACGCACATTTTATAAAATAAAATTTTCGCTTTATACAGTCGCAAATTTTGCCACAAAAAATACAGCCGAAGACTACGATCGTAAATTTTTCATAAAGTTTATATTTGTGGGAGTTTTAACTTTTTCACTCGGTCTCTTACATCAATCGTCAGTATTAATAATCGTTCGCTCTCCGTGACGTGATATTAGTTTAGTATATAAAAATATTATATATGTATATACATATGAATATATGTGTAAGCGATATTGAGTAGTCTGCCGTGTTGGAGTGTCCTATATATCGTCACACTTGCTCCATCGGTATTTCCCTACATACAAGAATTTCTATCCATCTTTACTTGTAAAAAAACAAATTTTTTATACGTATATCTATCCCGCCACCTATCGAGGCATACAGATAAACACAGAATACGCGTTTCATAGTATCGCTGAGATATATACGTATATGCATATATACTGGTAATAGTATACGGGAGTGTACTATAATTCGCTCTGTGATCGTATGTGTATAGAAAAAAGCGCACGCATACACAATCGTGCGCTGCTGTTAACGACTCTCAAGATGGCTGCCGACTCGGGAATGGAGACGTGTCCCTCCCCAGAAATCGCGGATTCGAGGAAGCGACCCCTCGACTGCGACGTGGAAAACGGGGCAACCAAAAGGTCCCATTACGGTTCAGGTAATTATTGATAAACATTTTTCGTTTTTTTTTTTATGTTTAATTTTTTGTTGAATTCAAATTAAAATTTGTTTCATATAAATTAGCAACAGCACTAACGATTTTTGTACACTGTTCACGCTATTGTTCAAATTTCTGGCTTGTTTCTATTTGTTATAAATTCGTCTATTCCATTGTTTTCTCATCTTCTTTTACGCCGCATCTGCGTATTTTTTGTCAGGTCTCGCAGACGTCGCAATTCAGTTTACTCTCGATTCCCTCTTTTTATTTTCCTTACAAGATATGACAGTTCCTTGTGCCGAGTGTTACGTAGCTTATTTCATAGATTTTTTTTTCGCTCTTTTTTCGTAAGTTTGGCTAGTACTGTCGTTCGTTGTATTCACCACGGAAAAACGGAAAGCGGTGCACACCTCTCGGTGCTCTGTCACTGCAGAGAATAGGGTGGGGGAAGGAGAGGAGGAGAAGCGCGGTTACCCGCATTGCAGTTCAACAGTTGTACGCGCGGGCAACCATGTTTTTCTTAGATTTTATATTTTTGTTATCAGTGTCGTTGCCGATAACGAGTACCATGTCTTTTTATAATGAGCTATAAAAAAAAAAAAAAAAGTTGGCGGGAAAATTGAAACGGGTATTGGACATTTTTTCGTTTCTGCATTATTAGGTTAACCGTTTATTTGTAACCTCGGATTTCTTCATCAACAATTTAGACAACGCGTTCACTTAAAGACAATTCTCCTTTCTTCTTACCGAACCTCAATCTCGAGTTAAAATAAAAGCGCGCGCAAGCAGCCCAAGATAAGTCAGGTGCCGTCAGGTGGTAAAAGCGGTGGCGGCGGGAGAGAGAAGAAGAGGGGCGATGGAAAAAGGGCTCCAACCTCCTTCTCTCTCTTTTCTTGCAGCGTTTTCTTCAGGGCGCAAACGTCACATTTACGCGCGCGTCGCGCACAAACATTCCCGTTTTCGAATTTGACGGTCTCATCGGGTTCTCATACGCGTTCACCGTGCTGCAATGCGTGGGCGTCCCACAACTCTCGCTAATGGAGGCTTCTTGCTACTTCTGGTAGCAGTCCGCGGTCACGGCGCTGAGAAGCTCCGTGACTACGCAACTTTGATTCTCCCGCGACATTTTTTTTCATCGTTTTTTCTTCACTGTCCGGTCTTCTTGGTTGAGACGTCATCAATCTGTCTGTTTCACGGATGTCGACTACCAGCGATATCTGTGCATCACCAGTTTTCAAACAACTTTTGGATCTCTGTCATTTGCCGGTTTTACGTACGATAAACAATACCTATTGGACGTCCTGCATTTTCTTAATGTTGACCCGTTTTCGAGGGATCCGCGCGAGCTTCCGGTTTCTACCGTTATTGTAGAAACGTTCTCGGTCGCCCGTTGATTCTCCACTTCGACAGGTCACCGCGTAAGGCCGTATAATATCATTGTTCTTTCGTACCGTGGTGGTGTGGCGCGCGGTCACCCAGGATGTGGCGCATCGGTGAGTCCTTCGTGGCAATCGCATATACATATCTAAATATATGCATATATCTGTCGTGTGTGTGGTTGAGCGGGCCCCAATACACGGAGGCGCCTCGGTACTTCAGGTCAAGGTCCATGCCGAGTTCCGTGAGCGACTCGAGAGTTTTCAGTCTACGGTACTGCTTTGCACCCCATCTATCAAACAGCTGTTATCCTACGGCGCCTATTCTTCAAACAAAGAAAATTTCTTCTCGCTGCTTTTAACCTTTTTCTTGCACGTAAGCATACTATTTTATTTTAAGCTTTCATTATTGTCACGTCTTTTTTCTGGCGTAACTGCTTTCAGCTTATTTTCTCACGATGCCGAAGTTTGCAACGTTGGAGTCCAACGAAATGAACGAAAAAAACATTTGCCAATTTTTTATTTCACGAGAATCATTGATGCGTACTGAGTAACTACGAATTGCAAATGAGGCAGCCACCAGAATTGGACAATTACTGGAATTGTTGGAGAGTTTTTTCGAATCACTTCGTTGGACTCCAACGTTGCAAACTTCAGTGTCATATTTTCTCTTCCTACATTCTACAACCGAGCGTTTTTCATCATTGCGAGTGACGACACGATTCATCGCCAACTTGCCTGAGCATGCTTTGCGGAATTTTTTTTTTTTTTTCTTTTTGTAATGTTTTGATACTGTTACGCCATTTGAGTTTACGCGCGAATTTTTTGATTCGTAGTTTCGAGCTCCGTTTTTTGTTTGTTTGTGAGAATCGTCATTATCGTTCCCTCCATCGTATTCGTATGTTCTGTGAAATAACCTAGAAAAAAATCTTTTCTCATTAAATACATTAATCCATGTCAAATGTGTGGAATATACATTAATATTTGAAAAATATTATCTTTCAGCTTTATTTGACGAATTCTCAAACCAACTTTCATCCTTCGAGTGTGAAATGTAAACTTACTATTGAGACGTTATCGAAATTAATTAAATTAAATTGTGTTAGTCTCCAGAATGAAAATGCTATTGTTACCTTTAGTTGTGTTACATATGTGTACTTATATTGGGTTCAGAATGTATGGCTCTGCTTTCATTTACATATTTTCTACTCACAAATTTGATGAAACCTTTTACATCGAATGTATAACCACACCTGTCAAATTTATAAATCCAATTTCCCGCCGCAGCCATGCGTTGTAGATTGAGTTATTAGAATTGAAAAGAACATTCGATTCTCGTGATGTTAGAAACTACTGCTAATAAACTGGTTCATTAATATTTGTAATAAAAAACTAAAATTGAGAGAAAAAAACAAAGTGTTCTCCGCAGTTGAGACTTTTTGACTGTGTCAAGACGTTATTCATTTGAATATTTTATTTGTTTGCAGGAGGAGATGGCATGTATCACCTCAAGGTACTGGTGCCGGGTGTTGCCGCAGGTGCCATTATTGGCAAAGGTGGCGAAACCATTGCCCAGTTACAGAAAGATACAGAAGCGAGGGTCAAAATGTCCAAGGCTCGTGACTTCTACCCAGGTAATTTGAAAGTTGATACGAGAGAAGGTGGTTTAATTGCCAAAAAATTGTACAATCAACCAAAGAAATATTAACCATCAACGATTTTACCTTGCAAAGCTGAGTTTGTTTTTCTTTGTTCCAACTTTTTAGGAACTTCGGAACGAGTCTGCTTAATAACAGGCAGCGTAGAAGCGATAATGGCCGTTATGGATTTTATAATGGAAAAAATTCGTGAAAAGCCTGATCTTACACCCAAAACGACTGTTGACTTTGACACAGGAAAAGCAACAGCTGAAAGAGACAAACAGGTGAGTTCATCAAGCATTTGCTATGTACAGTATCTCATAAATAGGATTCTCGTACCTGCAATAGAGTTGGGTGAACAAATTTCCAAAGCTTCGCCGGACAGAGTATGTTTACTATGACCATTATTGAATTATACATTACATTTAAAAGATAGGTAATTCATGAGGTTTGTTTGCCAGTCTGTTATTAACTTTTGTTTACATATAAAATGATTTTATCGCAATACTTGTAATGTTATGTCAGAATGGCTTTCTTTCTCTATTCATTTATAGTTATGTCATGTTTGAAAATGATAACTCCCATTCTGAATTTCTACGGTACATCTCGTTTTGTTGATTGTAAAAAAAATTGTCATTTGAAGGAAAAATTGGACGAAATGTTTTAATGCTGAATGAAAATCCGATATGAATTGGGATATGGATTCAGATAGAATAATGGAAAGACTTGAAAATAGACGTAACGTATCACATACTTTAAACGGTCGAACGAGTGAGATCACTATGTGACTTTTGCCTGTTAGCAATGACCCAGTTAAGTTGTCGAGCTCTCGTATGGTTTAAATGACGCACATGTATCTGGGTCTTTAAACGTTGCACCGTGATCGCTCATTGCTCGTGCATTATGAATCAAAATAGATAGCCTGTGGATGACGTATTATCATGGAAAGATTTTTTCCTTTTAACCTTTTAAGGACGGGGGAGTCTTGCGTTGAAATGGACCTTCTTTTTTCACAAAATTTGTGCATAATATTGATAAATTTTTCAAGTGGAATGCCCGACCAAACTAGTGGTCGATATTTCGATCAGACAGAGTATTATAGTAAGTTGTGAAACAAAATTACGACTTTTCGAATAGAAAAGTCGAAACATCTCGATCCCGAAAATTTCGTTCAAGTTTATAAAAACTTGCAATTTTTCCTTGTTTGGATATTGTTGGCTCCAATTTTGTGATGAAAAAAATGATTGATTCGGTCGTATTTTTTGGTCGCAGGTAAAGATACTCGTACCGAACAGTACAGCGGGTATGATAATCGGCAAAGCCGGCAACTATATAAAACAGATAAAAGAAGAATCCGGCTCTTACGTGCAAATAAGCCAAAAGGCCAAGGACGTTTCGCTACAAGAACGTTGCATAACTGTGATCGGGGAGAAGGAAAATAATCGGAATGCGCTTCTAATGATCCTTGCTAAAATAGCTGACGATCCCCAGAGCGGTACATGCTTGAACGTCAGTTACGCCGATATTACGGGACCGGTGGCCAATTACAATCCAACGGGTAGTCCTTATGCTCAAGCACCGACAACAACGCCAACTTACACGCCACCTGCCGGCCTCAACACCGGTGAGCAATGTAAAAAACATTTTTTTTTTCTTTTTTTCTATTCCTTATACTAGCCTCCGTGATTTATTGAATAATCACCTTTTTCTTTCCGAAAAATCACATTCGAATCGAGCGCAATTTCAATGTCCGAGTGTATCGATGCACGTGGCAAATAAAAAATACAAACCGATAGAAAGAAAAAAAAAAGGCGATTTTTCGAAAAGTCAAGCCCCTCCACCTGAACGATATTGAAGCGTGCAATATTTAAAAGTTGAAATAACATAGGAGAAAAAAAAAAGAGACAAGTTTATTGGAAAACGTCGTTGGTACGATTGCAAACTTCAAGATCGTATTTCCCGTTGAGAAAAGTTAATAAAAATACGATTAACGATTGTACAATGGTGTTGTTGTTTGTTTCTCTTGGTCGGGCTCGCTGACTGTACGGTCTACGGTTTATCGATGACTGGGGTGGTGCGTGCGCGCTCGATTCGTTTGACGTTTCGATACGGGGACGAGGGCAGTGAGTCTGCTGAACGGAGCTGGTCTGAGTTTAAATTTGAATCTCGGAGCGGCGATAACAACGGGAACGGCACCGGTAACGACTCAATTGCTCGAGCATATAAAATTGAATCTACGAAGCACGGGTTTTTCGGAGCCAGCGGCAACGGAAATATTGACGGCGATCGCGACACTGGCAAAATACAATATCCTCGGTATGGGTATAGGTATGCCGTCGAGCGTGAGTTATCTCGGTAATCCGATAGAGACAACGACGACGGCCAACGGTTCGAACAACAACGGCGGTGTATTCGGTCCTATCGGTACGGTACCGGCCCTCGGAACAACCTCGCCAACACCGAGAAATCCGCTCGATCGATACGAGCCGTTCGATCCATTCCGACAGAACAACACAGCGGCAAGCGCGATACATCTCAACAACAATTCGTTCGGGCTGGGAACGAATCAATTGTCACTCGTAAGTAAGAGTCCTACTCAGGTAGACGCCAGCAGCAAGGAGACCAAGAAAGTAGATATAGAAATTGCAGAGATTATAGTGGGAGCTATACTGGGACCAGGCGGTCGTTCCCTCACTGAGATTCAACATCTGAGTGGGGCCAACATACAGATATCTAAGAAGGGCGTATTTGCTCCCGGTACGAGGAATCGAATTGTCACTATCACGGGTTATCCGAGTACTATCGGAACCGCTGAATACCTGATACAGCAGAGGATCAGCGAGGAGGAGGCTAAACGCGCACGTCACAATGCCATTGCCGGCATGATTCATTGATTACCCGAAATTCCTCCCTCCTCCGCCCCCGTCGCCCCAGCCGTCGTTGCTGACCCTCTTCTACACGTTCACATCACCGAGTTTAACCCAAACTTTGACACCGTTAACGCCAACAAACTCGACTCAACTTGACTCAACCCCTTTTCCTCCTGCCCCCCCCCCCCCCCATCTATTCATCGTCGTTCGATCCCCAAAAGATCAAACTCTACGAAACACGTTTCAACTCGCTGACAAATACGAAAACAAATCTGTCAGCGATCATTGCAAGAGAGCTAAAAATTGAAAACTGAAAACACACACACACACACTCGGGCACAGATATACTCGGATACACCCAGTCTCCCACGCAACTCTTGATAGAATACGAGATAACGCCACCTCCATCTCCTCCTGCGTCTTCTTCTTCTTCTTCTTCTTCTTCGTATTGGAATGTTAACCAATCCTGGCCCCCTCGACATTTGAGACGAAACAGCAACGGCTTTTCTCTCGTCTTCCCCGACTATTTTCTTGTTCATTCCGAGAAAAAGCACATTCGACAACAACGGAGGTTGGTTGACGTGAAAAAAATGTCTTTCTTTGGACATCGATTATCCGAATATAGGGCACAACTCGTCGAGAAAAGTTTAGCTAAGAATTAAAAATTCAAAGATGAAAACATTGTCGTCGCTGTCGCCTAGCGACGCTGATGATATACGGGGAAAAAAGAACAAACTAAAGCGATATATTCGACGTAAGAGAGAACATTCTTATTGTTCAATTGTTAAATTTTGATTGATCACTTTCATTTAATCGCATCACACAGTTCCATACACGTATCCATCACACGTCACTTCTCGACGTTTATCCAACATTTAACATTCTCGTTACATAATTATCGATATATAGACTACTACAATTGTTCTGTGATACACCACATTACGGGGCTTTATCACGCATATTGTTGCATATACATCAGAGCCAGATACAACATATATTATTAGCACGTGTCGGTAACTCTTGTATACATGCATGTATAATGTATATATGTATATGTCTCAGGATTATGAAAATGGTAGTTTCCGAAAGTTGGTTTGGTTTTTAAACTAAAAATTCAACATCTTTGGCAATCGTCGGATATTTAATGCGTACTTGCCGAGGACACGCGACGCCACGAACAACCACGTTTGTTTTTTTTTTTTTTTTTTTTTTCTTTTCAACAATTCGTGCCTCGAATCGTTGCGAGAAAATCCGAAGATTTTTCAGTTGGACGAGCGCCGCGAGCATGCCTTGACGATCATACCAATTATCTATCCGATCCGATAATGTTTAAAGACCGCGATAGAAACAAACTTTGGAAAGCGATACGAAGAATTTTCAAAGCTCCGCCCCGATATGAGGATCGTAATCATTTTTTCTTCTTAGCAATACGAGCGACTTTAGTCAAACAGCTTGCGTTTAAATATTTCTTTCGATTTATCAAATATCGACGCGTATTTGTTCGACACGATAAAAGGAGCTTCGAAAAAAATCGTTCGCACGAATACCAAAGATTAATAAAGTACGGACGAAGAAAGCTTTCGATCACACTCGAATATTAAGTATGTATACATGTATGCATAGCGTATGTATCAATATGTCACATACATAAAATCAATGTATATATGAATATATACGCACATATAGAGCTGGCTGGTCCGGCGATCGAGATCGCGTTTTAACGTCCATTCAGTACGTTTTTCAATCATCTCGCGATGCCCATGAATTTTCAATTGATACAAGTTGTGTTGTCGCTATTTGAGCATTTTCAATTAAAATGCCACAACCGCTAATCGCGAGAATCGTGACTACGAGGCATGTTTTTTTTACCGACCTGGTGGAATTTGTTCTTTTTTCTTCCATTTCGTTATATTGAAGATTTTCATATTCCATTCCACGATCGTTGTTTCTTCGCCCCTAGTAGGTTTTCGACGTCATTGACGGCTGAGATGTATACATACATACATACGCGTCAGAGAATCGCCACGAAATGGCGCTCGTTTGTCAAGATAAAGAAAAAAAAATAAAATAAATCGTGTTACGTAGCTATTTAGAAAAATCGAAAGGTGTATAAAAAAATAGCGTAAAACAGAGGCGAACAATCCGAGGCGAATTCACGTACGTTGATGATGAAAACAAATATTACAAAGATTGCAAGAAATATGATCTCTTGCAGTATAAACATTTCGGGCGACCGGCCGCAAAGCGAATTTTATGAAATATCAGACGCGTACAAAAAATAGTGAGAATATTACGAAAAGATTCGCCGTTTGCTATGGTATTTTTTTTTAAACCTAACAGACGGAGCACAGTTGGGACGGTAAAAGTGGGCTACGAGGAATGCCCGTCCTCAAATTTCCCATACAACAACAACAACAACAACAACAACAACAACAACAACAATAATAATAATATAATGAGATTGTTATATTTATTACTATTCGTGAATTTGAGGCATATGAGAAGTTTGTTAAAATATTTACGAATATGGAAAAAAAACGACTTAATTCCATACGATTTTCTTTGGGAGCTAGGGGGGCTGTTTTTGGGTCAATCAAATCCGTGTTCAAACTCCAGCAGCGTAGCAGCGAATAGGGAGAGAGAGAGAGAGAGAGAGAGAGAACGAGTAAGAAAAGTTTTCTGGTCGTGCCGATTAGCGAATAATAGGAGTATAGTTAGTAATCGTAATGAATTGACGCGCTGGTAAAGAAAAAAAAACAAAAAAAAATAATAAAATAGTTAAATAAAAACGAAGCAGTAAATCTGATGTAGAATTTAACAAAAAAGAAATTAATAGGACGGGCTTGTGGAAGAACGACGATGAAACATCGTCGATAAAAAGCGTGTACAATCGCGGACTCGCGGAAAATAGAACGATATAAACATAAAGAGAGAAGGAGTGAGACAAAAAAATGCAAAGGGCGCTGGATCACCGCTTTTCGAAAAGAATAAAAAGATACAAAATAACACTGAAATAATGATGAAATGTATATTTATAAATATATAACATTATTGATGATAATATATTGACAGCAGGGAAAAACGCAGAGAAATATATATACAAGGCGTGAGAGATAAAGGAAAAGAGAGAGAAATATATATATACATATATATATATATATATATATAAATGAGATAACGAGTAATAGAATGATATTATAAATATTGTTGACATAATATTTGCGTCCGCGAGTACGAGCATGATTAAATATTGTTTTACAATTGTATATGTTGACTATTGTATGAATTGACTCTCCGCGAGTCTCTTGTCCTTCGAGCTCCTATCATATATACGCATATGTATATATATTATTCATACAAACATTCGAAAAGTGACAGAAATAATACATTATTCATTCACATATTGTACCATGAAGATCGTGTTAAATAGTTAAGGAAGTAAGGAAGTAAATATTTTGGAGAAAAGGTTGGCGGGCTGGGGTGGGATATGGGAAGTATAAAATTGTCATAGCGTTAGGTGGGAGGATCGAGAAAGGAAGAAAAGTGAAAATTTGATATAGCTGCTCGTATCGGTGTAATTAGGTGGAGTACGATTAGCGTATAAGTGACGATAGACGATAATAATGAGCTGATTTTATTCTCATTATTTTATTCTCCCAGGAGATGGTTTACCGCGGCATTCGTGCATATATACGCAAGCATTGCATCGTATAACACTAATAAATCTTGTATGAAATTATACGGAAACCATTACAACACTATATTAATGATGGAAATGAGTAGGAAACTATTAGTTTTTAACGAGTATCATCGTTGTTAAATAATGCCGTTTCAAAGGGCTCTTTTCATCATTCTCTTTCTCAATGCGAATCATCGTTCGTGAATATTAATTCGTCCCCGGCTTTATCAATCTCTAGATTCATACGGTTATTATTATTATTATTCTTTTTCCCATCCATCCATTTCACTCATTCTTTCATCGTCGCGAAAGTTACCTACCATTGATAAACGGGAATAATATTGTAAATATCGTTGGATCCTATTTTGGATGAGAATCCCCCATCGAACAACTTTCGGGTAGCAAAAGACAAAATTGAAAAAGAAAACATTACGCGTATTACGTAAGAACGATGATGAAATCTTTTGTTATCGTGAGAGAGAAAGAGAGAGAGAGAAAATAATACGAAATTACCTGTTTAAACGTAAAATAAAAGGGAAAATGAAAACGTCTGAAAGAAGATGACGATAATGAATATGTATATATATTTTGTTGAATCTCCAATGCCGTGTAAAAAATGTAGCAATTTTGGTTTTGCGCAGGAAAAATAGCTCCGCGGCAAGCGAACCTTCATCGAGCAAGGACCGAATTCGGGATAAAGGAGCTTTCTTCTGCGCGTCTATATCCTGAACGTGGTATATAGGAAAAAAAAAAAAACTAATCGCAATGCGACACAGCAAAGGTGTGATCGGGGAATAAAATAAAAAGTTTTTGCTATTGCGCCGATGACGGGGGAGAACCGATCAAAACAGAATCATTCCCCTCTCCCTTTTGCTCACCATTCGTGGGTGGGGGGAGCAAATAAGCATGAAAGAAAGAATTCGAAACGCGTACAACGCTGATCCTACTTTCCTCAAGAGAGAGAAAGAGAGAGAGAGAGAGAGAGAGAGAAAAGAAAGCTTGGGTAAGAATCAAAGAGATTAATGCTTTTTCCGGACTTGTGGAGTTTTCAGGCTGAGTACCTTTTTTCTATTAATTTGTCCCCTCAACCCTGTCATTTTATTCTAATTACCTTTATTCACCAGCATTATGCCTTTGTCCGACGTTTTCTCGTTTATTCATTCATTTCTTTTTTTATTCCTTCGAATCCGACGAATCGTCCGAAATGCTCGTTATACTCTCCAAAGTCCGTTTCGAATGTCTCTTTGGTAGTCCAATAGACAAACTTCTTGTTGAAAAAAGATAACAAAAATTTAGCCGAAAATGATTAGTGTTTCCTCCCGAAATTGAAATCTTTTCAAAATTTATTCTTTCCAATGCTACCTGCGAGTTGTTCGAAAAAAAAAAACCCACGATGTTACTCTGTTGGTGGAATAAAAAAGTTGAAGCGAAATCGTTAACACTTGGAATTCCCGTTTTCAAGCATTACCAATCGATCATTTTCACCAACTCATTTCATCACATAAAAGTATATTAAATCATAAACAAATATATATATATATATTGATATAAATGTGTTCTTGTATGTGTGTGAATGTGTGTGCGTGTGTGCTGGGTATATACATTCATATATTGATGGTGCATTGTATTTCATGGGATTCGTAGAAATCGAATGTTCGCGCACAATTGGACTCGTGTTTGTAGAATTTGTTGGCTCTTGTTGTGCGCGAACGGCCGACTTGACGCGAAACTAAAAATCAAGAAAAACACCTTATCATAAGTTGTAATTTGAAATGACTATCGTAGATACTACAGTATCCTCGTCGATCCTCGATTAGCGAATAAACACTGAGAATCTATAGTATTGAAAATGCATATTAAAAATATCGTATACACGAACTTGATCGACGTTTGAAATCTGCTCTCACTGCTCGAATTTTATTCAAATTTTAATTACCCTCGACGAACTCACTTTTTGAGGATCATCGTCATCATCATCATCGTCATCGTCATCATCATCGTCATCATTCACTCGACACTGACACATCAAAAATTCGAACGCCATTCGTATTAAAAGTTTAGAAGATTGAAGGGAGATTTTTTCATTTCGAGATGGTTACCGGAGATATTGAAATTCTCAGAGGTTCGCTTAATTACATTACAAAATATCGTAAACGTGTAACGATAAAATGGTGAAGAAAAAAAAAATAATATCAACGATACCGTATACACACGAGCCGAGTTACCAGGAAGAGAATGAGAATTTCATCTATTCGAATTGGTTTTAAATTGAAACAACTCTCACTAGAACAATCATTGAATAGACAGGAAAAATCCATTTCACGTTTGTAACGTTCAAAGCTACGGAAAACAGATAACATACAATTCACGCGACCCGTCAATAGGACTCTGCATCCCGCGTCATTTAATATCATAAAACACACGACCCAACGCATACGCATGTGCACACATACATACATATATATATATTTGTTTTTAACCGTCTTTCATATTTCTTGATTTTGGTGTTTTCATTTGCTTATCCGATTTTCATTGAATCATCTATGCTTGAGGTATCGACGACTCATTTGCGTCATTCAATACCGAAGATATTATAACGATTGAAATTATGCAACAAAGTTTGAATAAAATTATTAGTATAAAATGACTTTTAAGAGAATCACGAAATTCGATCTCGGTAAGAGCGGGATTAACGAGGATCAGTAACAAAAAGAGGGAAAATATCTACCTATAGAAACAAAAATACTATTAAAAAAACAAAAAGTGCAGTTACACGATTCGATCGCGATATAGTGCCATAAATACACGTCCCTTGGCCACGTTTCAAATGATTTGCCAACTAAAGACACGAGACAAAGAGAGAAAGGGTTTTTTAAAAATTTGTAGAGGAATTTTCATCGCATATCTCGATTTATTCTATTGCAACTCTGTTACGTGTTATTTTTTCTCTCTCTCTTCTATGCTCAAGCCTATGACATTTAAGGGATTCCCCCATCGATTCTCACGAACGTGTGTTTGTACAAAAAAAAAAAAAAATGAGAAATTTTTTTATCCAGAACCTTAACGGATTTCAATTTTGTCTTATCAAAGTCCTGAGGAATGAACAAAATGCGAGGAATTTCTTATTTCACGATACAGAAAATTGCAGAGCTTTGGCGGTTGATTTTTCGTTTGATATTTATTGTTTGGGCTAAAAATGAGAGCAAATATTGCTTCTGAAAATTCAATGGCACAGGGTCCCTTTATTATCTATCAATTCAGAACAACGTTAAAAGAATGAATTCATAAATCTCGAGTTTTGCCTTCATTCTCATATTGAGTTTTAATTTCAGACTCGTCGAGTCAATAACTAGAGTTTAATAAAACCCTCGAAGTGTTAATAATACCAAAACTAACGCCAAGCAAGGCTCGAAATCTAACTCTGAGCAGGTAACGAACAAGAACTAAAAACTACTATGCAACGTTGTACTATGCAACGTGCTGCCTGAACGAGGGATTTAAATACGACCGTTATTATAGCGACGTAAACATAATAAAAATAAAATAGAAAAGAAGAAAATCGGTCGATGACGAATAAAGTGTATCGCGATACAATAGGCACAAAAATTGATAGCCAGAGCGCGTTCAGCCTTTTCCAATTTTTAATATAAATGGTTACTTCGAGTCTCTACCGAACACACACACACACACACAACGCATCTTTATACTTGATTATGATTGGTGCGGCGACAAGACGATTCCGATAAGCACCGAAATATTCGAAACAATCGGAAAAACTTATCACACGCATCATAACTGTTACATCCTTCGGTAGTGAGACAAAAAAGAATTCGCAGTTTTACATCAATTATATCGTATCTGTTGACAATAGGCCGGAAGGAAATGCTAAAATCGTTGTTATCTTGATGAAAAAAAAAAGTGAGATTAAAAAAAATAATCGTTTTGAGTGACAAGCCCGAATCGTTAAAACGTATATATAAATAAGAAGCACGTGGTTGCTATATATGAAAAATAAATATGAGCAAACAAATGGTACTGGTAGAAAGTTTGTTTTCACGACGAAATGAGCCAGCCAACGTTGTTGGGTCATTGTCAAGTTTGTGATGAGATACGAGAGAAGATAAGTAAGAAGAGGGATAACAAAAATTAAAGAAATTTATAGATCCTTTGAGGATTGCTAGAGTACGATGGGAAGCAAAGCCCCCATTGTGAATAAATAATTATTAAAGAATACGTTGAGCGCACTCGGGAATTAAATAAAAATTTGTTCAACACTCTATATTCTCTGCGAGGGTGGCGCTGTGCTCAGTTTATTTGTATTTTTGTCGTTGTTTGCGAACACTCGTGTATGCAGCGTGTGTTGTTTCGAGTGATATTTCACTTGAAATCGATCAGGCCTAAAGTTCAAAAACTACGAATCAGTTTTGATCGAACCCAACGCGTTTTGAATTCATTAGGCAGTTGCATTCGGTCAATAATAACACAAGAATTTTATTCTCTGTCGACCCACGAACCCAGCAGCGCCGTCTCGCTCTATTACCGATGCGAACTTGACAAAAAAACTATAGGTTCATATAACGATAAGATGACGTTCGGTCGTGCATCTTATCGAGATTAAAAACGAGAGAAATCACTAGAGAGACGACACTAAAGTATAGAAATAGACACGAATACGCGGTCAAAAGGTTCGTACGAACAAGGAAAAACTGTTCTCAATGCCGTATCATCGGAAGTGTTTAGATATTGTTAATAACTTGGTTATTATTATTATCGACTTGTTTTTTCATGCTGCCCCGCGGGTAGCGATGTTCGGTGCACCTTGCCGTTCGTCGAGTACCAGCAGCAGAATCGCCAAAATTCAAAGCAAAACTCTAGAAAATAATTTGAAGCTCACTCGTGCTTTATAAAATTCCAAAACGTCAACAATTTATTTAGAATTTCGAGATTTTAGGGACGATACATCTCCCGTTGCAGCACCGATTAAAAACTAGTCGATTTTGTACAAGAAAATCGAAACGTTGAGAAAAACAAGTGGAGGGATATTGAAAATTCAAGCACCGTAGAAAATCGCTTATAAAGAGGAATATTTATACGTACCTTGTTGACTCTAAGTATACACGTGTATGCGTGTGTGCGCGCGCACGCACACATGCATACGCATATACATATTTCAGATTAAAAATAATAATTATAACCGTGGATAGTCGCGAGAATCGCTACATAACTCGAAGGACGATTCCGTCTCGTGAAAAATAGAAAAAACGTACGTACAACAAGTACACCTATATTCGAAGATTGATCGATACTATCGAGTTGAAAGACCACGCGTACGCGTGCGCGGAACGAGATGAAATGATAGAAAAGAATAAACATACACGGAAAGAGAAGCGAATGGAATTTCCCGTACAACTCGTGTGCTTTATTTCGTGATGCTGGATGCGAGTCCGCGCATACTTATACACGTATATTATAAAATAAGTATGCGCAAACACACGGCGTGCGAATAATGGTTCGTAATAATGTAATAAACGCGTGTGTCAGCACGACATTGATGTACAAAAGTGAGAGAGATCTGAATGATGAAAAAAAGAAAAAATAACAAAAAAAAAAAACAAAAAATGGGATTAAAAAAAAGATATAAAACAAAAACACCTATCGGAGGAAGATGATGGGAGAAAATAAGACACGCGCGGTCGATTAGCCATAGAAGAAACTTTCACGATTATACAATATTACCGCCGAGATCGAGCGCAGCTGGCTGCGGAAGGTTATCATAGAAAAAGTGAAGAAAAAAAAACAGAGAGAGAGAGAGAGAAAAAGAGAGTAATATAAATAATGATAGTTAAAGAAAATTAAAGAGAGTGAGAGCAGAGCGAGCGAGAGAGCGTGAAATGTATGAACCCGGAGAAGCAGAGATCGTTCGTCACTGGTGAAGTACGATCGAGTATTGTACCTTAACATTCCTTTGGCTATAAAGAGAAAAGTTGAAGAAAAAAATAAACCAAGAGTATAGTAAGTTTAAGAAAACGTGCTAGAAACGATCCAATGTCATCCGTGACCGGCGCGTGATTTTCTTTTTCTTTTTCTTTTTCTTTTTTTCCCCCGTTTATCCATTTTTTTTTCGTTGTTGCCTCGTTTCGCCATAAACATTTTAAACCGTCTTTTTTTAACTTTTTCGTTCGCTTCCGCGACGTTATATCGTCGCCGGAACTCGTTCCTCGAAAATTCTGACCGAACGACGCAATCATACATACATACACCCACCACATGTTACATCCGAAATGTCATGAAGGAAATACTATATAGAATAACAAGCATACTCGTCATCCTCAAAGTTGTGTCAAATCATCGATAGTAATAATACTACACTTTGCTTAAATTTGCTTCTTTTCCGGATTATACGCCGCATCGTTGATTATATCATTGAACGAGATACGTTTCCCTTTCGGCGCGCGCTCGTCGTTGGCTCGAAAATTCGGCAAATTAACGGAGATATTTGATTTTTATCCTCCATCACTTTCACAACTCGGGTAGCGAGAAAATCGACGAAATTTCGAGCTGTTTCCTCGCGCGACGCAAGAGAGACGGCGTTCTTGCAATTTTTCATTCATTTCGTTTCTCTCCGTTTTTTTATCATCCGTATAATTGCATTGTACAAACAAACAAACAAACAAACAAACAAAACAAGAAAAGATATTTAGATGCCTTTTGTATTGATTTTTGAGGCACAAATCCAAAGTTACGAGCATCTTTTGCCCCATACATGTACATATATCTCTTATGTGTATATACGTACGTATGAATATAAATATAGAAAAACAGTTGAATAATGATAATCGTGTTAGCCAAGATTATGAGGAAAATAAATCAAAGAGGTTCGATATTTCGATTATAAACGAAACAATCCTCCGCGTCGCGTCTCTATCGACTATAAGTGAATTTTATTATCAAACGAGTAAACCGTTATTTTGTTTTATTCATCTTTCAACCGACTATTTCTATATCCGTGATTAATCGTATGTATTTCGAAATTTAACAAATATCTATATAAATATATATTGCGTTTTGTTTTAATGATGATAAAAATGATAGACATGTGTTGGGCAAAAGAGAGAAGAAAATGAATTTGTTCATGCATCACACATGGCTTGCCAGGCTGTAGGTAATACCTTTTTATTTATTTACGGGCACATAATTTTTGTATATATAAATATGCGTATATACGTATCCGTCATATATCATATATATGTATACATATATTTATTTTTTAGAGATTCTCTGTATATGTATTCACGAAATTCTCCTTTCTCCATATGTCATCATCCCTCCCCGCCACCCCCCTCCAGCCCCAACGCTCCGACGCGTGTGTCAGTCGAGAAGCGAAATAGAGTATGGTAATATTAATTATGATCGCAATTATGACGAAGTAGAAAAGAGAAAAAGAAAGAAATAAAAAATAATACGAAAGAATGAAAGAAGGATAAGAATTTACCATTAATGAAGAAAAAAACTAGAAAAAAAAATGAATTAATTATATTATCTACTATACATTCTGTCGACTCCTCCTGCCCGACGCCCTCCCACCACACATTTATTTGCATCTCCACCACCAAACTGTTAATTCTTTCATCCATTCGAGCGTATGACTTTTTTTTCTTTTTTTTTCTCTCCTTCTTTCCATTTTCAATGTTAAATAATTATAAAAGTAAAAATATAATATATTAACTATTTTCATTCATGAGGAAGCATCGTTACCTGTATGACAAGTGATCATAAGAGCATAATAAACAATCGCTCATCAAATGCATTACGTTGTTATTCATTTCACAATATCCCCAAATGCAACCAGAAAATAAAGAAACAATCTACCATATCCATCAATGAAAAAGAAAATAAAGAAAACAAAAAAAAACTTCATTTTTGGACGCGTGAACAAATAAAAAAGAAAAGGAAACTCTCGCGAACAATTTTTTTTTCGCATCCGACGAGGTCCATCAATCGAACATTACTTCGTCGTTCGAGAAATTAACAACAAAAACAAAGATCATAGCTTTTTTCGTTCGTTCATAATGACGTTATAAACGCTCATAATCGTGTGATTTTTTCGATCAAGATTTGTCGATCTGAAATAAAAAGACTCTGCGTTATGAAAGTACAATTAAGCTGTAATACATAGATTTTAAATGATGTGATGTTAAATCGAAATCAGGAAGGTCGCATACCTAACGATAATAATAATGATAATGATAACAATACTGAAATAATTATAAGTTGACAAAAAGTGAGCGTGAGGAAGCGCGTTGGTTGGTCTTCGCCTTCCTGCATTTTGATGAAATTGTACAAATGTTGTTCTTCAACCTCCGTGTAAGATATTAAGATTTGCCGCAGCTAATCGATTTTAAGTATATGAGAGTGCGTATATATATGATATATAAAAATATTGGAATATCAAAAGAATAAATATTTAGATTTCTTTCATCTCGGATGATCAGTGTCGTCACAGTGATATTAATTTCGAAATATTTTTGTCAAGTGACGACGACATATTCAAACCCCAGCGATATTGTTTTGAGCTGTGAAAAAAAAACTGTATATACGATAACTTCATTTTTGTATGATCTCTCGTTTGTCCGAAATCACGATCCAATCTACAATTTACGAGACAAACATCGCATAATCCTTTTACGTTCATCCAACATTCCACTCAATTTTCAGTTACGAGCTTGAAAAAAGAATAAAAATACATTCTAGACCCACGAGCAAAGCTGCTACTAGTCAATAATTAAGTAAATGTATTTTTTTATGGAATGATTTTGAGAAGAATAATAAAGAGAGTTATTAATATGGAAATTGGACTGAGATTGATGAACGTCGTCGATGCAATAGCGTACACATTCCAAGTTTAATGTTCACATGAAGACCCAGTAGTCTTGAATACATTTTTTTTTCTCGCGAACCAACGAATGGCAATATAAACGTTGCCAAAACAACGCCAGAAAGGAGAGAGAAGGTGAGTATCGAAAAATTAACAAGTTTTATCTTCGCTATGACACAGAATTTATTATCTTCTATCAAGCAATAAACGTACATCATTTTCACTTGTAAAATATTTATGTTTATCATACTTTTCGTACGTTATTTTTTTATTACATCTATTCTCAGTATAATCGCTACTTTTTGTTTATTTTATTTTCGTTTTTTTTTTTTTTTTTTTTTTTTTTAATTCGTTCTTTTAATATACAGGCTTCACATTCGCACTTTCTCTAGCCCTCATGCATCCTTACAACATTATTTGTATTACGCATACGCTCCTAAAATATAGTACGAGTCACCAAGATGTGAAGAAAATATTCGTTTTTCCCATTCTAAATTCATTTTTTCGAACCAAATCGCATCACGGACTTGTATAAACACATTTTCAAAATGTCTCTCAATTCGTTTGCTCGTACACACAATTATAACGAAGACTCTTTCTAGACCCAGTGGGAATTTCAATGATCCTAACATTTCGACGAAATTCCCCAGACGATCACACGTGATACAATAATGTTTAAATCGGAGATGGTTCTCTTCGAGTTATGGAACGGATCTGTCATTGAACTGTCAATTGTGCGAAGAATCAAGTTTTTGAGATCTCCTCTCAGTTCATATTATTATATAAGAATCAACAAAAGAAAATACCTCAACGATACAACATTATGAAAAGGGATCAAATATCTTTGAATACAGCGAGTTTGAATTTGACAAAGCAACAATGTGACGAAGAACCTTTCGTTATAATACGTCATTGAAATTATTTTCAATACATCATGAGCAATGATCAACTTGATCAAGTCCCGAGTTTCGAATATACTGTTTTTCAAATTTTTTTCGTGGATGTTAAGGTGTAAAGCGGTCCGACGACCTTTGAGAGTATGATTAACTAAAAATTCTGTTGCATCGTGTACTCAAAAATCTGACGACTTTCTCCAAATTATCATGAAAGGCTGCGTGAAAAATGACCTTTGAAAGGGATCCTCACTCGACGCAACAAACGAAATATTTCTTTGACACTCCGGCCTTACGACTAGTATTGCGCAATGTTCGAGAACAGCGCGCATCGCTGTTCTCAAGACTTCTTCTATAATTTATCAATATCCACTGTGTTACTTTTGTTTGTTTACTCATCATTCGTGTGAGATATTTATCAGCTACTGATATTTCATTTACTGTGACCTGGGTGAATGCATTCATTTGTACGTTAAAATATGCGTCTTTTGTGTAGTTGTTGTTCACGTTCCGTTGAATCTTAACCACGATTTTATTCCCAATTCAAGTTCGATCGGAACATTGAATTCTCTTTTTTCGATTGTTTGTTTTTTGATTTTAATATTGAAAAGCTGGCAGTATTCTCGCGTCAATTCGAAACTCGATGGAAAACAATATTTTTTATAAACAAAAAAACACATTGATTCGTATGATTTTTCTCAAAACGTTAGAAAATCGAAAAATTATTCATCGATGATTACAAAGCCAAATTGACGAGTTAAAAGCGTACTTAAATTTATCGGAAAAATGTGTATTTTTGTGCCGTTTCTTCTTCTTAATTCTCGTTATTATGAATACGAAGAAGATTTTTTGTACTTATTTCTATACGCCATCTTGTATCAATAAATGAGCCTATGCTTTGAGCAGCATCGATTCGCTTTATGTTTCGTACATGATTTTTTAGTCAACCATTTATTTCTTCGTACCGCATTTATTTGTTTTTTTGTTTCATTCTCGGCCCACATTTACTCTAAATTAAAAACTACACCGATGAAATAATAATAATAATAATAATAATAATAATAATAATAATAATAATAATAAGACTAAAACCTCGCTAAATTCAATAACGTCAATAAAACAATTATATATCATCATTTTGTTCATCATTTCATCATTCGTTTCGTTTTTTACCGTATTATTTCTCTCTCTTCTCTCTCTCTCCCCCTCCCTCTTTCTCGCCTTTTTTTTGTCTTCGTCTAGATATAAAAGTAAATTTTTGATTCAAGACAACGGTTATAAAATGATACGTTGAGAAATTCTTACGAAATATTATTAGCGATTATTCATAACAATATTTGATAAGGTAATTTTGATGATTAATCATATTGTATAAACAAAAACGAAAAATAAGTTCGGAAAGGCCAGCGAAAAAGGGAGTGAAAAAAGGAATTATAAAAAATATAACAAAATTAAAAGATAGGCCAACATTTCCAACACCTGAGTTAATGATCTCCGGAATTTAGTTATATTACTGTATCAAAAATCAACGAGAAAACAAATATGGAAGAACGGTCGCGGACATGTACTTGATTTCGTCGGGGGATCAGTTTAATGCCTTCGCTTTTAATCATTTCGAATCTGGCATCATTGGAATGCAACGGAATTACTTTACTGTTGATCACTCGACTTTACATGTGTATTCGTTTTCATTGGAGATTTTAAAAAATGTTGACTATTATAAAAATTGCACAAGTAAAAGAACGCAGAAATAATTTCCGTTGCGTTTCAACAATGCGAAGGGTTTCTTTATTGATAAAAATTAACCGTTCAATCGCTCGATCGCGAGTCTCACCCGCGATAGGTGGAAAAAGTGAGATTACTCGAAAGTTTTTTTACATCGAAAATTAATAAAAAATAAATCTTTCTATTCTCCATTGCTATTCCCGTCTTATTATTTTTTTTTATCATCATTTTTCTAAAAAAAAGTATACTCTAGCTCGTATCTAAATATATAGTGTCTGTGAATGCTTGACTGTTTTTCGTTTCTAGTAAATAAAATGTAGTTATATTGTAAAAGAATGAATAGAAAATAAGATAGAAAGCGTGTTTCACCCGTTATCGCAATCGAACTACTACACGTATCTGGACCACCTCACTTGAAACTCCTCTCTAAGTGGACTTAGAAAAGAAAGAGGGTGGTCTGCCTTGCTTGCTACTTGGTCGCTTCCGGCGGACAGTCAGGCTGATTATTAGGATGAGCCGCCGTAAAGGCTGGATGATTTTCCAAATGACGGTCGACTCTCAATATGGTTGGAAAAGGTCGAAGATCTACGTGAAACCTTCGAGCGTTGAAAATTTGTGGAACGAGACAACAATCTGCAAGAGTTATGTCGTCTCCCACGCAATATTTTCCTGCGCTCGATGACAATAATTTTTCTACCGCTGTAAAGAAGTAATGATAAGTATGTTTCGTCAGCGTCATATTTTTTTTACACCCCTACACACATAGTTTCAAACATTATTGGAGAGGCCCTTGTGAATTTTATTTCTACAGACATCAATTCGAGAGTACCTGTAAATCCTCGGGTTATCCAATGTTGGGCCCATTCTTTCTTTCTTTCTTCACCAACATATATCAGAACTACTAAATTTTGAAGAGGTTGAATACCACTTGCTATTACTTCACAAATCTCCCTGACTCTGGCTCTTTTGACTGGATCTGCTGGCATCAAAGGACGATGGGGCCTCGTCTCTTCCAAATATTGTAAGATATTTAACTGCAATTTTAATGAGTTCCATACTCCATTACCATGCATTGGAACATACACCAGTGAGCATTTCAAATTATTCTTTTATACCTATTAATATTTAATAAACTAATCGCTCACAATCATTACATTGTTATTTATTGAAAAACAAAAAAGAACCTACAGATTCTATCAGAGTATGATTGTCAATGTGAAGAGCCGGGACTTGTTCCATTGGATTAATTTCCCTGAACTCATTGCAGTGTTGTTCTCCACCCCCCTTGACCAAACTCACAGGTTTGATATCGTAGGGTATCTCTTTTAAATTCAGAGCTAGAAAAAAAACGTAAAATAAAATAATTTTTTTAGTCTATTGGTACGAACCAACCAGCTCGCTAAACAACTCACCAATTCGCACCCGCCAAGAACAAGAGCTCCGCCAATAGGAGTAAAGGACAGGCTGTTGGAATTAATTTTACTTGAAAACCATGATAATTAAAAAAAAAAAAAAATTCATAAAAAATATATCAATTTTGATTAACGGTGACCAACGCGACAGATTTCGTGTTCAAGGTCGGAATCAAGTGAAAGCAGATTAAGTCGGAACATATATTTATATTTATAAGTTGTTTTTTTTTTTTTTTTCTAACATTGGCATGATTTATGATACAGTATAAATGTTCATAAACAAAATAACAACGATAGCTGTGACAGATCATGTTCGAACGTTCATCAAGGGATATAAAACAGCAAAGTTTGCTACCCGGCGGAAGGGTTGAACACGAAGCAGAGATTGAGGTAATACATGATAGAAATGGAATAAAATTTGTAATGTTTTTTGTTTGCAAGTCGTTTTGCTTACTCACCTTCCCCA
Organism: Venturia canescens; assembly: GCF_019457755.1. Taxonomy (NCBI): domain Eukaryota; kingdom Metazoa; phylum Arthropoda; class Insecta; order Hymenoptera; family Ichneumonidae; genus Venturia; species Venturia canescens. The sequence continues at coordinate 24,586,332 of NC_057424.1, read as the reverse complement.
TAACCGACATTTCGTCTGTATTCCAAACGAATCTTCCCGTTTTATTAGTTAAACAACTATATAGCGGCACTTGTAGCCTGCTTTTATTCGCAACGGCGATACAAGATACAAGCCTTCGATATATATACTTTTTCTCGACTAAATATTATTTGGGATAGAGGGGTTTCAACGCGCGAAATTCCCTACTCCTACCACCTTTTATTCGATTGCTAGACTTCCCACTCCAACTCGTCGAGACGTGGGGTAGTATATTGGTACGCTATATACGCTTTCGTGCTAGAGAGGGGAGCGGGGTAGCCAATCGCTAATCCAGCACCCAGCAGCAACCTACCGGTAGACTCAGTGACGTCGGAATCTTTCCTCGAAGCCCTGCGCTTTTTTAAAACTTTTCGAGTATGATATTTCGTCTGATTGTCAGCTACCGTTACAATTCTTTTCGATTCCTCAAAAATACGCCGATAAGAGAAAATTTTCACAATTATGCGAAACCATACTTCGATACATGTATTTATAAAGACTCCGTATATCGTCGTTTTTTCGATACCTCATTTACTGTAATACTATACCAACGTTTTATTATCGAAGATTCACGTATTAATTATACGTGTTCGTATTTCCAATGAGTCTACGAATTATTTTGGCGATCCCATTGTTTCTTTGATATAGGTACACAAAATAAGTACTTGCAATGTAAAAAATAAATTTTCTAAAGACATTTGATAATAACTGTAATTACTGCATTCTATATTCTATGGCTATACCATTGCAGCAGCTCATAATAATAAAAACCTCATTGAAAAAAACGGGTGTCATCAGAATAAAATTTTAGTTAGCAATTTGTATCGTTACAATTACAAAGTGAAATTGAGAACTAAACTTCTGTCGAGTATGCTATAGTAACATTAAATATCTTAATTGGTGAATGTAATACTCTTTTTATAGTATTAAAAAAAAAATTATAAAAAACATAGCAACAATAAAGACGTTACTGAAAGAACTGCGGATTCAGTATTTTAGGATGTGCTGTTTATCTCGTTTGTACGTTTCCAACGGACCGCTTCATTGCTCGTAGCGTTCTGCTGAGCAGGATATGTCGAGATTGTCGAGGGTCGAAAGCAACATCAGCAGCGGCGCAGCAACGCAGCATCTAACACCTACCAACCAACTACCAATGGCGGCCTGGCAACAGTGTCGCGTTAAAAAACAGGTATATAACGATTAGAAAACAAGTTTTATTCCCGGTGGTTTCTCAATAATTAAAATAAATCTTGTCAAGCGAAACTTCATTTACATCTTTGACATTCCTCATGGGATCGAATCAACGACCTTTATTTTAAACGACGACGATTGAAAGTTGTTGGATCGCTTCGACAGCCATTGCCGCGGTAAATGTGTGGTTATGAAACGTTTTTCGATGTGGATGTGAGTGCAATCTGCTATACCGACGCGTAATTCACGTGCAGAACCGCAGCTGCAACCGAACACATATATAATTGTTGGTCTTTGGAAATTTTCGTAATTGTTACGTTGTAAGCTCATCGTCATCAATCTTGTTTTTGAATTTATCAAAATTTCATCCGTCGCAATTCTATTTTGATTGAAACATTGTAGAGATCCTAAGAAATGGCGTTTTGGCGAAATTTCATCCGAAAAAGAATGAAACCATTGGATCAGGATTATGCAAGAAATATGAAAAAACATTTGTCAGCCTTGTATTTTTTTGTTGCCTGGAACTTGTTTGGACTGACTATATATACATGGGGAAAACAATCGCTTCCGTCACGAAATGAAGAACTAGAGAGTGCCAGTATTGTATCAGATTTGATGTCTTTCAAAAAATCATATCAATTCTATTTTTATACCGATCAACCAAAAACATGGTTATTTTTAAATTGACATATACTTGTTTTCACAGGCAAATATTATTCAAGGATATATGGCCTCTCAGAAGGGACTGCTTATCGATACAAGGGTTTTGAATTAGTCGAAAAATTTGAAATTTTGTCCCACGATAAGGGGAAACCGTACGAAGAAACAGAGGACTTTAAAAATCACCAGAAAGCAATATCCAATGAAAATCTGGAACTTCTGGTCGAAGAATCTGACAGTCTCTAAACACTTTCAATAAATTATAAAATTACATAGTTTCCTTGTTATTTTTCCCTTTGATATTTATCTTTTTCATTTGTACATGTTCAGAATACAAAATGATTAATTGTCGAAAAGCAATTCATAAATATTATCTGTAACACGATAAGTTCTTATGATATAAAAAAATAGTCTAGTCCAGATTCTTTTAACCAATAAAGATATAGATTTTGTCTACATTATTCTAGTATTACAGTGTACAAATATAGGGAGGACCGAAAGTTTAAGAAAAATCTATATTGTTTTTTGGGAGTCCCAGTAGAAAATATTGGTATATTTGAAAAAAAAAAATTTCCTCAACATGTTGAAACTTGAAAAAAATTATTAGAATGTGCTCAAGTGACTTTTCTGTATTTTTATTTGAAAAGCGCTCTCAAATATGAACCATAATTTCAACAAATGTTTAGGTATAATTGTTTCAATTCATTTCTTTTTCTCAAAACAAGGCAGGGGGCTGAGTTTTTAACTATGAAACACATTTCTGTAAAGTGCGGATTTTTTTTTTTTAAACTTTTCTCATTGGCTTAAACGATTATTTCTCGATTTCGATACACGAAAACTCAATTTGGTATTTCTTCCGTGAATTTTGTTGCGAAAACGCACAATTCCACAAATAGGTGATCGTGTTTCATCAGTTGAACTTTGCAGAATTCACTTTTTGGTATTAAATTTCTTGGCAAATAAATCATTGATTGTGAACGTGAAGCTGGAAACCATAAGAGCCATTATCGAGGAAAATTAGGAATACCAGAAATGAGGTATTTTCGATCTTGGTAGTTCTAGTAATAAACTAATATATTGAGAAAAATACCCGAAGACGTGGTTCTCGGTGACGATGGCGTCAGTATTCCAGTTGAAAGTGAAAATTTGACCGAGCGCTATACAAAAGCAGGAATTACATTCATTTCTCAATCTGAAAAACTATGTACATACATTTTCAACCTTGCAAAACTTATTTTTAACTACAACTATTTTTTAGAAACATCTTAAAAAATCCTCGATTTTGTGTATTTTCATCAAACTGTTGTATTCTGGGTAATGTTTTTGTGTTAATTTCTGTAAAATAATGAATTTAATGTAAAAATAAGATATAAATTTTCACTACAATTTTGTACTCGTCATCCATAACAGAACATGTTAAATTGTATAAGTGCAGTCCTAAAGCCTAATTCTGTTTTTATTTTTCAAATAAATACTGGAATAGTTATTCAGTAAGACAAAAAAAATTTTTTATAAAAATTCATAATGTATTATATATACGTGTAATACAAAAAAAATTAACAGCAGACCCGGTATTGGTTCAAAGGCCTTAAAGGTTCAAGGTAGAGATCGTCGAAGTGCAACAACACCCGCGGATGTTCCGGCCTCCGGATTTAATTCCTTCAATCTTTGCTCCATTTCGCATAATAAAGCCGATCTGTAACGATTATGAAAAGTAACATTTAAAATCGAGAAAAATTTTGATTCGATTCAGTTTGTTTTTTTGACGATCCTTCGAAATCAGCGAAATGAAGAAACATTTAATTCTCATTGAATTTCAAGAGTCTTACAGTACAGACCTGTATTCCTCGTAACGCATCACAACTTCTTCGAGCTCTTGTTTATACAATCTTGTGAGCATGGCATTGAAACAATCGAGCTCAGGAAGGCGGAATAGTTCCCACCGAAGTTTACGATCAAGAGATATCGATGCTCTGCTGTAAACGTATAACCAATGGGGAATTTCTTCATTAAGATACGGATTGGCCGGTACGAGGACGCTGTGAGAATGAAAATGCGTATGTCTAGGGGGCGAGACAACGCGTACCGCTTGCATCTCCAGCGGATAACATGGATGTTCGTACTGTGCTTGGCGTGTGATATGACTAAAAACAAAAATTTATTCAATTTCTTTTAGAAAATAGCGTAGATATTAGGTGCATTCCCTTTCAAATCTGCTATTTCAACTTTGCATTTCTTTTTCTTTCTTGAAGCTTACGTAAAGGAACTAACTTAATTTTTTATTTTTATTTTCATCTCAACAAATTTATCCACATCCATATTGACAATGTTAATTTATACTCACTTGACATAGTAAACCCCGTATTCAGGGGATTCAATCCTTTCCCATCCTGTAGGTAAACCTTCTTTCTCCAATGGATGAGACCAATGTGTAGTTTTAGTATTATGATCTATGTAATACTTTCTGCCTCTCAAAGTGAAATCTACCGACCATCCGGGTGGTAGAGGAAGTTCATCGGGTTGTTCACTACGCGAGCTTGATCTTGCTGATTGACTACGACTATAAACAGGGTTTTGACGATATGGTACAGCTTGATTAAACTCCTCATAAGCACTATCAACCTCGAATGGTATATAAGGCAATTGAGGCGTTTGTACACGATCCAGATGATACTCCGATCCGGCGTATTGATTGACATAAGTGTGCGATATTGCTGGTGACAAACCAGAATGATACATAGGAGTTGCTGTTCGTGAAATTGCACCATCGCCATGTCCCGAGTTCACAGAGAGACTTGCGAATCTGTTGAATTCATTTTTGCATTCTGTAGCATTTCTCTTGTTATTGTATAATTTGTTCTCAAGAATATTAGAATTTTTTTTATCAATAACATCAACATATACTTCCTGAACAGGGTTTTGAATTTTTAAGTATAGTTAGAAAGGTGCGTTTGATTATACAAAGCTTATGAAACCAAAATAATTACGGGCGACACCTGTAAAATTTCAACTGTATATCGAAGAATTTGTGCATCACTAATATCAACGGTTCATAGGGTATGAAAACTTACTAGATATTTCGATAGAATGTCTGAATAATCCAAAAATGTCTGTTTTTCAATGGAAGTTAGAGTTTTGCTTAACAGAGATTCCAAAGGTTATTACCTCTTCACAGAATCAACCCTTGTTACACCCATGGCTTGTTTAATCAAACTGGATTTTTACTAATCCTATAAGTATTCTTTGATTTATACAAAGTTTTATGGTACGATAATATATGGGTTCTATTAATGAGGAAAATCAGAATTTTTGTCATATATGAATGAAAGAGGCAAAAATATTCATAAAATAATATCTGTAAACTGTTCCAGGTAAGATTTTGTTCAATTTTTGTTTTCTACTACAGTAGAAGAAAATAATGTTACCTTTGAGCTAGATCGGGTACAGAACTGTTGGGTGTATATTTTCCTTCGTGACTGCCCAGCCCAACGGCGCTCATTGTAGTTTTAGTATTTCCAAATTTTTGTACCATACTTGGCTGCTGTGGAACTGGCTGAAATTTTTTTTTCAATTGATACAAAGCCCACAAAATAATTGTTGAATCTCCAACTTACCAAGGATGGCGGTAAAGTTTGTTGATTGTTGCGTCTTCTCGCCCTTCTATTGGGTTCCGTTGTCCACACATTGATTACTGTAAATATGAAAATTCAATTAAAAACTTTGAATAATTCTCGTCAAATTATCGATAGACGATTGTTTCTTTTTTATATAAAAATAGTCGGAAAAATCGCCGTACGTTCGATGGAACTCACTGGGCATTTCCGGAGGGGTTTCTTTTTTAACATATTTCCCAACAACACCCTCTTTTATCGTTCGTAAATCTTTGTTCTTTCTTGACAACATTTCGTATTCTAGTTTGTCACGAACCACGAATTCGTGTCACGCATCAATAAACAAAAACACTGAAGTGTCAAAAATTCTATTTTCCACAATAGCGATAAAAAATTTCCTTTCGAGTATACTTGGGAGTACAATTATTTTCGTGATAAAACACATTTTCTTCCACATTTTATTCGATTCATTTAAGTAAGAGTCAACATAAATGAATGAAAAATGTTAGAAAAATCATCATTATTTCACACTCGCTATCACTGATGAGCTCTACTACTCCTACTACCGATCTGGATCTGGAACCTGACGAACCTGACTCAAGCGTAGTACCGAGAGAGAAAGAGCACATATCTTTTTTTATATGATATGTGCGCACGCGCACTTTTTTTGTACAGTCTGCGAACTAGTGCGAACAGAAAATCGTTTTCTGGTGTACTGCTGCAAATATAATACTTTTTCTCCTTTTACTACACAAATTCGAGGTTATAGTTCTCACGGTTGTCACGGTCCTCACGGTTCTCATTGTTATTATTAGCCAAATTTTTTGGTGGGCTGTACCGACAAAGACAGCTGCGTACACTTCGACTGTCTTTCTTGGAACACGAGTCAGCGTGGTAGCGTTCCAAGTTCCAATATTAGGAGAGTGTAGAGAGAGAGAGAGAGAGAGAGAGTTCAATGCTCGACTGTGCTATCGACACCATTCGCCACCACCGTCGACACGGTCGACACCGACACCGTCCGATACGAGACGGCCATTTTTTTCTAACCATATTGGATTTTTTTGTGATGATTTATTTAAATTTGTACTATAAAAAAATTCCTTAGGGAATCTCTGTTTAATATTGTTTAAAACATTGTTAGAAAAGAACAATATTGATACAAAAAAATGATGATCATCTTGTGAGCATTTTTTCAAACTTTTAGATTAGATTATTACAATTATTTGTCGTTTTAGAAATAGGTCATTTAACCCGCAATCGGTAATGCTGTGTGCTACATCAATCAGCTGATTTTCATCTTGCTCTGAAAAAGTAGCATCAATCAGGATTAAAATTTATAGTCAATGAAGTTAACATTTATTAATTAAAAAATGGCATTGTTAAATAATTTGCTACTTTTTTCATTAAAGTATGCAAGACAAGCTGTTCTTGTGAGATCGGAAACTCCAAGTCTTGGTAAGACATTCAATTATTTTAGGTTAGGACTGAAAAAACCAAGATTCTAGTTGAACATTTCTTTACATTCAAGCACAGAAGAAATTATTGACCGCGTGAATTGATTCTAATTCTACAGCCGCTGGACAACGTGCATCTAAAAGAAAAAATTTTAATCTTCCTCGTATATACGTGTAAAAAGTGTTACTGAAAAAAGAATTATAATTCAATCGTATGAACTGAATGTTCTGTTTTTCGACTGTAGCCAGTGTGCGTCATGCTTCAAAAAAGTCAGGAACGAGTACAAGAATAAAGCCAGGACATCCGAGACCAAAACATCGAGGTTGGAAAGTTCAGGATGGTCATATGGTCCAACCTGGTCGTATACTTGTTACTCAACGGGTAACACGATTTCATCCTGGACTTCATGTAAGAACAACATTTATATTTAAGAGTATTGTTCATCAATAGTATTTCACGAATATATCTGACTTGTGACTATTTTTATTGAAAAAGGTTGGTTTTGGTAAAAATGGAACATTGTGGGCTTTGGAGAAGGGCAAGGTAGCCATAACTTGTGAAAAAGTTGACCTCAATTGGGATCACACTTGGATACAGAGATGTTACGGCGGACGACAAAATCAACTAATCTACAAGAAATATTTTAATGTCATACCAGAAAAACACCACACTACTTTTAAACTTGTGGATCTCATTTAATCAACGGCAACAACAACTTTTGTTCAATTTTATTTTGTTATCCTGTAATCAAAATTATCAATGGAAAAAAAAAATTATATGAATTAAGACAATTGTAACGATGATCATTTACACAGGTGAAAACATATTAGATTCTGCCCATTGGAAAGATTGATATTTTATTTTCGTCTGATCTTCATCATCGAAAGTTGCAAAAACTTGAGTCTTCCTTACATGACAAGCAACTCTACACTGTCCAGCCAATTCCATTATTGTTATATCCTTGTCCTTGTCTTTGCACTCTATTATAAACAGGGAGTGAAACATTATTGGATCACCTGAAAAGTGTTTGAATTTGCACAATCAATACTCATCCATGAACGTGTGAAATTTTCAATCGATTGAGCCAATCTTCTTACCAGGATATGCCAGAAAATCACCTCCAAACTTTTCACCACTGGATACATAAAATCCTCTTTCCCACAAATCTTTGTATGTCTTGTATCTCAAAGTTTCGTTCATTGTAGAGGGGTATTTCCAAATGGCAACTTCTGTGTCATTTTCTCCCAACCAAGGGTAAGCTGTTACATTTTACATAAAATAAAGTTCGTCTTGAAGGGTGAAAATTATTAATGAATAACAATTACATGCATTACACGGAGTGATATTTTTTAACGTTTAACAAGAGAGAATGAAATTAATTAAATAATTCGAATATTATAGATTGAAACAGCAACTTCATTTTTTACTTGTGTCTTGCCTGTGTGAGTTTGTACCAGAGCTTCGCTCTTCTCAAGTTTTGGTAATTTAGCCATCTCTTCGGACATCAAAACTTCTCTGTCAATATCAATGTTGTTCAATGCTTCTTGAGTCTCTTTTTTGAGAGGTCTTTTCAGTTTCTTCTTTGCAGTTTCCACTCCCAGTATCTTTCTCCTTTTGCCATCGACTATTTTGTCCATCACTTTGATCAACTAACAAAAAAAATTTTCATTTCTCAAAAACTTGTTCGAAATATCAAGTTTACCCATAATATTTGAAAAAAATACCTGATTTCTGCGTTCTTGCCTCAAGCATTCTTCCTGTTGAACAAACAGCTTTCCTCTGTACTCCTCAACAATTTTTTTCAAACTTTTGCTGGGTTTTTGGAGCAAACACGGATAATAAATCAGCCTAGCAATATTTTTTTCCAACAATAAAGTTGCCTCCTCCGGTAAGAGCATCAACGGTAGACCGTGAAGAATATCTTGCCGTGATTTTTTTGGCAAACACCCAATCAATTCTCCTATTATTCTGTGATCTTTCCTCAGTGTCAACCAGTCTTAAATCATGGATAAAATTTCTTATTTTCACTCATTTTTTAAACTTGATTCACTGAACATTATTCGATTTTTTAAAATTTTATTCAAAAAAGGTAGTACAAAAATGTCTATTACATGCCTTATATTGATGCATAATTGTATCAATAAATTTACCTTCTGCACTCCATACGAAAGCCTGTCCCTTCGATAATACAAGATCGATCATTGTTGAGAATCAATTTGTAATTTTGAATAAATTTTATTAAATTGTAATTAAGATAGCATTCTTCGTGTCCTTCTTTCTTTAAGCTATCTATCTTCGTCAGCGTGGAGAGTTCGTCATACAATACGTACTTGAGGAAAACATTTTGAATGCACTTCACTTTCATATGTGAGGAGCAGTAACGAATGGAGTGAAAGACATGAAGAACGTGACACGACGAAGCGTTGACTGTATTATTACATTTTTTTTATTACACATTTGATATAGTCCTAACGGAAAATCGTTTTCTCAGTTATCGTCGCGCTGCTAGTCAACTATATTTTGATGGACTGTACAGTGTACCGCGACGAAGAAAACTGCGCACAGCCATGATATATATATATATATATATATACATAAAAATATATTTACAACATATGCTCAATCGGTAAGAGATGTTTGTTCTAGATGGCGCTGATGATTGAAAATAATAGAAAGAAAAAAAAATGACAATAATTTCCCGGTCGTTAGTGCAGCAGTGCCTACCTCTTTTTGCATCACGATCCAGGAAGAAAATTTCATTTGTTGTTGCCCTCTTTTTGTTGGGGTGTATCGTGGTCCACTGTACTACCTATACGATAATTTTCAACGAAACAAAAAAAATATGAAAAAAAGACACTGTGACTAAAGCGTTGAGTCGTGATTGTTACGAGCGTCGTCAAAATAACATACGCGGCGCAGTTGGTTGTTCTCGCGCAGGATTTAGAAAGACAATTTTTTTTTGTTCGTGTCGTCGCCGTAACGCACGTCGAATGTTGGCGTTTACCCGGTATGTGATCGGATGAGGAAAAAAAAAGGAAACCGTGATTCGTGTTTTTAATAAATTTAATTAACAGTGTGAATCTGTACCGTTTTTTTTGCGGTAAAAACCGACGATGAGGTTCCTTGGACGTGGCCCACACGCGTTGAGATGTGAAACGCGCGTCGCCTAGCCCCTCTTCACTTTTTACGTACACGCAACATACTATAAAACACGTTGACACTCACGGGAAGAACCTTGTGATAGCCGATTTTTAAAATTGGGTTGAAAAAACGCAAAAGTACGCATACTAGGACATAATTAAATTTGGGCAAGGCAATAATGGCAGCTCACAAGACAGGTGGGCAAAATGCTCGCAAGAAAGTACAGGTACGTTTTATCGTCTGACACATTAAAAATGGAAGAAACGTAATCTTTTATTTACTTACATTCGGTATGAATCTAATAATATATTTTTTTCTAAACCTCCATACCATTAGTGTTTCATGCGCCAAAAAAATCGCTCATTATACTGGTTTTTGCACCAAGCTAAAATATGGTTGAAGCATCAAACTGTCTATCATAAAATTCACTATGAAATAACAACGAAGCAATTCTCATTGAACCACTACCATTCGCATGCTCAATAGTGATTGATTGTAAAGTTATCAATTTAAGTTACGGATTTATGTCAGCAAACTAATAAAGGCTGACAACGATGCAGTGGGATCCTAGCTATTCTGGTCAAAACACCAATGAAGAAAGATCGAAAGCAGAAACAATAGTTTTGTTAATTTATGTTTAAAGGTTTCTATGGTTATAAGGGATGAAGTAGAGAGAAGACACAGAGCTGGTGTAAATTCCTTGCAGTACGATCCTGTTCTGCACAGGCTATATTCAGCCGGCAGAGACAGCATTATAAGAATATGGAATTGCAAAAATATGAAGGAACCTTATATTCAATCCATGGAACATCATACCGACTGGGTAAACGATATTGTCCTGTGCTGCGGAGGAAAAAATGGTACATCGTTTTAATGATAAATTAAGAATAACTTTGTAGAATACTCATTGATAATATTGTAATTACAAACTTGAATTTTACAACTTCTGATCATTTTTTAATCTAAATGTTTGAGAATAATCATCTGCTTGATTTGCAGTCATATCGGCAAGTTCCGATACAACAGTCAAAGTGTGGAATGCCCATAAGGGATTCTGTATGTCGACTTTGAGAACGCATCAGGACTATGTCAAGGCTTTGGCTTATGGGAAAGACAGAGAACAAGTTGCCAGTGCTGGTTTGGATAGAGCTATTTTCCTTTGGGACATCAATACTCTCACAGCACTGACAGCCAGTAATAATACAGTTACAAGTACGTTCTTAAATCTCTGAAAAATGTATTCCTCATTTGATACTTCAAAATTTCCATCAAATCGTTTGCACAACTCATTCACCGAATCGTATTTTACCAGTTAAATAATCACAAAAAATTTTGCCCAATGCCAAATTCGCGATATATATATTGATCGATCATATTTCATTTCACTTGCTGATTCCGCAGCATCCTCACTTACGGGGAACAAAGATTCAATATACAGTTTGGCGATGAATCCTCCGGGGACGATAATCGTAAGCGGTAGCACGGAAAAAGTATTGCGAGTGTGGGATCCAAGAACATGTGGCAAATTGATGAAACTTCGAGGACACGCCGACAATATAAAAGCACTTGTTCTTAACAGAGACGGTAGTCAGTGCTTGTCGGCGAGTTCGGACGGCACAATAAAACTCTGGTCACTGTCGCAGCAATTATGTATACAGACATTCCGGATACACACAGAAGGTGTTTGGGCTTTGCTGGTAAAAGATTAGAATCTCTTCTAAAGGAAAGAATATGTTTGCTTTATTATTGTCACTTTGAAATGAACGAGTTTTGATTTTTCTTCTCAAGGCGACAGATACTTTCAGTCATGTGATATCGGGTGGTAGGGATAAGAGAGTAATAATGACGGAGTTAAGAAATCCTGATCGTTACACAGTCATTTGTGAAGAATCTGCGCCGATATTGAAAATGACGATGACTCCGGATCAATCGAGTATTTGGGTCGCGACTAGCGAATCGACCATCAATAACTGGGCAAGTTAACGCACTTATTCATCGAAATTAACAATCCCTGACTACCATACGAGGTCTTAATGATTCTCATGTATTTTTTCAAATAATCTTTGTTATAGATTTACATGTTCAAGCTTTTTCTGCACAAATCTGTAATTAGATTTTGCTCATCACCGATAGTTGTTCCCTAATTCGGACCGCATAATATACAGTTTATATTTTTTGAGACCCAATTCAACATACAATCGCGAAGAGTACATTTATTCATTGATTGTTATTTCCTTCCAGAGTATAACGCAAAAAGATTGGCAATGCGGTGGAGACTATTGTGTCGATAGCACAGGTGGGGGAGACGGTGGTCTCGCGCCCCGTAGCATCGAACCAACACAAAGAATACAGGGAGGACCAGCGATAAGACTGTATCATATATTAAACGATAGGCGGCACGTTTTGACGAAAGACACCGAAGAGAACGTAGCTCTTTATGACGTTCTAAAAGCTTGCAAAGTTGAGGACCTTGGACGCGTTGATTTCGATCAAGAGATTAAAAAACGTAGCAAGATGGTGTTCGTGCCGAATTGGTTCAACGTGGATTTGAAAACTGGGGTTTGTTTTTGTTCCATTAACACTTTCAATGCGTTGGAAGATTTACAAATGAAGAAAACATAATAATTATTTTGTAATTTGTAAATGTATTCGATTAAATGCAGATGTTGACAATTCATCTGGGTCAAGATGAGAATGATTGTTTCTCAGCTTGGGTATCAGCAAAAGACACAGGATTAGCAGAAAACGACTCTGCCGATCAAAAAGGTAATGGCTTTATTGTTAGCGGAATGTTTTTTTCTAAATATTTCATCGTAATATACCTCGCAGTGAATTATGGAAACCTCTTGCTGCAAGCGTTGTTGGAACATTGGTCGAGACCTTTGCCAGCTGATGATGAAAATGATGGAAACGGGGACGACGGTAGTGGACAATCGAGAGGAGGAAATCCTTATTTTTCAGTACCAGGTCATACACCAGTTATTTTCAGGTAAAATTTTATTTCGAAAATTAAACAATTTCAATGGAATCATCGAGACGTTCTTCGACCGATTTTCGAAGTTAAATATCTTTCATCAATGAAATTTCAGCGAAGTCGGCGGAAGAACCTTGTACAGATTGCTCGTTCGTGACGCTGCGGGTGAAACTGAGGGCGTATTATTGAAGGAAACTGTACCTTCGTGGGTTGTTGATATCGTTGTACACAAGAATTTGCCTAAATTCATCAGAATGCCGTTCTACCTATTACCCCATGCCAGCTCTGGGTTTAAAAGTTTGAAAAAGTAATATCTCCGACGAATCAAGCAATCAACGAGATAAATTAAATCGTCCGGTCCTTTGTCGATTGTTTTTAGGGATCGTCTGATCGCGAATGATTTCATACAAATGCGAAAAGTCGCTGAGCACGTATATGATAAGGTTTTGGGCGCTGGAAGCGATTCAGGATCCGTAGCCGGTGGAGGTGGCAATACGGTATCAGGTGGTTCGCCAGCTGGTGATCGTACCAACACGGATTCTAACGCAGACAATTCTTCGCTGGCCGAAGAAAAAGTTGAATTGCTTTGCAACGATCAACTTTTGGATCCATCGATGGATTTGCGAACGGTTGGATCATTTTCTCCTCCACCATCATTCTTCTTTTCTATTTTCGATATTCAAACATATTCCGATGAGAAAGAAATTCATGATTAATATTTTATGTTCTTGGTAGGTGAGACATTTTATTTGGAAAAATTCAGCAGATCTGACACTTCACTACCGGCCCGTTAAATAGTTGGGATTTCGACTAACCAATCACGGCTCTCTGAAGTGGGCCTGGTTCTGTGGCGTCGCCAAGTAGATCGATCCGACCTTGTTTACGTGCGATCGTAGTATTGAATAAAAAAAAAACCGTGAAACTGCAGAGAAACAAGAGGATTGACGAAGAGTCCGGTGCGCCGAAAAGTTGCCAAAAACAAAACAATTTTTAACTAAAAAAAATGATAAATAACAAAGGTGAAAGAAATGAAGACGAGATGGTCACAAGAAGAATGCGATTTCAAACCAACGTTAGCGAGTCGACAAAATGAATTTTTTTTCTATCTCATCGTACAATTCTGAGCACTCGTGAAAAATGTCGATAGTATCGTCTCATTGACTAAACCTTAAGGCTGTCTCGTGTTCACGATCACTGTGGTTTATGTATGGCTAACTTTTATGAAATTGGTCTTGGATATCTTCAAAAGAAAGCAAAGAAAACGATTCCAATGATATTGTACTTCTTTCATACGAGGAAAAACACGAGTTGTTCGCGAGAATACATATATTTTTTATCTTTGTTTTTCTTATTTCGTTTACAATGCCACGTAATTAATGAAACACGAAGAAACCAAAAAGTGAGAGAATACTTGACGATGAAATGAGTTAGATCCATTGCTTTTTTCAAATCGCCCGAATCTTAGCTTATTCTTTGTCTTCCATTTACACGAAGGACAGCTCGCTAGAAATAGGGATTGCCACGAGAGAGACAGGGGGAGAGCGAGAGAGGGATGGAATCATACTGATAATTGATGAAATTAAGATTCTTCTCTCTTATTTCACTTATGGCATTGTAAATAGATATTAAAGATTCTTGGCCTAAGAAAATTCGGGGAAAAAATTTGCCAAAAAATTGTTCAAGGAATATTGATCGAGTCGCGATTCGAAAAATTCCTAGCACTAATCGCTTTGCCAATTGGATCATGGTACCCTCTATTTTCATTATCAACAAGCTATTTCTCTATTTCTCCCTGCCTCTCTCTTTCTCTCTCTAGTCCGCAGTTTAACATGGCATAATTCTCAAACACGAACGTCTCGGTGTATAAAAATTTTGGATTAAAACAGTTGGAATAAATAATTAAGAGAAAAAAAACCGGCGAGCTTAAGAGAAAAGCTACCAAAATTAAGCGTATTTATTACTAGTTAAGTTTGATTTTTTTACGTTACAAAAACAAATTAAAACGGAAACCGAAAATGTATCACAAGTGTATCATCTATGCAAACTTAGGTCGGTAACGAAATTGGAAGCACGCAAATATTTCGATTCAAAGTTTATGGGACCTAGGAAAAGATAGAAATGAAAAAATTGTAAGACGAAAAAGAGAAGAGCTGATAAAGAAGACGAGAATTCTGAATCTATCGAGAGCTAGAAAAGATGAGTGATTTATTTTCGTCGCATAAACGCAATTGATGAGGTGGAAAAACATTTATGAAATTGCAATCCACTGAAATCATGTATCTTTTAATTGAACATGTTTTACTCTTTCGCTTTAGGAGTGGTATAAATTAAAAAAAAAAGAAAAGTACGACAAAATTATTAGAGTGAAGGTGTCAAATTTTATATGCGTTCTAGAGCACGACGTTTTCTTTCACGTTGATAAGGAACTCGCATTCGCAGTTTTTGCTTTAATTACTTTGTATTCTCCATCTCATCTATAGTTTAGCAATAAATGAGCAGATAAAAATCTCGTAAAGAAATGACGCGATGAATGATAAAAAGACCAATCTAGTCAAAGATCTCGCGATAACCGATTCAAGAGTTGCATGAATCAAATTTGTTCCCATTGATTCACAAAGAAAAGATGAATCAACTGAAATAAGAAAAAATTGTGTACCGCTGTCGGACGAACAAAAAAATACTTTAGATTGTAATGGAACAACAAAATATCATCTCCACGGTAAAAATTTCTTGCCGAATTAGATTTCTTTTTTCAAATGATGATGATTAATTTTTTTTTAATTTCTTTTTCGATTCGAGAACTCATTAGTCTACCAAAAAAAGTTTTTCAGACGTTTTTTAATCGTTTTTCATTTTGAAATTTAGTTTTGAATGCTAAATAACCACTTATGAGGATGGCTCTGTAATGTTATGACGATACGACCTAGGGATGTGTAACGAAACATTTGATTAACTAGAATTTGAATAAAACGTATATTTAATACGTAGATCCTATGAATGTTATGATCCATTGAAATTTCATCCAATTTGCTCTTTTTATTCAGTGGATTTCCTCGATTATAGAATCGATCGCTTCAACAAATGATTCACACGTCTTATATGGTCTGGGTGAAATAGTATTTTCATCTCCTTCACGATATTTTCCTGTTTTTACCAGAATTCCCCTCAAACCAGCTGCTTGGGATCCAGCAACATCATCTCGTACATCCTACAATGATAAGTCAACAATAAACTTAAGCCACTTATGAAATCTTCAATATATGTGAAATAAGGTGCATAGATACAAAACTCCAGAATCATGGAAATTTCAGACTCACATCACCTATCATAATTGCTTCTTGAGGATTGATATTTTTGAGAGCAGCTAGAAAAAATTCTTCTTTTGGTTTGCCAACAACTAACGCTTTTACACCAGCTGAATATTCGAGCCCCTTTATAAATGCACCAGGCCCAAGGGCCAATCCATCCGACCGTTTGTAATATCTTCCTTCATGAATCGCAACAAGCGAAGCTCCGTTTATGAGTAATCTACAACAAGTCGAATCATTCCGAACAAACTAGGATGTGTTTATGTACAATCATTTGTATCAATGTTACTTTTTTTCAACTACCTGAAAGCTTGGTTCAGTTCTTCGTAATGAAATTTTTCCGGTGCTAATCCAACGACCACTGCATTCAAATCACTGTCACTTTTTTTCAAATCTTCAAAATCTTCCATGGCCGCAGTGTCAATAAGAAGTAGAGGATTCAGGTTTCGATTAAGTATCAATTCTCTCGCGGCAGCGAGTGAACTGAATATTTCGTCTTGGTTTATATGAAATCCAAGCTGGGTCAATCGATTATGCAGATAGCTCTTCGATTCTTTTGTTGTGTTTGTAACAAATTTTATGATCGCATTTGTCTGACGAAGCCTAATAAAACGACAAATTCACTTTGCAAAGTAACAAACAGTCAATAATTCGAATATATTTCATGTTGACTTATGACGAGTTGAAAAATGCGCGAATATATAATAAAGTAAAAGTGACACTATCCACAGCAAACTACACTATACCGGGATATTAATCGATGATTTATGTAATGAAATGTATCACCTTTTCAACGCTTCAACAGCACCTAAAATCACCGTATTTTCAATATGAAGTGTACCGCTTAAATCTATTAAAACAGCTTTTATTTTCTTAACCATTGTTTATTTATTATTCTTCTTTTATTTAGTTGGGTTTTCTATTTTTGTCGTCACGTTGCCGCAGCAGCAGGGCAGCAGGCAGCAGCTGCTCTTTGTTGATTCTTTTAGTTCTCAGAATATGCACAAAACAAATGAAGCGCTAGAGTAGTTTAAAAACATTAAATTCTCCTTGATTAAATTTCTTTGTAGGAATGGTGCAAGTAGACTACCGCGCCACTATAGTGATGAAAAGTGAAAGCTTTTGGGGGTCTTTTATCATTATTGTATTATTAATCAAAGTATTGAAAGTGCTACCCCCAATAGATAGAAAAAAAAGGAACAAGGGAGCTTTCGAGTAAGCGACAAAGAACGGCACTGTACGACTGTACAACACACGTGTGTCTGTGCATTTTTTGCTCTTTAGAACGTATTGTGGTAACCATAATGCGTTCCACGTGTCGCTTGCTGGAAAGCTCTCCAAATCGTCACCAATGCTTCCCAAAATAATTATCATCAACTGCGTTTTTTGAACGGCGTTCAAAAAGTGGTCAGGCTATTAGTCTCACTGCAACAGACGTGTACCTAGCCAAAAAGCAACAGAAGAAAATACGGTCTTGGCCACGTGCTCCACTTGTTTCGATAGAAATGGCCCTATCCTCGAAATCTGAAGCCCTCAAACATGTACCTTGGTTTTCGCTGTAAGTATGAAATGTTGAATTATTTTTCTTAAAAAATCTCTCACTTGTATTCAGCGTTTGAATATTTCCTTTAATTTCATACATTCTGATTCGAAACTTACCGAATTTAGATCACATCACGGACATAACCTCGTATTTTGTTTTATTATAATTGTATCGTATTTTACTTGGACGCCGATAACGTTAATAAACGTTACTTGTGTCTGTTTTTTTCAACGTTAATCTTTGTTTAAACTCGATTAAGCCTATGTCGAAACTATATGAAAAAAATTGAACTGAGTTCGAACTACATCGGAAAAACCGGCCATTACCGGTCGACTTTGCGCTGTAAACGCTAACAACGCCAACAGCGGTGCGTTTAACTGCATTCATCCCAAGTCGAACGCGTTTTGGCGTTACAGACGTTATTAACGTTGTCAGCGTCCAAGTAGAATGCATTCAATATTTGATAAATATCAACGCAATTGGTAGAGTCTAGTGATTAGTGCCTTAACAACTCTGTCGTCTGTTCGTTCGAGGCTCACCGAGTTATACTTTCTCCTAATATTTTAATTTTAAAAGTTCAAAGCAAGGTCGAGTGATTGTTCCAAACTCTTATGTTTTTTTCTATCTCAAATGATGATTGTGATTTGTGATTGAAATTTTATGACAGTTAGTTTAAAGTATAGTTAAAACTTCAAGTTTCAATTCATTTGTATTAGGTCAGAATGGCATCGAGTCTACAAACAAATATATTCCAATGATACTTTGGAACAAACAGCTGCTTATGAAACACTCTTGGTATGGAAAGCCAGGTAATATTATTGAAATATTATGGATACATACAAGCTTTGAATTTGAATTCGATTGTTTATCATATTACATAAGATCACTTGAAAAAAAAAAAGAATTTCCTGCACAGTTTTAAACAAAAGTTAAAAAAATTCCTAATATATTAAGAGTTCTGGCATCTATACGGTTGCACATTTTACTTAGTAAATAAGTTGACTCATAAGAACAAAAAATTTTTTATCCAAATGAAATTATACTATACTCTTTTCTTAATAGTGAGTTTTTTTTTTAATTCAGAATTCCAAAACTACCTGTAGGCGTAGAATGTACTCTATCGCTAATCCAAGTATGTTTGCGAGATAGAGAATGGAAAGAAAAAATTGACGAGGCTAAATTGCCAATGTATTATGAAAGTGATCTCCGCCTCATGTATTCCACAACGATAATGAGATTTTTGAATCAAATCTCAAACATCGGACACACAAAACAAACATCCATGTTTCAAATTGCCAAACAATTGGAAATTCCTGAATGGATCGTCAATCTAAGGCACGATGCGGCTCATGGACATGAGTTACCATCCCTAGGGTCACTGAGAATGGCAGCAAATATATTATTGACATGGCTACACGTAATGTTCCTTTTTCGCACTGTTTTTTAAGTATAAAAAATATATGATTTGTCATGTTCTTTCATGATTGAACAATTTTAGGAAGAGTATTGGTCGGCTGAAGCGAAAGCAATGGATCAATGTTACAAAGAATCAGCCAAAAATATTGAAGATGAAAGCTCTTGCGAGTACCGAGCACTTGCTGTATTCTTTGAACTCTGGATTGCAATTGGCCTTTATGCAAAAGCAGATTACAAAACTGTTAGAGAATTACCTGATACTGATCTTTGGTAATCTATTTAGATGAAATAAAATTCACAAGGCAGGTTTTGCAACTTTTCATGATGACTCAATATTTCTTTGATTCCAGCAATACACTACTGAATCTGTGCAAGGTTTTACCGGAAAGTCCACTGGAGAAGGAAAATATATCTGGAACAACAAAGAACCAAGATGACTATCTACTGTCTGTTGCCCGAAATCTTGTCTTCACGGAAATATCAACGCTACTGAACAGGAATAAATCTATAATGAAAATGGAGGAAATCATCGTGAAGATATTGTTTGATTGTGAGGCATTTTTACCGGGTTCTGAGATTACCAACATTTTTCAGACGGATGACGAAAAAAAATTTCGCTCGGATGGCAAAAAAACACACAATTTACCGACAGAAATGATAGACTTTTGGCGAAAATTCATTCTACTGCTTCACGACAAAAAACTACTGGATGGATTGATCTGGCGCTTGTTCGATTTTGTGAATTCACCGTACAACGATACCAACAAACGTTTCGTTGCATCGCTCTGGTTAAAATCGATTTTCCGTTCATTGCTTAAGCTTCGAATTATTCAGGGCGTGAGCCAATCGGTAGAACATACGTTTGATAATAAACAAAAGGGAATGTCCGGAAAACAAGGGATGCAAAAAGTTCGTGATATTGTACATAAGACCAATCCGGCATTGTCAAATGCTATGTGGCTCAATGCGTCGTCCGACATTCCAATGTTTTTGAAAGATATCAATTTTGCAACGGAGCTTCTTCTCAACCCAAATATGTATTCAAAAGTATTTATCGATCCAATGCTTGATCTTGTTACTCCATCGCTCACTAAAAAGTGTAAAGATAGTTTGCTCAAACTCGTAAAAATAATCACAACTACCGATCGTCCTACGAAAATCGACGTTAACGAAGATACCGATCGAATTTACTGCGTCGAAGATTTGATTCAAATTTGTGGGGATATCGGACCCACAGAACCACGAGCAAATCGAGTTTTGCTAACATCGATCGAACCAGAAATAGCTGATCGAACGATACGTACTGACGCTTGGGAAATTGCATCAGGTAAATAAAAAAGAGAATACTATTCGTCACGGTGAATGGTACAAAATATAAAATATTCATTTGAAAATTGAAACCGATTGAAAATCAAAATTCATCTACAGGTGACTACGAGTGGGCTTATTGTTCCTTTGGAATTTTACCCTGGCAAATCGATTCCGTGGAGACGCTAGAGCTCTCCGTTTCCCATCAGTCTCGACCGATTCTCATATCTAAAGAATCCACAATCCTGCCAGGATTACTGGATGAGAAATTATTGACGACTGAAAGTCGTGTCAATTGGGATCTTGTACTGAGAAAAAAAAAGAGAATGAAGAGAAAACGCAGACAAGACGACTCTGAAATCATGATAGAAAAGGCAATTGAAGTCGTGAAAAAGCGACAAAAATGAGTTTTCATGAGATTGTTCACTATAATTTATTGCTGTTGAGCTTTCGATTTATAATAAAATAAGAGAAAAACATTACTTACAAAAATTCCATTTATTCCAGCATACAATTAAAGAGCATCATGTGTGCAGTATTCCTCGGCAGATCAACCACTGTTTCAATTTTGCATTCTACACTGATGTTTTTTTCTCGCAAGTTACATAATAGTAAAGAATTTTTTACTTCACGGTATTTATCAAAAATGTTCACATTCTTGTCTTGCAATAGCCAAAATTTTGCAAAACAAATGAGCAAGAAGGTACAAAAATATCGATTTGACGAGTACTTTTTTCTCGTATGTCAAAAATTTGTTAAAAGATTTTGCTTCAATCGATTTTTCATTTTTTAATTACATAGTATCTTTTTTTTTATTAATTTCAAGCTTAGCTTCATTGTAGTTAGCTCCGCTTGTTTTAATATATATATATTTTTTTTTACCAAAACAGAAAGAAAATTCATATTGGAATGATAAATAAAGCAAGCTCTAAAATCAGAAAACATAGCCGATTATTCTAGAAATTTACAGACAAACTCTTTCGATATCTCGCCCATTCGCACATAGATATTCGAAGACAAAAATAGGAAAATAAATGGATGATTGAAACGGTAATCGGTTTAATTCAAAATGAAAAAAACACGCACGGATAATTTTGTTTTTAAAGCACTATTTTCATTAGTATTATTCAAACTCGGTTTCTCTTAAACCGAACAATTTATTATTTCATCGTAATTTTACATCTCGCAATAAAATTAATGACTCGGAAGATTGCACGACGTATAAAAGGTATATGTAAAAAGTATTCACTTATCACAAATTAACCAGGCACCATTGGTTTGATTCCGTTTTTTTTTCTTAAAAAAAAAAAAAAGGTGAAAGCACATCGAGTACAATTATATCGTCTTCTTTCCATCATGTTTCTCCATCTTTGAACGTTTTGAAATCGTGATTTCATAAAGCACTTTCATAAATTTCATGTATTCGTATCGTTAAAGCTAAATTTGCAACGGTCATGATGACCAATTCAGACGTAACCTAAGCCTTGGCTAGTTGAACATGGGAAATTTGCGGTACAGCTCATTCGTTTATCACTCTCCGCTGAGTAGCCCCGAAATAAAACCCAGATGCAGCAAATGCCTTCAAGACTTGCCAACAATTGTCATGTTCCAATCATTCCTCGTAACATAACTCATATTTGCCTCTCTCACCTACGCACGGTCGTAAATCTCATTTTCGTGTATATTATTGATGATTATTGATTGATTTTCATGAATAATAAATCATGATTATTGCTATTTCTGTACCCGAACACTGCCGGGTATTTCAGGTAGTTTCTCCTAAAATGAAAGCGTTATTTTATCCGTAGTTTGGGTCTTACGTAGGACCTCCTGCAAGTGCGCACTTGAATCGTAGCCAAATCGATCGAGTGGCGATCGATCCATTGCGGCCACTCTGGAAATAACAATAAGATTTTTTATTCCGGTACGAACGACCCTTGAGGAAAGAATTAGAAGGAAAAAACTTGTATCACCTTCCACCCGAGAGATTGCATAAAAATTTCCAATAGGATGGTCGAAGGTTTTGGGGCTCTATTATCGCAGCATGAAACAAAAGTGCAGTACTGAAACTGTACAGTAATATTGAAAACCATTTTAATTCGGGCACTTTTCCATTTTCAACTTCCCGGTTCCATAATAACTGAAATAGAAAGGTCGAAAGAAAATTCAACGTACTGCTGTTTCTATCACTTGTTATTACATAAATAGCTCTATTTTAATATAATAATATAATTCGTAATTATAATAATACTATTATTTCACCTGTAAAGCTTTCCACATAACATACAGGGCGGCAGTGTTATTTGGATACATCATGAACGCTATACTCGCGACGAATCCTGCTGGTATTGCATGATATTTTGAGTCCTTGTTGCACGCGCTTCTCAGAGAGCACGAGACTAACTGCAAGCAAAATACAATAATAGGTGATTCATCATTTCGAAACTCGAGATCCGATGACTTGAAAATATAAGATAATTATTTTTTTTCGTTTTTCGTACTCTGTATAAACCGGAGAAACCACCAAGAAATAGAGCCAGATTAAAATTTTTCTTGTTAAATATCGTTGGTCCAAGGATTTGTGGCTTTTTGATGATTTTAAAAGACCGAAATACCAACTGTAATGCTAATTGGGCAGCGACACCAACACTGAAGAGCTTTGCAGTGCCCTGAAATAACAGATAAAAGGCAAAATGCAACCTGCTTGACTGACCACGAAATTTGAGAGATTCGAGGAAAATCAAGATTTACTGCTAATATGTAATGAGCACAGCTGAATGGATGTGGACAAGTGGCGTGTCTACTTTGTCCTTTGATTCGGTTGATTATGAGTTGGTAGATCTTTAGTGCTTGCGCAGCTATGTGAAACATCGATTTCGACGAATTTTTTTTTGAACTTTGATTGCTCGGTCCGGGTTGATCGCTATTCCAATTATATGAAAACGTTTCACATGGTTTGGATCGCTGCTTCTCGAGATAATTCTCTTCTTCGTGTGAACCAACAATGTATCTGGTATAAAAAGATTACGGTTTTATGTTGATTGAGGAAAAATTTGTTTTTCAATAAGAACCATTTATGAGATGGATTTCAAACGTAAATTACATCTCACCTGATTATTTTGTATATAGAATCTTGTTTATTCGATTTTGATCGAAAAAGATAGAGTAACGTCGCCATACTTGCAGAAAAAATATATAATTCTCCTCTAGGCAAAACTGAGTAATACCCTCGCCAAACTCCCATTCTGAATAGAGTCTCTGTCGCCTGCGATTAAAAAAATCTCTATTCAGCTTTTTATTATTGTAGAAATGTGTTTCCACGCTCGCACAGTGAATCTGTTGAAACTGTTTAAACACGTACGATATTTGAAACATAAAGGCACAATAGAGTTCGTCTGGAAGGTCGTTCGATAAGAATTGCAGATAAGCTGGACAAGAATGATGGAAAGAAAGACACTGAGAGTACATTGAAATTTCCGAGCAGCCTTCTGCAAAATAATGCATGATTTTTATACATAATATTTTCAGATTTTTTTTTTTTTCAAATTTATCCATAATGATACAACATAGCCATTGATTGAAAATATGCAATGTCGAATTTATAATTCTTCAATATATAACAAAATTTCTAAGCAGTTTGAACGAGAAATAAATTCAGCAGCGTCGTATCGATGTACACTTTTGAATGCCACAACAATTTGATGGAAAATATCAAAAAATATCATAGCTCTGCATAATATTTAATTATTTATAAATCAGTATAGAATTAAACTCTGGCAGATTAACCAACCAGTCATGGTATGTTTTGGGAAAATCACATACCTGACAATTATGATATGGTGGAACGCAACCATAATTTTTGTCAAGACAACCATGATTTTCTAGTATGTGCCTTGTCCAAAACGCACCTAACACAAAAACATAGTTGGTAAATCCACCAGGGCAAAGTAGCATATGCTTACCTCAGGAAACAAATGAACATGGAATATGTGAACGAGCTCCATGACAAAAATGCGGTAGATTGTAATATACCGAGTATTGTTCTTTTTATGTCGGAGGAGCTTGGTACTTTTCCTTTCATCAGCAAGGTGACCTGACATAAACAAAGTTGAGTCCGATGATTCTCCATATTCTCTGTTAATTAATATATTCATATATTTTGCTCATTATGATCATACAATATGATACACGTGTATGAAGAATCCACTAAGATCAGAATAGAATAACTGGATAGATAAAGAAAAATTCAATTTACCAATACTCAGATGTATGAAAATTAATGTTTTTAACATCAGAAAGAACCAACTGTCGGGGTTTAAAAATTTATGGGAACACATTTACTGAAAGTTAATATTTTGACAGTGCCATAATGTCGACTACAATATAAACCAGATTATCTCAGATTTGTTTTGCATATATACTGCACTGATTGAACTTTTGATAAATTTCCAAAAGTTGTATTCCAGTGGTCTTTGCCATCAGAGCTATAAAATAATATTTTTGCATTTACAATATGAAATTTTTCATTAAAATGATGGTTTATGTTTTTTGATTGTACATCCGATTGATAAGTAAAATTTGGTTGTTCAAAGTCAATAATCAGAGTATTGTCATTATATCACTGATTATCCGATTATCAAATCAATCGATGAATGTATTGACTAGTGCAATTATTGAAAAATGAGAGTTACATTAGTAATCATATTTATAAGTTGCATTTCTTGATTAACCCTTTGAGTACCTGGGGGCCACTGGACGCCCGGTCTAATGAATACATAAATTTTGGTGTCATCAAGATAGCATTTAAAATATTCCAATAAAAGGTGTCAAATTTTTATAAGAATAATTCAAAGAATCAGGGTAAGGGTGAAAAGCAAGGTCATACATCTTGACACAACTATGCAAATACTCCGTTTGGTATATTTATATAGGTGTGCATGCAATAGCTGCTCTGTTTGGACTGTGGCTGATTCTTCTGAAGAGTTAAAAAATGGATACAATAAACAAATTTACTTACAATGTAAACGGTTGTATACATCCTGAGGCTTTCTTCAAAAGCATGAAGACCGAGGCCAGCTGTTGCGCTGATACAAGAGTCTGTCCAAGGATGCACATATTCCTTACAACTTCCATACAAAAATTTACTATATTGGACTGGCATGTTCAACGTATATACTATGATTATATATGTAGGCGTCTGAATTAATTCTCGCACTTCAAACGTTTGATGAAAAAATGAGATCCAATAAGAATGACTTTGACAATCAATTATAGACACTTGATCACATATTTCATATAGACGTAGCTCTTTAGCTATTCATAATTCTTCTCTCCACAGACGGACTTTGACACGCTCGGCCCAAGTTACAAAGTGCATATTCTGTTGATTCACACGAAAAAAAAAGAATCTTCCCGAACTGAGTGTTCTCGAAAGAACTGAATGTTGCAGGTGCGGAACAATATTCGGGCCCAAAATGAGTGTTTTCAAGTTGAGATTTTTTCAAAATCTCTTGCACTATTTTCAAGTTAGCTATAAGGATTTAACCAATTTTGTAGTGATTGTAATATAATTATAAGCATTGTTAATTATTATGATTTGCGTGTACTGAGAATGAGTGCATGACTATTCGGGCGTAATAAAGAAAAGAACTATAAATTGAGCCGCTGGGAAGAAAAGATCTCAAGCCTATTGCGCCATTTGACAGACGTGAGAGAGGTAAACAGTACTTGGTAGTACGATATGTTATCTCGTTCTTGTTGTTACTGGTGGCGCTGGCACTGGACGGTGGAGGGAGAGCTCTAGAGCAGGCGAAGCAAAAGAGCGACAATTCGACAAAGCGGTCCAAAAGACGCAGGGTGTTGAGCTTGGACTTTTTAATTAGTCGCTTAACCTCCCTTCGATTTTTAAAAATTGAATTTTTTGATACGGTTCGACCGATTACAGAAAGGCTTTGTTATATTTGTTAGCCCAAACTCAGGGGCGAGAGGAAAAAGGGGAGTGACGGGGCCTTTTTGTAACCAATCATATATCGTGTCAAAAAGTTCACTTCAAATTTGGAAACAAAACAAAAATTTTGATCAACATTGGAGAGAATATGGGGCACAAGAGTGATCGTCTAAATTGTCGATATAACAGGAGCGCAAAAAAATTGTCGAGTTTGCAAATATTTATTTATTTATTTAACCCTCCGTTGATACATATGGGTCTGTGGGTTTTTACCCCTGCCTAAAAAAATGTATGCGAGAAGAGGAACTCGGACACCAATCAGCAACCTTGGCCCACAGCCCACAGTTCGATAGTGGCGAGCCATCAAGCTATTTATATCGGTAGTGGACACTGTAGACCCATGTGTGTCTGGGGAAGTATAAAGGTTTAAAAAAAGTATTTTTTAATTCTTTCATTTTTTTCTTATATATTTACTGCAGCAGTATATGTAAAGCCTCAGGAAGATCACAGTTGTCCTTTCAATAAAAAAAAATCGCAATGTGCCGCTTTACAACTTTTTCGAATTTCACTTTTCAATGTAATAAATTTTCAATATAATCGAAGTAACCGTAAGCAGTGTCAATTCAATTTTTATGAATAAATTATAGTATTGAACCGAAACATAAAAAGTGTTGAATTTTGACTACCTAAGTTTAAAACCAAAACCTCCCGAAAATAGAACAATTTTTCAAGTAAAAATTGCCGTTTTTCAATGAGCCAAAAATTAAACTTTATTTTTTGAATTTCATAATGCTATATATATATTCTTTTTTATCTACTATATATCAATAAAAATATAGCACACTATTAATTTTTCAAATTCGTTTAATGAAAAGATATGCTTTTTCAAGTGAATTAATGAATTTCTCATTCTTTGTATCATTTTTCATTGAATAAAAATAATAAAGATTAATTTTTATCCATTTCGTAACACATGTTCTCTTTCTATAGATATCAAACTACATTCCTGAATTTTTTCAGATTTTTGAAACGAGTCTAGGTATGGGAAAACACGGTAGAACACTGTAGACCCATGTGTATCTAGGAGGTGCGGGAGAAATATGTGTCAACGGAGGGTTAATTCCTACGTGTGGCGATGAAAATGTTCGGCCCTTCACTTCGGATAGTTTTATTCACCAACTTACCTCAATAGCACATGAGATTGACTATATTAATCGAAGTTTTTTGCACAGTATACTCATGATAATTATTTCCCGGAACAGATATTTGTTTCACCATGGGAATCAATATATACACGATTTCCACAAAATATATATGATATTAACGAATTATTGTAGTATACAAATCGAATAAAACATTTTTCTCTATTTGCATATAGTTACTGTGTATGTATAGGACATATTTAGCTTGTGCCAAGCAAACTTCACGATCATATATTTATTTTTATTACGTACTTCGAGAATATACTATTTACAGCCGTTATAATTCCAAACGAATGACAGTTTACAACGCAAGTTTCATACATAAGTAGGGTGTTGCAATATATTCGGTACAGTTACGCCCCAGTTAGTTGGCATCACCGTAATCAATTTTCATGACAATGAACAAAAAAGAATTCGCTTCACATTTATTCATATTTCGTACGAATAGGTACGGTTGATTCTTTTTATATCAATATAATGTCAGGATTGAGTTCTAACAAATCACCGCCATAGGTGCCAGTTGTTATGGGTACCTATTTTTGTTTTATGTACAGTGAAATTCGTTGTAACAGCGGTTTTAATCGGCATAGTCATGGATGGTCGATTCGTAAAATATTCATGAGAATATGACATAATATTTTTATCATGTTGCGATAATAACGTCGTTGAAACGCAACTATTTTTCCCTCCCTCTCTTCAACCACGGCAAACATTGAGCACAAAAATTTGAAGCAGTTGTAGATGCATCCCATTCAAAGCATTATCACATTTGATGGAATAATAGAGGGAATTTTGTATTACATGCCATTGGTGGAAAATATCATTAGAGTCGTTTTGATAGTTCACATTCACGCTTTGCTGCATGGCTGTATAGTGTAATTCAAAGGTGGCGGTGGCACGAGAAGAGGCAAAGGTGTCGGTGGTGGAGGTGCAGCTACCGGTGTTGGCGAAGATGTTGGGTTCTCGGGAGCACGAAGGGTAGATGCATTGTAAGCGGCCAAATAACTCGGCCACAGATGCGGGGGCGGTGGTGAACCAGGAGGCGGAGGAGGTGGCGATCTGTCGTCAAGCTCATCCGAATCATCCAGCATCATGGCCGTCAGTGGTGTTATTCTTGGCTTTTTTAGCTTTATTATCTTGACCTGAAAACGAATCAATTTTTTGAATTCAAAAAAGAGAGAGAGAGAGAGAGAGAGAGAGAGAGTAAAACATCGCGTTATACAATCAAAAATTTTTCAAAAATTCACTGATCGTAGTACACATTTCAACAATAAGCGAAAGTATTTTCATGAAAAATTCTGAAAATGACAAACTACATTACCCGGAAAGTAATAACATGGAGTTATACGATTTGAAAGCGGCTACTGTAATCATACAAGTTCGAGCATACAATACGGAGAGAATAAAAAAAATAAGCCATGCTCACGACAACACATACAGGGACGAAGATTGGATGATTTCGACAGTGCAAAGTGTAAATTTTAATGAAAATACAATAAAATCCCTCGTATATTACAGGATTTTTTTTTGTTTTATACGAAAATTTGTACATTGCACTGTAAAAGCTCCGAAAGGTTCAGGGTCGGCTCCTTTTTTACCATTAGAATTTCAATTTCATTAGAATATTTAAGATTCGAGCGTAAGAATGTTCTTAACTAATGAAAACTACGATAGTTTGTGAATTTATTTAATCTACAAATCATGTGTAAAAAAGACAGTTCATGTTAGTAAATTTCTAATTTACTATTTAGTGTCGATTTCGAATATTATATTTTTCATTCATAAAATTTTGTTAACAACGCATTAAGAATACCAGTGCTAAAAATTTATATGGATAAACTCGACTCAACGTACCTTGACTTTCTTTTTTGTTTTGAGCGGTTTTGATCGCTTCTTTTTTCGACTTTTTCGACTTCTCGATCTTTTAACGATTTCGCGTATTGCATCGTTCGGTAAAGCAGATACCGGAGGTGGTGGCGATGGCATATCACCTTCACCGCCACTGGGACTCGTACCTTCCCCAGGTTTAACGCCATCCGCGAACTGTACCGCTTTCTTGCCACGGCGTCGTTTCGTTGTTTTTCCAACTTGCGGCCATGAACGTTGATCCATCGACTTACGCGTCGTTGTTGCCGAACAATCATGTCCTTCACTGTCCTTATGCATAGCCGATTCGTTTTCACCACGCTCTACCTCGTCATCGCCCATTGCCAACTGTTCCTCGTCCTCGAAACTCGTTGTTTTTGGCCGTGTATTATCCTCTGGTTCGGTAGCATCATTTTCCTCGAGAATGGATGCATCGTTCACGTTCCCGTTTAATATCGTATCTTCCCTGTTCACACAAAAAATTTTCGATAATTACCTTCCAATAATTGCTATTTTTATTGCTAATCAGTCTACTATGTTGATTTCTTTTCGAACCTAATTCTTACTTCCGCGGATAAGTTGTACAAGACAACGCGATTTTTTTCGTTCAATTTGAAGACGAACACTCGACATTTAGCAAAATCTGAATCAGAGGGTATGAATATTATGCATTCAGCAAAAAAGAAAAGATGAATTGGTATAGAAAAAGTACTATCCGGACAAATTATTTATCTACTTTGGTTTAAATATTTTTATTTAATCTATTTTACGGTTTCTTTCCCCACTTTATATGTTTCACTGGAATATATTAATGAATGTTTTTCTGAAAGGTTTACGTACCAAAATCCTGGTGGTACGAGGATTCCTTTCAAAGGAGGCGGAGGAAGTGTAAATGAACTAGTAGATGGCGCGAAGGTTTCTGCCAAATCGTTATCTCTGCTAGCAACGGGTGCAGCATCAATTTCAATTTTATCCTCGATTTCTTGATTATTGGCGGTCGTTTCTTGAACCTCATCATCAGCTTCTTCTTCGGGCTCTTCGTCCTCATCTTCCTCCTCTTCGTCATCCTCAGCGTCACCCTCTTCTTCCTCATCGTCTTCGTCTTCTTCTTCGGGTTCACCTGCAGTTGCTTCGACTCTAGGAAGGATCATCGCTACCGAACTTTCCTTCATCTCTAGCTCGGTTGCAACGCTTTCGACAATCAATTTTTCAACGGACATCACATCAGGACGCTCCTCCTCTTCTTCCTCCTCCTCTTCATCTTCTTTTTCAATCTCCTCAATCTCATCAGCTGTCGTATTTTCCAATGGAAGACCATCGATTCCCGATCCGTTTTTATTACCTAGCAATCGCTTGGCCCTTCTTCTGACACGTTCACACTTTCTTCTTTCTCTTTCACGCCGTTTTTCTTCACGCAATTTTTTACGTTCTTCGCGCTCTTTTCGACGTACCTCCAGAATGGCCTCGTAATTGTAGACAGGGAGAGCTGGTGGTGGAGGCGGGGCTAAAGAACAATATCGTCTCAGTATAAATAACCAATGTTGTATTAGAATCGGAACATTCATCACTCGTAAAAATAAACAAATTTGTCAATTTAAAAATGAAGAGCTTGAAAAATCCGTGTTCCGAAACGGTTAACTTACGTCTGGAAGGTCGTTCGACTCTGGCTGAAAACGAAGGAACGATCGGTGGGACTGTGATCGGTGAAGGAAGAGCAACCGGGGGAATTGGAAGACCCATTGGAATCGGTGACATAGCGGAGGTGCTCGATGTGCCAACATTTTGAATCGGCACGGGAACTGGAACGGGAACGGGCACTGGAACACTAATTGGTAATGGAACTGGTGACGAGGGTGGTATTGCGGCTGCTGCAAACGGGACTGCCGTATTTGGACGACGCTCGTTCGTTACACTCGAACATTGTCCTCCCTTCCAATCGATCGCTGCTGTCGGCACCACTTGCAAAACGTTACCAACGCGTACAACCCGATTTCCATTATTTCCAACCGTTGTGCTTGATGGCGAGGCTGCTGGAAGAATTGGGCGAACCGTCGGATTCAAATTATTCCCAAATTCTCCTGGTACCGGAACAACTTGCAGGACATTACCAACCTGATGAGAAATCGATGATACATTTATTTAACGATTTGATCGATCACCTATTCAGTGTTCAAATACCAGATATGGTATTGTTCTTTTCGATACAGTGATGTACTTATGAAATGTTGTTCATACTTGAAGAACGGTAGGCTGTTGACGATTATAAATGGCTGAAATATTTCGCTGACTCGGGGGGACTATCATCGAAGGTCCCGGCGTCATCGTGGATGCCGGATAGGGCCTCGAGTTGAATCCTGTTGTGTTGTATGTACCCGGAACTGGGCCAGGCATCATACCAGGCTCTTGACGCATTTGTTTTTTGATGCCAAGTTCGAGCTCCAACCTGTCAGACAAATTGCATGCTTCGAATACACATCAGGAGGCTTCGGTAGTCTTGGGACAAGTACATTGACAACTCTATTGTTTGGTGGCCCACCGAGGTTTGCCAAGACGAGATTTTCTCTAAATAAAACGATTCCTACCATTTAATTCGTCATCTGTATCGTATGAAAAAAAAAATCAATTCAACGAATAGACAAGTGTTAAGTTGATGGTCCGGTCAAAAATTTAATAATCTCGCAATTCGATAGTAGGTGATGATAAGTGGTAAAAACATTTAGAGTGTAACTAAATCAGCAAAGAAGCGCACAACGTCATTACCTATCATCGAGAGATAAGCGTTTCGGTGAACCTGTATTTTCATCAACCCGTGGTGGATAAGTGAGATTGTTTCTCGGATAATAGTCGTAATCTCCACTAGATTGATTTTCATTCGTATAAGGAAATTCCGGAGTGTTGACATCCGCTCTCTCAGCCATTAAAAGATCGGCCTCGATTGTCGTTGCATTAGCGGGTAAACCAATCGATGATTGAACGATTGTCTCGATACGCCGGCCACGCTCTCTGCTGGTACTCCTTCGTCCATGTCGATGTCTGTTATCGTCGTCTCTTGATCTGCCTCTCGGAGGGGAGATTGATCTAAAAATTCGATGTTACTTTTTTTGTTTTGTCATTAGAGATCTCTTACTTTTTTCCTTCACGAACTAACCTTGATCGTCGTCCTCGGTCCAACGAACGTCCTGATCTATCGATACTTCGTCGTCGCGATCGCGAGCGCGACCTTGATCTCGATCGTGATCTGGTTCTCGATCTTGTGCGGGATCTAGTCCAAGATCGTGATATTGAGCGTGAGCGTGAGCGTGATCGTGATCGTGAACGCGAGCGCGAGCGCGAAGCGAATCTTCCGCGAATTATAGGAGACCGTGATCTTCGTGAACGGGATCGAGCGATTCTGCCACGTCCACCACAACGGAATGGACGAGTTTCGTATCTGTCGGATTCGGGTGATCGCGAACGATTCCAACCGGAATCACGATCACGACGATCCTCGTCACGTCCTCCTCGAGAATATCGATCCCTCGTTGTTCTCTCCGGTAACGATCGTAATGGACCCTCGGTTATATCTCTCTCGAGACTCATATCTCTTGAGTAACTTCTTTCCTCAAAGTCCAAGCCGGGAGGAGCTTGACCATTCGCATACAATGACTCAAGCCTCTCACTACTTTCTCGACAAGCTTGATTTTCCTCAAACCTCCATACTGACTTATCCTTTTCTTCCGATCCCCGCAACCTGATAACCCAAGATTCACAGATGAAGTCACTACTAAAATAAAATGAGACAATAGAATAATTACCTCGCAGTTCTGGTAGTTCGATCGGCATCGCGCAACATTTCCAAAGGATCATACGATGATGTTCTCTCGCGCGATCTTTCACGATCGCGGCGGTCGTCGTCGTCGTCGTTATAATTCCTACGGCCTCGATTACGATCCCATTTTTCATGTTGCTGCACCGGTCCTCTTTTATTGTCTGATGAAAATTGTTGAATTTTGAGGTGAAATTGGATTTCTTTACCAATGGTGTGCGTAGTTATTACGCAGCAGTGGATACATCAGCGTTCCAAATTCGTCCACTTCTTTTTTTTTTTTCAGAAGTCGCAATAAGTATTGCACTTTTTTCGATTAAGCATTACCCGCGGACATCTTAATGAAAGAATTCAGTTTTTTTCCAAAGTACTTGATTTCATAGTTGAAATGAGTAAAAAATTAATGGAACTTGAAACATGCAGTAATGAACGAATGAAGCGATCGAGTGAGATCGAACACATAAAATAGCATTTGAAAAGAGATAAGTTACAAAAATACAGGCTTTGTCAGCAATAGGTTTTCGATCAGCATGTGACTACATTAGCGATTGGTAAAGTAAATAAAAATCTTCATCCGCGAAACAGTCGTATTTCGTCTCGTTTTCTCGGATTGATGCACTGAAAAATTAGGATGCGGAAAAAATGAATCGCTTATGGAAAAATAAATTCAACTGACTTTTACCGCCAGAAGTATGTCGACTCGGACTGCGTGAAAATCTTTCTCTCCTGTCAGTGGAAAATCGATTGCCGCCTCCTTTTCGTCGTTCCCAGCTTGATCCATCGATTCGTCTCCTCGGACTTCTACTACGGCTTTTGGTCCAACTGCGACTTCTGCTAGCGCTACGGGAACGTTCCCTCTCCCAATTGTTAGATGGAGTCGGACTCTTCCGAACGCTTCGCGATCTTGTTGGACTCGATCTTCTACGATTGTCTTGTAAGTTATTGCGAAAGCCACGATTGTCTCTTTCATCCTCCCCTCTTCTTCTATCTTTTCCATCTTTGACAATCCCGTGACTGCCACTTCGATAACTCGATCCACTAGGTCTATCATCGTTTTTCCACTTGTCTTTTTCTTTCCTCAAAGGACTTTTTTTTCGTCTTTCCGACGACGGAGATTTCGCTGTTCTTTCCTTGTCGATTTTACGTGTCTCGATGCTCGGCGATTGTTCTTCTTTCTTCGTTCCACGTGACTTTTTCGTACGAATTTCATCGTCACTCGTGATTATTCGTGCGATTTGTGCTGGTAACAGAGGTGGCGTCGTTGACGTTAGCTCTTCCCGGGATTTCTCATTGGTTGTCATTTTCATTTCATTTCTTTTCGTTTCAGTCTTTTCACTCAGAAACGAAACGTTTTCACTCTCGATTGGGGTTTCATCCGTTTTCAATGATTTTGCGATATCTAGCGATTTACTCGATGATACGTTGCAAGTTCTTGAGACTACATTAGTTTTCGATTCGTCCGTAGTTTTACGAAGGAGCAATTGCTTCGGTATAAGTTTGAAGGTAGATTTGTTGTCGCTCGTTGATCCCTTCGTACTATCGTTGCTCACCGAAGCGTGGGCAATATTCGATATTTTTTTTTGAAGCTCCACCATTGGACATTCTGCGAACATGTCCATACGTAATTCTCTCGTGGCTGATGATTCTCTGGAACGATCAGAGTCTTCGTCGCTGTGCTCTCTGCTTTCTGAAGTTAAAATATTCGTTGAAACTCCTGAGATTGACGCATCGATAATGGATTTTTCTTCATCATCTCGACGAGTCAAATTTCCAATAAATTTCTCTTGAGTTTTCCTCAAGCTTATCTGATGCTCTTTAAGGATGATCTCGTCGTTGATCGTTTTGGTATCCTTTTCGCTGGTTGTATCCTCATTATTTTCTGCCTCGTTACCAGCGCTGCTCGAAATGTCTTCGGATTTCACGGAAAGACCAGGTGAGCTTGGACTGTACAGTGCACCGTCACATTCCTTCGTTGGAGTTGACCCGTCGTCATTTTTCTTCACAATCGCAACGTGTTCCGTAGTTTTAGCTGACCACCCGAAACCAGAGATTTCTTCAATTTTTGTTAATTCCGTGGAACTACACATTGTTTCAACTTTTACTTCGTTGATCAACGATTGTGTAGATATGCCTTTGGGATTAACTTTTTTCGACCATTCATGTTTGTCCTTCGACTCTTCCTCTCCCCCCCATTCGATGGGTACTGTTTTTTCTTCACTTGTACTTTCGGGTGTCTGAGACGAAATATCCCAACGACTCTTTCGATTTTTTTTTGGAGTATCAGATTCGTTTTTCGCCTTTGCAAGATCTTCCTTCTCTACTGATTCGAGCTGATTGTTCAAGTCTTTCGTTTTTTCGTCAATAACGTTAGAAACTACGGTGGAGGATAGTTCCGAGGGAATTGATTCTGTAGCTGATTTTGTTGACATATTTGTAAGTTCCTCTTCCGATTCCCATTCTTTTGTCTTGACTGGGTCTTGGCGTTTATCTTGCTTTTTACGAAGCATCATTTCTTCTCGTACACCCTCTTCTTCCTCATCTTCCCATATTCTTATAGCGCATACTCGTGCTTGACTTCTACACGGTTCCCGAGTGTTTTCTCGTTCAACAGCGATATAAGTATCGGTCTCACGATCGTATCGAACTTGATTCGACATTTTTTTACTTTTCAAACGTTTTTCCTTTGTTACCGATGGAACGTTACTGGCATTGCGTTCCTGAGAACCGTCCATACTGTCGACTTCCCATTCGTCGGCTAATCGTTCGGTTTTCTCAGTTACCTTTTCCAATTGCGTCAACGAGGGTACGTTTAACGAGTCAAAATCGGTTATCGGCCACTTTTCATCCTCTCTAGACGAACTTTTACTTCTCATACTTGTTAAATTATCTTCGTTTTTCTTTTCCCAATCATCAAGAAACTCGCTACGACTATTTTTACTAGCTGAGCTCGTACTTGTGCTAGTACTCGTTTCACTACTCGAACTCGTCGTGCTGCTACTGCTACTACGATTACGTAATCTTTTGTTTTCCATTCTCGATCTTTTGCGTCTCAGGTCTGATTCCTCAACGCTTTTTACAATTACATCAGAAACCTGAGTAACTTTTGATGAGCGGGACTTGTGAGATTTTCTTTTCTCGTTGCTTTTCAGCAAATCAAGTTTAGTCGACGATGAACTGTTTTGCGAGTTCTTCTTGTCCCGTTTTTCGCAAGTTGCCTGAATCGTTGGACTACCGGGCGAGCTCTTACTACAGCCAACTGATTCGGGACGTTCTGAAATTTTTCGTTGCAACTGTACCGAATCATTTTCCCATTCTTCCAGAAATCTTTTGCTCTCACCTTCGCCCTCGGCGCCATCAATTTTCTTTGAAAATTCATCATTCAGGAGAATTTTCGATGAATCCCCATCGAGCTGTATGCCCGTGACCGATGCAGTATCAACTTTTTCTTCTACATTAGCAGAACGGTTACACGCTTCTTTGACTTCTTCAATTTTTACTATATTTTCCCGAGGAGTATCAATATTTTTAGTTGGAGCATCGCGCATTTCGTGTTTCTCCTCGTCCGATATGGAAATTACAGTATCCGAAGTTTTCTTTATTTTTATCGAATGAGACCGATGTTTGCGACGTTTGGGTTGCATCTCCTCGACTGAGCTGCTCGAAGATTGGGTGCTAGCACGTCTCGCTCGTTTCTTTCGTATTTTGGAGCGTTTTCCTTTGTTTTTACGTTTACCATGTCGCTTTCGTTTCCTCCGATTCGCCCGGTCGTCGCTACTCGTATCCTCGCTGCTGCTGCTGCTGCTGCTGCTGCTGCTACTGCTACTGCTGCTGCTGCTACTACTGCTGCTGGTGCTGCTGGTGCTGCTACTACTACTACTTTCGCTATTCGTACTCGAGTCTCTAGGGAGTTTACGTTTTTTCGCACGTTTCTTCTTTCTCCTTTTGCGTCGTTTTTTTCTCTCCCATTTGTTCTCCGACCCGGATGAGCTCGAGGTAGATTCGGACTCGCTCGAGTCTGTCGAAATTGCCCGTTTCCCCATTTTTTCAGCCTTTCTTCTCGGTTGTATTTTTTTGGCCACGTTCGGATCTTCACCGTCGCTTGTTCGTTCAATTTTGATTCTTACATTTCTCCAATCAGCGCTGTTTGATGGATTTTCTTCAGAGAGATTTGTTTTCAAGGTGGATTCACCGATCGTCTCATCATCGTCATCGTCCTTTGAGCGATTTTTTTTTATTGTAGATCGCCCTTGTGATACGGAAATTTCTTTCTCCGTCGATACCTTGTACGTATCTGCATTATGTTTTGCTGAACTTCGACCGAAATCGAATTCTACCGGTATTGTATCACTCGATGATTCGATTTTCATTATTTCTTCGGTCTTTGTCAATCCGCTCAATGGTATATCGTTACTAACCATTTTCATAAATTGTTCATATTCTGACACAAGTTTTTCACCAACCATTTCTTTAGTCTTCTCATCCGTATCCCGAGAAAGGCTCAATTCACTTTGTTTTTCAACATCTGGCGGTGTGGTTACGTAATCTAGTGGAAGTACATCCAAAGGAGCTCGATTATTACCTAAAGAAAAAACGATTGCGTGAAATGTGGTGTAAAAAATGAACCGAATTCAGTCCGTTCCGATACAATCGATACTGGATTCACTTTTTACAAAAGCATAATTCCGTAAAATCGCGATCCCACAAGGTATGGATAAATATAACATACTTATTTTTTTGCTCGAAAGGCCCTCTGCGCTCGAGTTTGTCACACCCGCCATTAATGCAGCTCCTAAATCAGATCGCGTTTCTGGATTCTCGTCTTCGCTGTCCCATTTTGACTTTGGTAAGCGATGAGA
Organism: Venturia canescens; assembly: GCF_019457755.1. NCBI lineage: Eukaryota > Metazoa > Arthropoda > Insecta > Hymenoptera > Ichneumonidae > Venturia > Venturia canescens. The sequence goes on along the minus strand of NC_057424.1, from coordinate 24,548,031 downwards.
GCTTCTTTCTTTCTGTAATTTTTCTGATCCTCCTTCATCTCCGTGTCTTCGATACCATTTGCGATGCTTGGCTTTTGATTCAACCGAGTGCTCTCTGCATGAATCGTATAAAACAATGTATACAAACAAATTTATCAATTGATCTTCGTCGTTTGCAAAATGTTCGATTTGATTATTCCAATCGATCATCGAAATAAGTAATAACGTTTGCGTGTTTTACCGTTCTCGTGTTGTTTCACATATTTCCCTCATCGCATTACGACGCTCGTTCGGAATTGCCTGGTAAACCTGTTCGCGAGTCAGAAGAAGGGATACCCGTGGATTCTCACAATAGAGTATCGAAGAGCCTTTCACATTCTTAGTTGCCTTTATCGATTCCGGTGGATAATACTTCGGCCCTTGCAATCCTGAAGCTATTAGGGGGCTTCGTATTAATCGGTGTTCGCCTATCATCATCATCTGCTGAAAATGCTTTGTATAATCTTGGGCGGTTCTACGAATAAACAAAACAACAATGTTCATCTTTTATCAGTCTTCAACGTTGAGAACGGTTATTTAATGTATGAATGATTTTTTAGGATATATATATGAAAAAAAACAATAAAACAGAATATTTTAATAGATTTACTTGGCTTTGGCAATTTCGTTCGAATTTTCAAATTGAGACGCCGAATCCTCTGGAGTATTGAGAATCATTGATGGAAGGGCTGAATGCTTAAGTCCAATCCACGAGCTAGACTTTGGAGTTTTCTCATTTTCTCTGGTTCTATTGTTATTCTTCGAATCACGAGGTGAATTGCGATTTGCATGACCCTTGTTATGCTCTTCTTTACCACTGCCTTCGCTCCGATTTTTCTTTCTGTCCTGCGATCTGCTTCGTTTTTTCCGTTCTTTTTGGTCGGCACACGCTTTACTGTTATCCCCCTTCATCCGGCTAATCCTTGGACTACTGATATCTTCATCTCTACATTTTTTTGTATTAATTATACCGCCCTCACAGCTCGTAGATTCGATGCACATCTTATTATCGATTTTCTCTTCTGTCATTGATAATTCATCCTTAGATCCTATCTTTTCACATATTCTTTCATCTCCGGTTCCTTTATTTTTTTCATCTTGTACAACTCTTTTTACTTTGTCTATAGTCTCGATCTTGTTATCTACTTCATTCTCTCTCGATTCGTCAGAGGGATTCTTCAATGCTTCTTGAATATCTTCACGATCTCGTGAAGTTTTCGAATATTCAGGGTCCCTTAACGTGCATTTCTCTTCCGGCAAAATATTGTCTTTCCGATCATGAAATACTGCTGACTCCGTTTTATACGCTCTTGTTATTTCTTGCATCTTAGTATCCTCACGATTATCGCTTTTGTATTTTTCTTCTCCGCTTCTTGAGAGTAGTTTCAAATCCTTCTTCTCGTCTCTGATCTTATTTCGGTGTTTTTCTTCTCTGCTATCCTTTCTATCCTCCCCTTCTCCGCTGCGATACTCTTTCTCATGGTGTTTCATCTGATTCTTATCCCTTATCCGATCTCTGCGTTCTCTACTCTTACTTTCCTCCTGTCTTTCTCTACTACGACTCCGGTGTCGTTTTAACGACATCGACTGTTCCGGTGTTTTGTGATTATCAAATACTCGTGAATGCCTCAAAGGATTATTATCGTAATCTCTCGGTCTACCTCTTGCATCTGAATATTTTTTTATGTCTAGAACAATTTTGGCAGAGCGTTGGGGCTTGAGGCTATTTTCCTCTTGATTAGAGTTGGTAGATTGTCGTACATGATGCAGTCCCAACAATGTACTTTCCCTCTCTGGTGCTTTTCTTCGTGTTCCTTCGCGTATTATTTCGTTTATCGCCAGTAGCTTGTCTTCTGAAATTTCATAGGACATTTTTTTTTACAAGGAATCGTTCGAAATTAAGACACTCATTGTCAGCCGTCTTCAATAGAAATATGTCATCATATTGAATGACTCATATGACACCCTAGCGTCATAAATATACGCTAGGGTGTTTAGAAAAAATGAATATTTTAAAAAATAAAATCCACTAGAAAAATTTGAATCATGGTAATTAAAGATGTATCTCATATGGAGCACTTGAAATTGAACTACTTTGCCAAGTGCATGGCATTTCACAATTTTTCATAGGGATAACACATGAAAATAATAGTCTTTAAACATTGTGCTACACCTTTTGAGGGAAAAATACACGAAAATGTCACTAACATTTTTTTCTCTGCATTCAACCGTAAATATCTATAAAAATTGAACAATTGTTCTGAGTGTACTGCTCGAAGAATATTGTGTCATGAACTCAATTATTGACCGAAGTATTCTGTAATTTTTTATATGCCTGTTTCAAACTGCTTTGATTTTTTTTCAATTATAAGCTATGATGTTAAGAAAAAATGTCTTCATCCCCGCATAAGAGTTTTCCACAATGAACAGAAACTGACTGACAATTATACAAATTCATTTCCATATTTAAGTGTTGGTACGAATTTCTCATTGAAATAGGAATGTCAATAACTGCATATGATGAATTTTTTCATATTTTTCATATACATCAGTAATATTATAGAAATAAATAAATGGAAGAACAAAGAGAAAAGATTAAAAAAGAGGATTGAAGGTAAACAGTGTTTTGAAATCTCTATAAATCTAAATCCTTTTTCATGTGTAAAATTAATATGCAATTATGTCCAACCAAAAATAGGATCAATTCATTTGAAATTTTTAAATTAGGTTTTTAAACAAGAATAATGTTGAATATTGTATGGTTAATAGGCACTATGATTCTTATCTCTGTAGTCCATTATTTTTATATTCAGTGTAATAATCTGATAATTTCCATTGGGGTTTGTAGAATTTGGAGAATGAAATAAGTTACGCACAATGTTCTTTTTTGCCGTTCATTGATGCCTTTAAAAAAATACAAATTTTACCCATATTTTTTACTACATCTAAGTTTACTAGATTCATTAATTGAGAAATAAATCTATTAATCGATACCTCCTTGTTTTCTTGTTCTCAATTGTTGGCTGGAATGTTGTTCCTGTTTTTCCTGAATGTCGAGTGCAGCTTCGATTTTAGATTTAGCATTGTTCAGTTCATCGATAAGCATTTTAACATTGCTGGTAGACTTTTGTTTGTTTCTCATACTTTCCAAAGTTTGATTTTTGTTTGATGCTTGGGGCTTGGGTTTGGGTTTCTGAACTTTAGGCAAAACGTTGTATTTGTTGGCAAAAGCCATTAATCTTTTTTTAGCTTGAATTTTTCCCAAGACAGGCTTTGTAGGTTTGATAGGATTGGTTAGAGGTGAGTTTTTGTTGGAAATGTCTTTGGTACTTTCAGGGGTTCCGGTACCCGCGTCTGAAGTTTGCGAATCGACGGTTCCTTCGCTAATTTCAGTCGTACTTTTGTTTGAGGATGTTTCATTTTGTCGGAGCGGCGAGTCCGTGCTTGGCACTTCGCCGCTCGGTATCGGAATACTTGCGATACTGTCAAGGTCATTTTCTAGTGGTAAATCTTGCGACATCGATTGATTATGGAATTACAAGGGCCGAGTCGAATAAGCTGAATAGTGCATAACCAGCGGAGATTTCGTATCGATACGAAATTTAAATTTGTTTGTATATGTACGCGAGATTAGGGAGAGCGGTTCGTGGCAAGGGAAAAGTTATCAGATCAATATTTTTCGAATCTTCTGCTTCTATTTTCTTTTATCTTGGTTATTAATTTTCCTATACGCTGTGAGGAAAAAGTGGCGGGTTCTAGCAGCAATCAGAGTTTTTCTCACCGGCGGCGTGTTTTTCGGGTTCAATGGAACAAACATACATCATTGTCGATTTGTGTACGATTGGAGCACTTGTATACGTTAATATTTTCACTTGCTTGCCTCCCCCCCGTCGACACTACACGCATTAATTACTATTATATACGCGATGAAAACGACGGAGTCAATTTGGCAATGAATAATTATTATATCGTAATACACTAATATACAAGTAAAGAACCGACAAGACCCAGGAACAATCACTCTTGACGAACTTCAACCTGAATAGCCGAAGAATTTTTAAGAATCTTTCTTTCCAGTCGTCGTCTCCGCCGTTCTCCTTGCCCTCTCTCATCTCAAACAGAAAAACTGTGAAACATAGTCGTTAATCTCTCTGAAGTTGGCTGCTTAAAATACCCCAGATATACACGTAGAGAACCACTCGTCGTCGCCGCACAGTGTGTTGCACTCTGAACGCTAATTGGTGATTCACACCATCCGCCACACGTACACTCCGTACACTAATGGTCTTTGCACACTGCGCGCGATGAGTGATGAGCCGTGGTGATGAGCGATGAGCAATAGTCAATGAGAGCTCCGATTTTCCGGACGACGGCCAGAAAAGCAGAGCTCTCATTGGCTATCGTTCGTCGCTCATTGCTGCTCATTGCTCATCACGCGCAGTGTGCAGAGGCCATAAGCATGCGATGCCTCGCGGATTTTTCTTAAACTGCTGTTGGAGTAGCAGGCGACCTATCACGTAATATTAATGTCGTTAAGTGGTTTTTGGAGCAGTTTTCAGTAAAAATGTACGAATTCATAAATTTGTCGAAGTTTTAAGTACGACTGGTCCATGTTTCCAATGCATAACTGTCAAAATTGCACTCCAATAGCGCCATTTTTCCGAGGGACACGAGCGCCGCCATCGGTAGTGTGGATCGCCAATTGGAAAGCACCTGATATAATAAGTGCTTACACTTTTTTATTAGATACATTACTGGGTTGGTACACCCATTGGCCGATACGGGAACGGGAACCCAGAGGCCAGGTGGGATCGCCTCCACACGGTAGAAAGAAGGAAAGAAAGACTGGGTTGGTTGGTGTGGTGATTTGTTGGTGACGTTGTGTACGTTTGGACTGGTGTCGCTTAGCAACGCTTGCATGCTTACTGTCGTCCAAGTAATGCGTGTCGAGGAACGGTTTTCATTCAAATTTCTACCTTCTTCAACGAAGAATTTTTTAATTCGATGTTGTTTAATGAGAAAGAGTAATGATGGAACGCGAAGATGAAGAAGTGAAACCTCTTGCAAACGAAACAGATGAAGGGGATTCCGAAGGAAAGAAAAAATCGAATCTTGACTTGGAAATAACAGATGAACATAACGAAGACGAACTTACTTCTGCATCTGTTTATCAAATTCGTCCTCGACTCAACGAAAAGTAATATATTATTATTCAAATTCAGTGAACAATGTGTAGTTTTTAATTATAATTTTTCAAGTCGTGTGTTACCAGGCAGAGACAAGAAAAAGAATGAAACAAAAGGAATTCAAAGTGTGACATACTTTTGTTAATTTTCAAATAAAATAGGTTTATTTTAAATATAATTGGGCTGCAGCGCATTGATCTTTCAAGGTACTCTTAAACATCTAGCCATCTACAAATTCATCATTCTTTTTTGCCTCCTGTTAGCTATGACACTTATTTGTCATCCTTAAAGGCTATTGTAGGATATAATCTGCCTGATCAAAATGTGACTCTATATAGGGTTAACATTTTCCATTGATGAACAGGATAAAATATATGATCACCGGTCCGTAGTACTTACAATTTTCAACTGTGCTATACATGGCGTTGAATTGAGCAGGATAGTTAAGATGTGATGTAGTCCTTGCTGCTGGTGAATTTTTATTCTAAAGATTGATGAAATTGATTTAATTTTGGATGAAATTTTGATTACAGATTTAAACCTCTGAGCGTCAAGGAGGTTATACACAATGTTCTGTTTGACCAATTGTCAGCTAAAACTTACAGCTCGGAGGATGCCAGTGCATGGTCCAAGGGTATTGCAGATACCATTAAAACTAAGGTGAAAGGTAAGTATCAAAGGATTTTGAGAAATTGTTTGGAAAAAATATTACTTGAGAAATATATTGAATTCTATTAAATATGTTGGTTTGATTAATGAAAAAATGAAAAGATCAAAGTATGCATGAAAATGTAATAAATAAATTAATCTGTATTTTTGAAACTCATATAGTTTTGATAAACTTCTGTCAAATATGGTCTGTTCTATGAAAAAAAAAGTCGTCCCATTACGTAATTGTAATAAGTCCTGAATAAGTTGTTGATCAGAAACCATACTAATATTTGCGGAATTTTGAAATTCTAATTCACTTGATATTGAGATAAAACTCTCAACGTAATCAATCGACATAGGCAACTCAGAATAGTGTGATACCTTTTTTCTCTTACAGAGTTACAGTTCAAAAGGTACAAGTATATCGTCAATGTGGTACTGGGTGAGCAGAAAGGAGCAGGCTTAAAAATAGGCACACGTTGCATCTGGGACGCAGAAGCGGATAGCTATGCTTACGACAATTTCGTTAATGTATGAAACATATTGATTCGGTTGTATGTAGAAAAACATTTTTCATTGGGTATTACGTTACTTGAAATTATTTCAAAAACATTTTCATTTGTAGGACACAATTTTTTGCGTCGCTTCAGTTTATGCCGTATATTATTACTAATTTTGAAGAATTTCATTGGAAAAAGCATGAAGAAGACACCACACTCTATGGAATGAGAATTGCCATCGAGAAAATTGAAGCATATCATTGAAACAAGAAAGAAATACGCTTTGAACATTTATAGACGATTCAGCACAGAGTCAACAAATTGTCTATTTTATCCTTATCAAAGACTGTCCGTAATATAATAGTTTTTTTTTGTTCTACGTTATTTAATTGTTTGGGTTTGTAAATAAATAATACTGTGTATGTCATTGTGAATGTCAAATACAGATTGTTGCTAAGTTCAAGTTATGTTACTTTCAGTGATGATAATATTTTAAAAAACAGCTGAGCATTTTCAGCAATCAGAGTTCTTTTATGGTGTCAGAAGGGTTTTATTGATAGACCGTAAGAACGCGATGGAAGTTCTGGAGTCCCACGAAGAATTGATAGAATCAAAATCAGAGGACATCTCAATGTTTTGGAAAGTTCTGCAAATTTTTTTTTATTTCGTGAGCATAATATCCGGTTACGGATCCGCAATTTTATTTCATCTTTTGTGGGTTAGTTGAAGAGGGATGTATATATTATAATCGTTTCCCTTTCAATCAACCAAACGATTCTTTCAATAAGTCGAATGAATATTTTTGTAGGACGAAATCTTCGCGGGACATTGTCCCATATGGGCTCATGTTTATAAACAAGTTCAACCTCGGATACGCTCCGAAGTGGTTCCCGTCGAGGAAGTAATCGCTCCTGCCTTATTGACAGATTGGAGACATAAAATAACCATAACTTTCCCATTTACGGATCATTGCAGTTTCTACCACTTCGTTAGTCTTTCTTCGTGTATTTTTGGTATTGTCTGGATGACGTTATTCACTATGTGTGGAAAGGGTGGCTACGACACGGGACTGCAAGTTTTCAATTTTCTCTTAACATTTATTTTTTCGATACTAAGATTCGCGAGTAAACTTAGGAAGGAATAATACAGATCTTGTCCCCTCATGTATGTATAAGTACTTTCGTTTACTGTGTAATTTTCAAAAATTTATCATCAGATTTGTTCAGCCATGGACCATTGTACCTCCGGCTTTGATTTTCCAAATCATTTTTTCAATGCTCGTTCTAATTGTTGTTCACGATTTGGACCATGGATATTCGACGATGATGAATGCTCTTCAAGCAATCGCTTCTACCACGAATGAAACATTGTCGCCGAGTCTTGGAAAGTGCGAAATAAATCTATCGTGTACTAAAAATACTCGCAAGTAAAGTTTTCGCTTGTAAATTTGATACGAGTCATGTATTCGGTTAGGTGTGTCGAAGAATAGCGTTTCGTTCCAAAGTTGAAGAATATTAGAGTTATTTAAAAGGATGTTAATTCCATAATTTTTAGTAATAATATTGCATCTTTTGCTAGTTAGTAATTATATTTGTTAAACTTTCACAGACCTTGTGATTTCCTACAGAGCTACTTGGAAACGTTTGGACCGCAGAGACACTACGTTTGCAAGATATATTCTATTTTACAAGTAAATCATCATCCCACGAAACTGTTGAAAAAAAAAAACAAATTTTTAATTATCTTAATATTAATGGTTTATTATGATTCTCACAAAACGTATCGAGAAACGCCGCAGCGGCAACCGTGTCTTAATTATTGACGCCAAGTGTTCCAAAAAATAAGTTGATTATGTACTTGCGCTTCGATTAGACTCGTCTTTCTTAACTTTCAAACTTCCAAAATCGACTCTTCGTGAAAATACGTAAACACAATGGTAAACCAATGCGATCTCATTTGAATTTTGCAGATTCTCTCATGGCTGATGGCTTGGAGTTGGTTACTCGGTTTAGCAGCTTTGATTATTCGTGTCAGCAGCTCTCGCGATTTCACATTATTCACCGTCAAATTATACAAAAATCCCAAAGAAGAAACCAATGATCTTCGTACGAGTATTAAGAGTCCTGAAAATGTAAATTTCTCAAAAGAAAATGAATTCCGCAAAACGAGATCATTCCGCACACATTGATTTATTTATAACGAGTTGTAAAAATATCAGTATTTTTTCCACAACGGTCTAATGATTGATTTTTTTGCAGACATGAAAACATTATCAGCGTCGGTGGAGATGGGATCATGGGCTACTAATTTTTTCACTCTCAACTTGAACAATTCAAGAATTCGTGTATCATCGCACATTTTTCGCAACAGTCCCGGATTATCAATGATACGTCCAACGTCGCGTAACGCCGATGCCGTTATTGCTTTTCTCAAGGAATCTCTCTTTATTTTTCCAACAACGAGCGAGGCTCGCGCCTTTTTTTTCATTTCCGTAATTTCGTTCAAGGTTGATGTCCCATTGAGTACGTAGTAAATCAGAACATCCGAAGCTTCTTTTATATGGCTCACACTCTATTGACAAATTGCCAAATTTTCCAAAAAATAACGTATATTTGCATCCACCGGGTAAATTAGAGAATAAATTTGTTCAGTTGGACAAATATAAGTTCATTGACAATCAAATTTGTTTCAAAGACTTCATTTTACGAAAAAAAAACCAAGAATATGTTACTGTTTCAATTTATTTATTAATAGTTTAATTTTCTTTAATATGCTGTGTGTGTTCGAATGGAAAACTTACTGCAATATCTTGCGAACATTTCTCTTTGAGTTTATCAAGTTCTTCGTCTCGCTCATCCAATTTATCCAACAACGAGTCATGCACTATCAGCAACTGCTCGTAATCCATAAGAGTTCGACCATCACCGATTTCATTCAAGCTTCGTATAATTGAGTTGACAGAGGCCAATCTATGATTAAACTCCAAATAAGCAACTCTGACTTTTGACAATTCGTCGAATTTTACCCGTTGTTTTTTCGTCAAACTGTGAAACTTTCGTTGCAGCTTTCCATGTTTATCTTCGATTAAGTTTATAACTATTTCCCATTCTCTGTGAACGAATTCTTTGAAAGTTTCATCAAACATACGACTCAATATTTCGTAGGAATTAGTTAATTTTCTAATTTCGTTTTCGAGGATGGGTTTTTTGGTCTCGTAATGCTCCTGAATCTCCATAAAATCGTCCAGAATTTTTTGATATCTAAACGATGATGGGATACAAAACGCTATTTATTGAAATACCATTGGAAATAATTTTAAAACCAGTTCTTATATATTGACTGATATGTTGAATTTTTTGTTTTTATTTGATATAATAGGTTTCATCGTATAGGTGAAAGTTTTTTCATGTAAGTTAGCGAATAATTATGAAGAAACGTGCGAAATATTCACGAGCTATTGATATGTACTTATATATGTGGAACAAGATTATCATATGAGAGCTAGTTGAGAAAAGAAGAACTGAACAACCTCTCATCAAGGTATATTGGTACAGCACCTTCCAAACTTTCGAAGGGACCATCTGTAGTAGATTTTTCGTAATATTGACAGCATTTTCTATTGAGATAAGTATTTTTCATTTTTATAAATTTTCGTTCTTCAAGTATTTCTTTAAAATGTCCAATTATTTTGAGTCTTCGTTCCAGCATTGATGCTGTTCTGTCTATGAGTTTTGTATGTATTTTCGTTGCTCTCATTTGGGTTATTCTCTTGCCAAATTGCCAAGGAATTTCTCGGAATATTTTGGAATCTTTGTAAACATCACTGTCGGATGAATCGTCAACTTGAGTTTCTTCGATTTCCTCATTGTCAGAATCAATTGTAAATTTCGTGTTAAATTTGCCAGATAGTGCATCAGGTGACGGAGCTGGCAAAAGTTTTCTCGCTTCCTGCGGTGCAACGCTGTCGTCTCTCGCCTCTTCGTCATCAGATAAATGATCTGGTTGCATCGCATTTTTATAATATTGGTAATCATTAATATTTTTCAATTTCTTAATGGATTCCTCTTCTGAAGAACTTTTGAAAGTCGATTCTCGATCAAGCTCATTGATAATTGCCAACGAATCTACGTGTCTGTCGTCCATCAGATGAAATGAAACCGATTTCGGCTGGTCTGCGATAAAAATTATAATTCACAAACCGATTACAACGATAACGTAGGGCCTGTTTTTTTTCTTCTTTTTTTCCGCTCACAATTAACGTCGATCGTATCCAGTGAGGGGTCGCTCTCATTATCGAAAATATCAGCTTCGTGATCTTGATGATATATTTCAATATTAATTCGATTATCTCATTGAAGAAGAAGACGAGTGAAAAATAATAATTAGTCAACTATTACCTTCGTATTCTTTCTCCATTTTGTTGAAAATTTAATAAAAAATATTTCGCTATTAAACGCGCGTAAAAGCAGCTCATTAATAAGATATCAAAAACTCACTCGACTGGAAAATTTCTAATTAGCAATAATAATAAATGAAATAAACGACTGCGATTCATTGGAAAATCGATCGGACTGAAGTCGTCGCTATATTGAATTTATATAATGTTGTGTAAGAAATTGTATGCCATCTGAATGGTTTAAAATGAGCAAGTTTAGCGTGGAAAAAGTTCAAATATCAAAGCGAACAGTGTAATTTTCGATAATAATCAAAAATATTTCCAAGCGATAATAAAGATTCGTAACACCTTGAAATTTCCTAAAGATAGAAAAAAATGTATTTCCGCGTGATTATTAGGGTTTTATTACACCATTGGATTGATTTTTATTTCGAAAATAAAAATTCAATGAGAGAATCGAGTGTCCATGGTAGCTTTCCTATTTATGTTCCGTCCTCGAAGTACCAAGTTTTGGCAAGGCGATTTATGAACATCCTCGATAGGGTCATCATCCGCTGCTTTTACTTGAGTCAGAAACATTCTTCGTGATTTAGTGGATAGATTCAAGTACGAGCCATGAAGCAACAAGTAGGAAAACATGACGATTTCGCCTTTTTTCGCGGTGACTGGTGTTGCATCAGAAAGTGGAAATTTTTTAGGATCGACGTAATGATAACTTTCCCCCTTTTCATCCGTCACTCCATGGTCTTGGAGAGGGCCGAGTTTATGACTTCCGGGGTAAACTGCCAAACCACCATTTTCCGGTGTCGTATCATCGAGATGCAAAAATATCGCAAGCATCGTGTGTTTCTTGTGTGGAAAGTAGTGATAATCTTGGTGCATCAAATAAGGAGCACCCTTTTCCGGTGGTTTTATATGGGCCTTGGTGTGATGCAAAACGATATCTTTTGTCTCCATTATGTCTTCCAAAGCATCCAGCAATTTTCCATTCATCAACATCCGTGTGAAAACTGCGCTATGCATTTGAAGATTATGGATAGATTTCACCTGAAATTTCAGAATAAATCATTTTAAGGAACAACTTGATAATTTGAAGTAAGCATCCGTTATCGTTGCTCATCATTACACCTGGGAATACCAGTTTTCTTTTTTTTTTCTTTATGCTATTCAATAGAGCCTATTCATTCAATGGTTGTTATTTTAAAATAACAGTAAAAAGTTATGTTTAAATTAAATTTAAAAGCCGGTTCTTCGTTTACTCTCTGCTAGTACGCTAGTACGAGTGTTCTTACTTACTGTGTAGTCAATGTTTCCAGCAGCTTTCTTCATATCATTGCCAGCCCAGGCAGCTTCCAAGCCTTGTACATTTTCACGTCGTTTTCTTTCGAACAATTCGTCATAAGCTTCAGAAATTTCGTTCATCTCTTGGACAGAGAAAACATTAGAAATTTTAATGTATCCATTGTCTTTCCAGAATTTTTTCTCTTCGGCGGTCAAAAACTTCAAACCACTCATGGTCAACGATTACTCTCGCAATTGTTCGAGCAAAATAATTGATCTGACGCGTTGTAACGATAGCGAGGCGTATTAATATTTGCTCCCCTCCACTTCCCTATACATTATCTGCACTTGTGAGATTTAAAAAATTATTATGCAACGAATGCTTTACGTCAATAAAGTTGAAATATTATTGAACATTTGACGGGTGATTGAGTAATCCGATGACTTTCAATCCAACGAACGTCTGTCATTACACTTGATTATTGTGCTTGGAACCGTTTTTTTCATCGACAAGTTTTGAAAATTAATTTTTTTCGACTCAAGAAAATATAAATGCGAGTGAAAAAAAAGATTTTTATTTCTCAATGTTGACAACGTTTGATGATTTGTCACCTTCCGAAAATTGTGGACTCTGTAAATTTAGGACAGATCGCTATGTACCTAGATGCATACCGAATAAAACTTTCCAGTGAAACCACCCTGAATCTTTACATAATCTTTGTCCCTAATCGAATCGTCTATTTATTTTTTGTGTTTAATATATAATATAGAAGGGGTCAGGTTCAAGTTCAGCTTGATATGATAAAACCATGAATGTTATTAGTAAAACAGTAGGAAAGATTAGTCGTGAATATTCGAAAAAATGCTAAATCATGCTCCAAAGAAAACTGCACACTTTTGAATGTTGTTTCTTTATTTTCAAAATGACATACGATTCCTTATCAATTAGTATTTATCATCACACAATGGCAGTGAAATATTTATCCGTTCTAGAAGATACGACAGTTTTGAGTGTGATCATACATCAGTCTTTGTAGATTATTTCAAAAAATCGATAAGGCATTGTTCATTTTTCATAAATTTTCGATTCTGTAGCTTAATTATTAAATTTTTAATATTATTTAAGATAGGGCATGATTGTTGCGGATAAACTCACAGAAAGTAACGAATGGAATAACAAACATAAAAATTTCTCACTTTTAAAATCCATTGTTTGTACAGAAATTGGAATAGTTAATCCAATAGACAATACATATCAATAGCAACGGCGGCGAGCCTCTCAATTAGAATCAAAATGACTCAAAGAGTAGTTCCTTGAGTTCTTTCTGTTTGGATAGAGTTAGTTTAGTGAAATCAATTTATGCCGAATTTTAGTGTCATCTAATAAACTTGAAACCTTTTATCACTTCTCGTGACTGATACCATAAATATGGGTAATTATGTTGTCTTTCTTTGCTATTGTAATCGTTATGCGAATCATTGTTTTCGTGAATTATCTGCGGAAAGTCGTGGTAAATTTTTATAACGTTTTTACAATGACAATTTACGACCTCGGATGAATTCTGTCTGAATTTAATTGCAAAGCATGTTGTTGCTTGAGTCGGCGGAATATATTGTGGTTTTGGTAAAAAAAAATCAGACGTTGGATTACTGTCGCTTTTTTGTAGTAGCACAAACGTGTTGGTCACACCGAGAGGCACCGTCATCGCTTCTTGAAATTCTTCGCATTCGACAATTGATCTGCACAGAAAAATCAGAAAGAAAATTATTTCATCTCATCTGAGAATATTTTGTTTGGTCCACCAACTTTTTCGCTAACTATTCTGTTATATGAGCATTTTACTTGTTCTTGGTAATCTGACTCATCCATATAAATCAAGTCATTTTATGTGGGCACTGGCAATTGGAATTGTGAGTCTTGAGTCTTGTGTAGTTTAAGTAAAAAATTTTGAGTCGATATAGCTCAATATACTTGGCACAAAAACTGGGATAATTTTTACAACGAAACCGACTGTCTGGAAAATAGATTTTCGATCATTTTACAAGCTTTTACTAATTAAAAAAAAATATTCTTCAATGATTCTCAATTTTTGGAAGATCTGTACTCAAGAATACAAATATTTTCTGCTAATTTAGAAGTTTTTATTTACAATTTATTATTTACTTATCAAAAGTGCTCAATTCAAGCTCAAACCATCTACTGGCAAAGGGATATGAGTTTACAGTTTTTTGTTGCAAAATATAAAGCTTTTGTGATTTTAAAAAATTATTTTAGTGCTTAAAGCAAACCATAGGTTTAAGGTCTTTTTGAACTCCAACAATGAGTATGTGACCAGAACTATGATTGTCCAATTTTCAAGACCATTTAAAATAAGTAATAACATTTGCTTCTATCGTATGAAAAATGCAATTGTTTCTTCGACTTGTTGTATAAAAATTATAATTTCCTGGGTAATTTAAAATGAGCTCATCTGCTATCTGTGGTTTTAGATTGTGATGTTTAACTCTCATAACAATAAATGTAAGTAAAACAGAACCTCACCTCATGAGATTTAAAAGTGGTTTCCTCGAAGAATGTTGGTACTCCATATGACACCGACTGTTCAATATTTCCTGAGGCAATTCCAGTCGGACGCATAATTTGGGAGACAACATAGTTGCTCCTATAATAACAATGACTTCTCGAACTTCGCAGCCGTTAGTATGGAGCTGCGAGGTTAGATTTTCTGAAATATTTCTCAACGCTGCAAGTACAGTTTTAGTGGAACTTGCATTTTTGTCGTTCGGCTTCAATCTCGTTTGTAATTCTGTTAAGGTGTCGAACGAGAATGGAATTTGTTCTTTTTCGTAGAGTATATATTTAATGAATTCCATTATAAGTTTTGAACACGAATCACTGGTCAAGGGCTCGTCCAGGGATACCGAAATACATGTTTCATACTGTTTCTTCCTTGCGAACATTTTTATTTTAAACATACACAATGTTCATAGGAATTTGTCACTAAACATTCCAGAGTTTTGAACAGTCTTTCAATATGAACCTAACCAAATTGTATTATAGGCTTTCGGAACTTGTGAATGCCCAATCGGATCCATATATGAAAATTACTTATACCACTTTTTTACACATATATGAAAAATACGTTGAATTATGTTTGCAGTGCTAAGATCAGAAAATTGTTTCATTTGGTTTGACTCAATTATTCAATTGTGTATTGTATTTTGTTTTACGATTATACTTTTCACGACTGTGTAAATGGCGGCGTTCCGGCGTAGGTTATAATCAGAAATTGAGAACTTGTTAAATTCTACACATACGTCGCTTCAATCGATTGGCGGGTAAAATTGATTTTTCTGAATTTCCATATCCAGATATTAGTGAGCGTATGAAACTATTTTTTCCGAAATATGTTCATGGAACTTTGTTTTTTGAAATTTTATTTTAGGATTTACCGAGCCAAGCGGCCAAGCCTAAGAATGCGGAGTGAACGTGAAGAGAGACCATAAATATGTAAACATAACACACCAAACGAGAGCAAGCGAAAAATTAGCAATATTTCATGATCACGAACGTATTGCAACTTTTGTTTGTCTACTGGAAAAAAAATCGTTATAACTGGACACCGTTGGTTTATTTAATTCATTTTGCACGATGCAAAGATATGTATTATTGTTTTTCAGTCTGATAAATTAATCAATCGGCCGAGTTCACGGAGGTACTATCATATCATATATATAGCATTGGTATCAGCAAAGGGCAGCAAGGGGAGTATGTATGGAAGTATGATATGTGATAAGTGCATGAGTATATGGATCTATGAATGTAGTTTGCTTCTGCACCGTCGCCACCACCAGTGTTTTTGTTTGCTTGCTCCGTTGCTCCGCATACTTTTGGCTTTTAGGCGCTTTCCCGATAGTCCGGTATTGTCATTATAAAAGCATGGAATCTCCGCTAGAAAAGGTTGAACTTGAAGCCGACGTTTATATGGCATGCTTGCAACATGCCTTTACCACTGAAAATTTCGAAGTTATGGGTCTTCTCATAGGAAATGTATGCATGTTTTTGAATTTTGTATTACATTGTAATTTCATGTTTTAATTGGTCTATAGTTATCCGTAATAATTGTGTATATCTTCGGAAAAAAACTTTGTTATCTCTAGTTGAATTCGTACTTCTTTGTAATTTCGTTAAACGTCAATAATATTTTTAAAGTTGCGATAATATATAAATTCTGTGAATCTGGAATATTAGAAAATGAAAAACTCGATAGTTTTTTTTGTAATTATTATAGTTGGAACATGGCACGGCCAACATATCAGCATTGATAAATCTACGAAGACTAGATAAAAAAAAGGACCGTGTTGAAATTTCACCTGAACAACTATTGAAAGCCGCTACTGAAGCAGAACGTTTGACCGCAGAGCTGCAGCGTCCAATGAGAGTTTTGGGCTGGTATCATTCACATCCGCATATTACTGTCGTTCCTTCTCACGTTGGTAAGGTTGAAAAGTTAAATGAAAGTTTCAATTTAAAATGGTTTGAAAAACTGAGGAATTTACAATAAATTATAATAAATTGAGTTCACCTAATAGAAGTTCTATATAAAAAAAATATTATTGATAGAAAAAAGTATGAACTCATAAAAGTAAAAAAAATGAATAACTTATTCCAAAGGAATAAAATATAATTATGAAAGTATTAAATAGGAAAACTTTTATATTGTAGATGTGTGTACTCAGGCAAGTTATCAGATGATGGAACGAGGCTTTGTTGGACTTATATTTTCGGTTTTCAATGAAGCTAAAGATACAAAGGTAAATGTGAAACATAAAGGTGAATAGGAGGTAGCTGTTTTGAGATTTTTTTCAAAATTTTGAATGGACGATATATGCGTCAGAACTAAATATGTTCACATTGATTGGAATGAAGCGCAGAAAATGTTGATCATAGACAGGTCAACAGAGAAAGCAATATAAGAAGGCTATCGTAGTTCAACTCGAGTTTTTTATGTTTTTATGTATAGGAACAAGAAGTCCAATTGATTTGTTTCCAATCAAAAGGAAGAGAGGATTTCGTTGAAATACCCTTAGAAATAATTGGGACGACGGAAATATCTGACAGATGTTTGAGGGTACGTTTAGTGACGATACAAAATTATTTATTCCATTTTTGACAAAGAACAGTGAACACGTCATTTTATTTTATTTAAGTGAATTATATCATTTTCAACACAGACAATGACTGATGTTCCAAGGATTCTTGTTCAGGAAGAAGAGGATACCGCCGAATCTTGTAAAGGACATCCGGATATTCTTGCTTCCATTCACAATGATGCTGGTAAGTAAATATTGATTATTTCAGGTATATAAAAGAAAAAACAATGGTAGCCATTGTAAAAAATGTATTAATACAAAATCAAATATTTTTATAAATGAAATGCTTCACCATTTGTGTTGTTGGATAAATTCAATGAAATCAGGACTCTAATTATTAGAATAATTTTACGACTTATGACGTGCACAGAAAAAAATTTCAAAGCAATCTGATATTTTTTACAATGCATCTTTATTTATGTAATAATTTTTTAGTAAGCCGAAATAACATTGTTAGGAAAACGTCAATAGTAGTCTCGTTGATGAAATCCATTAAAAAGATTTGTGGAAACAAGTGTCGTTGAAAATTCACCGAGATTTATCTCGGGCAATCCCGCATAGCAATGCATCTGCCGGTATTTGTGTCCCGAACGAACCCTGAGTCAAGATCACATCTACAATCCTCATCAGCACAAGTCTGTAGAGATGGTAGAAAATTTAATTAGGATTACATCGAATTAACAGATCTTCATATTCATTAGATAATTCTCAATGTTAAATGTTGGCTCATTATTTTTTAATGAGTAGGTAGTAGGACCATTAGTTGTCATTCGTTAAATTTCTTGAAATTTATCAATGGAGTTAAAAAATGTTGTTGTCAAAGTTTGATGAAAAGAACTGCATATTATATTAAACAAATGGGAGCAAAAAGACTTACAATGATTGAGCACATTTCTGGGGTGTAGGGATATTCGCACGTGCCTTCACATCTTGTTCCGCATGTGCCAAGAATTTCATTGCCTTTACAGGTTTTTGGTGGACACATTGATGGTGGAATACAAGAATCAGTTTCTTCGTTTCGCAAATACCCTTCTTTACACTGACAGCCATTACCAGAGCACGTCTGCGTATTATTACATTCGGTATTATTATTGAATTTAAAAAATGAACAAATTCTGATTGTTATTCGATTTTGAAAAAAGCATAGTTGTTTTAGTATCTAATGAAATCATAAGGAACCACTTGACACTTACTGTTGCTGCACATCTTGACAAATCTGGTTTGTTGCAAGTTCCCTCACAGATTCTTCCACAATTGCCAAGTTGTTCGTTCATGCCACAAGCCAACGTACTTTTTGCAGCTAAGCAAAATATTATACTAAAATAGTGTTAGAGTTGAGGAAGGTCTTGGATTTAATAGAATATAATGATATTTCAACGTTTCGTTATCTTAATCAATTCTTTTTCAGATTCTCAACTAACTAGAACAATCTTTTTTCATAGATAAAGCTAGGATTTTTTCAACTTTTTAATAGAAATTGAACATGATTTTCATAGAGAATAAAAATTATAAACTTCTCCGATGATGGGGAGCACATTTTGAAAATGAAAAATTTGGAAAAATTTACTTACAGATAGCCAAGATAGCAATTATCGGAAAAACGATAGCTGATATTGGAGGCATGTTGGTTTCTGGAAACAGTGCAATACTAAAGTATTTTGAGCATCAATCCCCAGTTTTTATTCGTCTTTTCTCTCCCTCTTTTTTTTTGATAATATGTTTTGTAGTCATTATTTGTGCCATTCATTTTTTTCAAGTTATGTCACTGCATCCGTTCTTACTCACTATATAAACATTGTAAATTATTGTACAATATCGAGACGAAAAAATAAGGAATGAATTGGTACATTTTTACTCATTCTACGTCATGATGAATAGGAGTCTGGCGTAAACGTAAGTCGAAATGTAGCTTGTATATATACAAACGTTGCAGACTTCGTGATTGAATGACGGTGACTCAATGAAGGAAAACATTTAGGAATGACAAAAAAATCATCAAACTGCGTATGTTAATGATTTACGGTATTGTAGATGAATTATATTTATTTACCCATTTTTTTCAACCTCCTTTCAGTTTACGTTGAAAAAAAAAAACAATGGACTAGACCACTTTCCGATTCGTGTTGCAAATTTTATTGTCAATAATTATGATGATTATCGATAATAAACTTAAGATCCGATATTCATTACTGAGGTCGATTATGATATTATATAAGTATCGATAAAGAATGGAATGACAATTACAACCGTTATTACATCAGTTAATATAAAACTCCTTTGTTTTCTACTTTTTTTTTCAGTGAGAACTCGTGCTTTGATACATATAACGGATACGATCACGAAACCTCTTATACAGGCACTAGAGACAAGAATTGAGATGAACAAGATTCGGGCGGGTCTTCTTCGCAATCGCCTTGAAGAAATGCGTCAAATCTATAGCGAACAGTGTTTGTAATTCAAATAAAGAAGAGACATCGGAAATTCAATGAGAAGGTGAATATGGATAGGATAGAAAGGAAAGCGAGGAGGAAAGAAAAAAAAATAAATTGTGAAATAACGAATTGAATTGTTTTCAGAACTCTTGTTTTCATTCGTATTACATATGTATTTTTATTAACACCAATACAAGGTAACGCGAATCTAAATTTTCAGAAAATTGGTACATTAACGAGGACAGATTTACATTAAAACCGATAGAATTTTTCTTTTTTTCTTTATTTTTTTTTGCATTTTTCTCTCGCGATTTACCACCTCTTGTCAATTTTTATTCATAATTTTTTTTTTCACTTCATTCTATGTTTACTCTTTGCCGAGTTATAACTCATCGATACGAATCTTCGAAGTGCGCAGAATTTTTCTTTAACAACGATTTATATTGATTAAAACATTATTTTTCTTTGCGTCAGACGTGGCTTGCCAACTATTATAATTACAAGATTAAAAGTTTGTGACTTTTGTTAGTCGACAGTAAATTCGCCTTTCTTCAAATAATTATGACTTTATGGTTAGATTCATCATTTGTTTCTCCATACATTTTAACCATTCAGAGAATCTCCTCGATGTTTCGGGTTAACAAATTGACGCTGAAATGAACGAGACATCGTTAGCCCGAGTACTTCGAGTCACAAAATTTTTAAAACCATTTTCTTTTGTTAATCGGTTAATTATTAAATAATGTACAATATTTGCTATGAGATCGTTCGCGGTCAACTCGTTGCTTGCCTAAAAATAATGGGGGAAGGGGATAATACCGCTTAGGACGAAATATAGTTTCTATTCCCGAGATCGATAATAAATCTAATAATTCTCTGACCCCCTTTTCTCCTCATAGTCTGTCGTGTTTCTTACGGCAACGGTGAATTTTCCGTATTTCTTTAACGGCTGTTAGTGAAAACGTATGAGTTGATCGATTTTCATTTCTTTTCTTTTTGAGAATGACTAGTACTTGCACGTATAATGGTTATGAAAAAATCGCACGGGGGCGCGTTATTAGTTAGCGTACGATTCAAAAGTAACAGGACCGCGGATTTTTAATTATAATGATTTTTTTTTCATCTTATTAAATAATAATTATTCGACTACTATATTATCGGGATAGGCATAATTTACTTAGTTGAATTTTATCGTGAAAAATTATTTTCTTCGGATTGCATAACACTGCTTTCTTTTTCACTATTAATTATTTGTTTGTTTGATGATTTTTAATACTCTATCAATACTTTTCGTGGTAAACACAATGCAACTCGATATTTTACAAAATTCCCTTTTTTTTTGTCTCGTTTCAGTGCAGGTTCTTTTGACATCGATGTTTTTATTTTTGATATTCAATTTGCGTTCAGAGAACACATAGATCTGGAAGATTTGAAAAATATAAAACAGCAAATTTTTTTCGAAAAACTATTGGAGTAATCGGATGAAAGTTTCTTTCGGATGTAAATATGAGATGTTCTACGCCATCTCGCTCAACCGTGACCCTGGCCATTGAAATTCTTGAAATTTCTATATAAAATCGTATTTATATAAAGGAATAACCCAAACCAATTTGTGCTTTTTTTTTTCGGAAAATTATAAATTTTGAAAGACTTGAGATGAAGAATTAGAAATTCCGTTTGTATATTCTTTTTGTTATGTACTAGTTTATAAATAATTTTCAAAAAAATAAAGAATGGCCGCGGAGATCACAGTTAAGCGAAATGGCATGGAATGCTTTTTAATCATTTAAAAAGAGGTTTACAATTTCGTTTTATAAGAAATAAGGTTGTCGTCATGAAGCTTTTTTCTTAGAAAAAGGGTTAAAACGATGAGTATAGCTATAACAGGAGAGCTAGATTCTAAACACCGCGCTAATGTCCGATGGTTCAGAGCCAATACCAATAAATTTGATTTTTGACAACATGGTTTACTTTTAAACAAATGGATGACAATTACAAGGATACTATGTTCCAATCTATTGTAATGAAAAAAAAACTAGCCATAAAAAAGTATTCGATATAGGTTAATATAGTTAAATGTGGAATGATTATGAGAAATTTCTAAAAAAGCGGTCGAGTCGTTTCCGAAATTCTTCTTGAACGGAATTTTGAAACGGTAGACTATTTATGAAACCGTTGGTTCTGTTGTTGGCCACTTTTCGTATGAAAACCGTTGGAAATATTTCGCGAAATGTTAAGGTTCCGGTCATGAAAACTCCTTATCCGATTGCTTCGATTTCCAAAAAAAAAATGCTTCCAATGATTTTCTCACTTCTAGGTGCACAATGTATCCTTAAATATTGGATTCTAAAATCTTCGTCAGTTATCTCTTCATTGATGTCGTTCTTCTCGTTCAACTAACGTGCCACATGGATTTAATCTTTGATTGATAAGGACACTCCGTTATAATTGTCATTTGATTATAATTATTATTATTACTTCTTCGTTATATCGAAACTTACGAATGTTCCGTTTTTCGTCATATTTTTTCGTTATTTGAAAATGCTTATTTACAGGAGCGTACAGACCCAACGACTTCGAGAAAAACCAAGATTATTAAATAGAAGAGTTAATAAAGATGATCGATCAAAAATTTTTCTTCCTATCCTCTCGAATTTGTTCGCATCACCTCTCGGAAAATCGTCAATCGATATTATGTTTTTTATTTCTGTTTTAAAAACGTCAACGCCCGTGTAATCATTTTTTTTTCGTTTTTACGCGGTTTTTATTATTTTTTAAAATACGGATTCGGCGGAGCGCGAAAGATGTATAGGATGCGATGGGCTACGTGCTAAACGTTTGCGAGGCAGCTTTTCGAGCGTGTCCAGTAACTTTGTGAAGTCAGGACGATTTTCCGGCCGATAAGACCAACATAACATCAATATATCCTGTCAACAAAGGGATAGCATGCTTTAAAAAACTTTTTTTTATTATGAATTACATCAAGTTGAGAACCGAACAACGAATCATTTCAAATTTTAGTGGTTCTCTATTTTTCATAGAACATGTTAATGCATTATTTTGAAATGTATTTTTGTTTTCTTTTTTTTTTTTTCATAGCTACCTTGACGTCACGCGATGCCTCAAGATTCGCGAGTGTCTGCTTCATTCCTTTCCCAACCTGCCAAATAATGGCTTCGGGTGGTTGTCCTTTAAACGGCCATTCGCCGCAAAGCAACTCGTACCAAACGGTACTTAAAAAATTTGAAACAATTTATATTTATGAAAATTTGTTCTCGAATTTTTGAAGTTTTTTGAAAATTCTTACCCAAAGGCATAAACATCCGAAGACTCTGAGAAGGGCAATTCTTCTTGATCACGATTTTGTTGAGGTCGAAGACGTCGCACAATTTCCGGTGCAAGGTAACATAACCAACCGGGTGGAATGCTCAAACCGTTTCCCTTTCTATAATACGTTTTGTAGAATTGAACTTTAACCACACGTAATTTTTCTTTTTTTTTTCTCAATATAAATACATATTTTTTTATTAAGCAAATATAATTTAAAAAAAGTTGAATTATTACCTGTTACCGTAGCAAAGTTTTGTAACGCTGAAAAGGCCGAAATCGGTTATAACGACCTTACCATTTTCGAGAAAGATATTTTTGCTCTTCAGATCTTTGTGAATAATTCCACGCGCGTGGAGGTACCCCATTCCCTGATTTACAATAAAAGAAAAACGGTCATTCCGTAAAATTCAATCAAGTGAATCGATTGAATAATTCATAGAAAAATTATTACAATGGAGAATCCTTTTAAAGTTACTGGAACCTTATGGGTCGCAGCTCTTATCACAAAGTTAAATATCCACTATAATTGCAATGAAAACCGACGGTAAATAGTACAATTTCAATTACCTGAGAGATCTGTTGGGCAATAATGGTCGTTTTGTTCATATAAAATTTATCTTTGAGCAGATGAATGTGAGTGTAGAGTGTCATGCCTTTACTCATGCTTGTGACAATCGCCAATCGCGGAGGTTTCATACAAGCCCCCATAAATAAAACTAGATTTTCGTGTCTCGTTTTTCGGAATGTTGCAACCTACGAAAATAGAAAAGAATTATAACTTATTTTGATAATCTATAATTAATCTCGTCAACGGAAAATATGGAATGACACTAAAATAGACAAAAACATTATGAAAATTTAATCTTAAAACAACAAGAAATTGAAGTTAATTACCTCTAACTTGAAAGCCTCGAGAGTTTTGTCATCGTCAAGATAATCATCCATGTTTAGTACTTTTATAGCTACGTCACCGTGCCAATTGCCACGATATACTGTACCAAATCGTCCAATACCGATTGGTTCACCGATCTTTAATTCGTCATATGGAATGTCCCATTCTCTCATAGACAACTGTGGGAACAAAACGAGTTAATCATTGAGTTTCAGTATTGAAAAATTAAAAGGTATTTCACAATAATGAAAACTTTTCATTAAAGTACAATCATACGTGAAATTGAAATGAAAATGTATCAGTTAAAAGCATAAAACAAAAAACTTATTTCATTTCCGATGAAGAGGAAAATTTGTAGAAATAGTATATTCCAGAAATCAGTTCAAATCTTACTTCGAACAAGTAATTGATGTACTCACGCTATTTTGTCGAGGCCATCGACTATCGCCCGGCTCACCGTCCGAAACCTGGGAGTCCTGAGAATCCACTCTCACGGGTGTGCGTTCGGAATCTGTGCTCACACTTCCTGAACCGGAAATACTCACGGTACGATCGCTGTCACTTGACATTGTTGTGCCCTCGAGTTGATGATTCCCCAACATGATGCCTCTATCATTAAGCGTTACGTCTGCAAAACGCATTCACATATTAATATAACTACAATGATTACGTTTATGGAGTAAAAATTTTACATCTTCATTTCTTATTTATTTTACTTCACTAATATAACCTTGCACCAAATATATTTTTATTCGGGAATTTATAACAAAAAAAAAAAAAACAATTAACAACCCAATCAACACCAGATGAAAGAAAAAGTGAAGAATATTTCTCGATAAAGTTTGTATACCTGGAAAATGGAATTGTTGTTTGGTTGTTGCCTGATGCGTTTGGGTTGTGTTGCCTGGTAGCAATGCTGGACTAGAAGGCGTTGAGCTGTTGCAGCTCGAAGTATTTGAACTAGAGTCCGCACCCTTTCAACATCAAAATACATGGATAAGAAAAAAAAAGAATATTGAGAATTTCGAACTGCTTGATAAAACTGAAAAGCGAATCTGCTTGTATTATCTTAAAGCGTTGAATATATAATAAAGCTTTTATTTTATAATCAGTTTACCGGGAACGGCACATTAATAGCTGGATGAGGATAAGTACGGTATCTGCGATCTCTTTGATTCATGGAGTTAAGGATGCTGGGATTATGATGATTCGGTGACGTGATTCCCAGTTTGCTGAGTACGGGTGAAGCGTTGATCATTCCTAGAATAATATAAGTACTTAGCTCGATTAATTTATCATATGTGAATCGAAAGATAAATTGTAAAAACAAAATTTGATTGTAATGTGAGATCATCTCCAGAGTTCCATCTTCGAAGCAAAAATATCTTTTGAATTGGCGACATTTGTAAAAAGTTTCCTGTGAGCATCAATGAAAAATAAGTCGAATTAGTGCCTGTCAAGTGTTATTGTTTTGTAATCTTCATGACTTACCATCTGCTTGTAAAGTTCTCTTAAACTCGTCGAATAATTCCTGAGGTAAGCCACAAGAAGGTGGTACTTTAGATTCGCAGTCTCTGTGACACTTGTACTTGCACTCGGTACATTTTAATCCTGTACCGATGAACATTTGTTTATCGCAATAGTCACACGTTGTCATCATTTTAAAAGTTTTTGTGAAACGATGTGCTATTATGTGACCCATGCCACGCGTCACCGTTGGCGTACGTGGAGACTTTGGCACTTGTAGACTGCTACTCACTGTTTGTTAAGAAAAAAAATTCATTTCAATTCCGTTTTTTTTTCTCATAACACTCAACGTAGACAAAATTTTTCGTTATTGGAATCATTCAATTTTCGAAGTACAGAAAACCGTTGTTGAATATATGTCAACATATTTGACAGTTTAGCAGTTTTTTGATAGAGTTAGAAAAATGCGTTTAGATAGCTTTGGTTGAAAAATGAATAACCTGATCCCTTGTAGCTGTTATCGTCACTTTCGGCGCTCGAATACGGCGGCGATTTAATGGGACTATTCGTGTTTGGCATAAGACTTTCGGTGGTTATGTCGGCGTTGCTGCTGCAAGAACCTGGCTCCGTTGGTAAACGACTTCGTCTACGAGTTTGCAGATGTTCATTGGGGCAGCTGCAAAAAGAAAAGCATGAATTATCTTTATACACTATTTTTCAAGAATTATTCAATACGCTAATTTTGCTTTTAGACTTATCACACATATCTTTTTTTTACCTTGCAGCTGGATCACCATTTTCCAAACGATTCGCCAATTGAGATTCGTGGGATTTTGATTTAGTGAGAGGAAATACTTCGGGTTGTGTCGAATTAGTGTGCAAACCGGTTTGGTGTCTTTTACTGGGTGGAGGTGTCGTTGGAAGTTTAACACCCGGTGCTAAAATAAATCAACACAGTAATACGTCAGTTTACGTAATAATTCAAATTGCTAGGTTTCTACTTTTTTTGTCTATTTGCTTGGCTCACTTCGTTCTTGTCTACCAAGCAATGGTGTCAACGGCGGGCTAGAGGCTGCCAGACATATTATCGAAGATGCTTGACCCAAAGTCTCGCTATTCGAATTATTGTTGTTGTTGTTTTGATACGGAATGCTATCTTCCGTGGGCACTGAAACTCGAGTCACTCGTGATCTTACTGGACGCGGTGATGGACCGCTTCGAAGATGATGACGATCCCAAGAGTCCCAGTATAAATTCATGTCGCTATTTTCCATATCATCTCGCAGTAACACATCTATTTACGTTTTAATAAAATTAAATGATATTCAATACAGCTATAGTAAGTCTGATGAATGGTCATTTGATTACTCATCATTGGATATCAACCTATTGAGAAACTATGTATTCTGAATCAGTTTTTTAATTCTCAAATAATCTATTTTATTATTCAGAAATTATCTGTCTACTCGTGTATGAATTTTTGTAAACATTCCCTTTCTTCAAATAATAAATGTCAATAACTGTTGTTTCTCACCGATATATCGTCGCAAATTGTGCAAAGCACGACAAAGCCTTCTGAGCTCCTCGGCATGACGTTCATTATTTTCTCCAAGGATACCGCTCAATTCATGCTCAGATTTTTCCTTCAGAATTTCTAACGAAACTATTTTAGCGCATACCATTTGTATGGATTCCGGCGTCAAACCCACTACTCTCAGCCATTGTTGAATCGATGGATATTGTCTCATCTCGGCTGGTAAAGAGTCTACAGGCAGCTTAGCTTTCGTCACTAGTTGCTTCGAATATAATTTGATTAATTTTCCCTGAAATTAAATATCGATCTTTTGTATGAATGGATTAAAAGTAAAATTGGAAAGTTATAGAAATTCCATATTCCGAATCTGCTCGTGTTGACATGTCAAGGGTTTCAGTATTTAAAAAAAATTATCATATTATTAGGCAAAATATTATTTCCTGCAGAGGTGAATATATATGAACGAGCTAATGCTGGATGATGTTCTATAGAAATTTTGTTATTGAAGAGGATTCAATACTTAGTACAGGAATTTTGTAGAGAAAATTAAATAAATATTTTTCCAAAGAATTGTATGGGTACATGAATGAATTTTTTTTTCCGAAATTGATAAAAATTTTTAGAAATATGGGATACCTCGATCGAACAAATTATGAGCTCAAGGAAGAATAAAATTTTGAATGAACAAAAACAACTACTTAATAGTGAAAACTTTTTAAAAAATATTTGCACACCTCGAGAGTTCGAATTTCTTGTTGAGTAAGAACAGCACTGGTTGAGCACTGTGTTCTTAGGCCCTCCAGACGATCGGCCGATATATCAATCATCGATTGTACGACGTAAAGGGCACGTCGTATCTCTTCTTCTGCATCCTCGGTGTCCGCCATGCTCTCTCCCTCTCGATTTATTTTGTAGGCGCACACCACTATTTATTTTGTTTATGACTAAAAAAAGTTGAAAAATAAACAGGATTTTTTCTCGGTGCGATTATGTTGAAACGAGATATAAATTTTATTTAGCAATTTTTTCTGTCCCTTCGCGTCGAGCGCTCTATTTCTCTTGTTACGTGCGCTAGGTTTTTTTTATTATATTTCATCCACGCGAAAAGCCTACACGGCGTTTGCCAAAGGTTGCTAATTGTTAACTAACATGATTCGTTGATATTTGTCCGCGTGCGAACGGAGCTATCGAGCCCCGTTCGATTGTACGGGACCGTGGGATTATTCTTATCGCGAATTATTATACGAGTAACCAAAACACTTATCAACATTGACAGCCATCTTGGCGGCCCTAAATCAGTGACGTCAAATGTATTGCGGGTCCCCACTCTTTCTCTCACTCTACTCTACTGATCCGTGCCCCTTCTCTTTAGAACCTCGTCGCCTCCTCGTGTCGTCTTTCTACACACCGTTCGCGTTCCGTGTCGATCAGTCCTGGGGATATTTTACTTCTGGCACATCATGCCCCACCGCAGGGAGATAGCCATACTAAAGGAGAAGAAGATATTTTACTTTTACTTTTGCTCTCTTATTGCTCGAACCTAAATCGCTTGAGCAATTTTTTCTTCTTCATCATTCGGTAAAAAAGGAACATGGGAAGACATTTGAAAGGTATATTTTTCCTTCAAAATCGTTTTACTCAAAAAAAGGAAGCACAAAAGATTTGGTTTTCTAGAGAATTCAGGAAGTTTTCTCCGTCGTGGTTCAAACTCATACGTACACACGCGTTATAAATTCAGATTATAACCGCACCTATGTCGGAAGTAGATGAAAAAATTGAACTCTGTCATCGGTGCATAGGAGAAGAAGAAAAATGAGCACAAGTCGGTCAAACAGTCCACGAAAGGCTGAGCATTGCGCGAATAAGCCCGGAGCCCGGATATTGAATAGACTTTTCGTATGTCAACCGTTCCTCCCGCCGCGTGATCTTTCAAAATCTTGCGCTGCTGCTACTGCTGCTTTTACATTATTTTTATCCTTGACCTGACCACGGTCTTTTCCTGAATGACAGGGGGCCATTTTTTACTATATACCGTTATAAATCAAAGCCGTTATCGACCGGACAATAACTTTTTGTCCACGCTGTCCATGCTTCGTTTGATGGGAAATAGTACCTATAACCTAATTGGAGAGTGCGCGTTTTTTGCATTTCAGTGTGATTTCAGTTCAAATGTTCATTTCGAGCAGTGATGCCATCTAGGTTTCTTGTTACCGACCGCGACGGGACATGAAAACTGCTATATCAATAGCAGAAAATTCATCAATCTTGATATCCAAAGTATATCTTTGTTTTCGTTTGTCGGTATAACAAGCAGTTAAAAAAAAAAAAAAAAGAAATAAACGAATCGTTTGAGTTTCGTAATTTATCCAGCTTGAACTGCTCATGTTTTCAGGGAATAATAGACGACGAATAAATCCCTTGAAGGAATTCCTGCATACAATCAACGCTTAATAATAAGAGACGTCGTAGAAAAACTTTTTTCCGCCGTTATCTGGGCTCGATCGGGACTTTGACATTCGCGACGCGTAATCTTCTCGTGTCGAATCGGGGAGTATCATCTTTCGAACAGAACAGGATTGATACATCGTAATCGCGGCGCGCGGTGTATATATACCTAAATGCCGCGTGCCATGAACGAAGTAAAGGTCACTCAGCCCCGGGACCTTACATAACTACAAGGCGAAAGGTTGTCCCATCTTTACACCATCGCTTTTCACGTGTACTACCTCAAACACCCGTTTCAGACCCCTTATTTTTCCCCTCCCAATTTTGCCTTATTATCTCGAAAGAAATATGACTTATTTCCGATAGCCTCGATTGCTCGACGGAAGCTGTTATATACAGAACAAGTTTTTATTTACACTCGCGAGAATAAGCAAGCATAGGGCGATAGGGAAGATCGGTTGTCGCGCACAAAGGGTTACCTATGCATGGGGCATTCCAGGTCAAATCGACCACTTATTAACACGACTCCTTTCGATTTGGCGGAAACTTTTTTATCTTTTTCTGTTCTACCAAAGAAATATTTCAGAAATTTTGCAAATTTTTTTTCCCGATCCAAAAACAATTAGGAATTAAAAAAAAAAATGGCGTTATTTTTGTTCAAAGTGACGTAACGCATTCAAAAATTGTCTCATTGGGACGATTTTTTTTTTTTTTTTTTAAATTTTGTCTTCGAATGTACTTTTCAGAAAACAGTGTCAAAAGGTCATTCAAATCCATCTTCGACATTTTTTTTTTTTGAGGATTAAGATAAAAAACGAAAATTTTGGGATGATTGCCATTTTTTATTTTTTTTTCTTTTCTCCATAAGAAACTTCGACATTTTTGACGAGTTCTCTGAAATTTTCATTCGCTTTCTATTCTTTTGTTCCATTACAAAATAAATTTTTTCTAATGACACCATTTTGAAAATCTATTACCGAGAATCTTAAATGTTGAAAAACAACGATAATTATAAAAATAAAAATCTGCAATGATTGGAAAAATTTCAATTTTTTCAAAAAAAAAAAAATAAAAAAATTAAAGACAAATGAAAATCAATGTAGAACAATAAAAAATCTGCTGCTTCGTCGAAGAAGAAGCCGGTTTTCAATGGATTCCATTTTTTTTTTCTTTTATGGGATATTATGTGAAAATTGCTAGAGCTAGAATGAAAAAAAAAAAAACGATTTTCGCAACTACCGTTTTGCCATGGTCCCCCCTGAATATAAAACGAATGCCAGGCGCGTGGATGAAAATCCGTTGAAGAGGAACTCGCGCCGGTAAAAGGTCCATATATATCCGTTGCGGTAACCTTCTAATCGGAAAGTTGGTAGCGTCACAATATAAATAATTTTTATTAATATGCTGGAGGAGCAAACTTTTGCTCTGGCCCTGACAATGTTGATCTTGGGGTTTCAAAACTTTGTGAGTTTAAACCGACCGGCACCCCGTTTCATCTTGTTTTTAGTTTTTAGTATATGTAAATTTGAATTTTCGTCCTGACGTCAAAACGGTTTACGAGCGTCCAAGATCTTCACCAAATCGCTTCACAAACTTCACACGAAACGATAAGACGTATTATGAAGAGTAGTTCCTGCGGGTTTTAATCCTTACCGCGCATCGACGACGCGTTACGAAGCGTCTAACGACAATTTCTTAACCCGACCTTGAAGAAGTAACTCCCTCATATTATAGTTGCGCAGATTAAAAAATAAAAAAAGGAGAAAAAAAACGAAATACGTCGCAACGATGGATCACGATGAATACAAGAGGAAGAAAAATGCTGCTGTATCGTGGCTCGAGAATAAGAAATAATGGAAGCGAGCTAGATTGGGACTTGGTTGGAATGAAAATTAACAATTCGGTATGAACGCTCTACACTCGTGCGTGTGAGTCATATCGATGAGTACACGAGTGAATCCAATCGATCACAAAGCGAGTGGTCCAATGAAAATTCCATCGCTTATACCGGTGTTGCACGCGCGGGTACAAATAGTATGTATATATACATATATAGGTAGTGAAGGATCGTATCATATATGCTCAATGAGTTTTCAAGAAGTTCGACCTTTCATAGGAGGCATGACGAGAGGCTCTACAGAGATTGTTCAACGTGGTCTTTAACGATAGATCAACGCGGATGATCTTCTGCTTTCTGCTGCCAGGCGAGAAAATACAACGAGCATCTCTCCGCGATTGACGGTTTCGTCTTTTTATTTATTTATTTATTTTTTTACTTCCTTCCCATCGCAAATAGCTATAATTGCTCTCTGTAAACACCGGCAGCTTTCCATACAATCGTCTGTATAAATACCGCATTGGTGGTTCGAAACTCTCCTTTACATCTTCTTTACCCCTGCGCTTGCTTTGTCATAACGATCAAATATTACATTTGATCGCGGATTATATCGGATCTAATTCGAAACGACTTTGTTTAGCCGAAACAAATGTTTCAGACTGTCTTCGGATGCAGGTTGCAGGTTTTTAGCTTTCTACGATACGAGACACATCTCGGATAATGTGGTGAACTAAATTATATTATATATAGTTTTTGACGTTTGAATGAGAAACCAATGAATTTGGAAAAAAGCACCGTTTTATTTTTTCAACCATTTTTATCTTCTGTCAGGTCGGGCAATAAAAATCAAATGAAATGCTTTCTCGCTTCTGAATCGTAGTTTCTGTCGTTGCACGTTTTTGAAGGAGGCAGCTCGAACATGGAATTTCAATTCACAGTATTAACCGGCTGAAGGTGCAGCAATGGTAACAGTATTGTGGGCCTATATCGATTATTCGCGCCATAGGTCACCGAGGAAAAGACGAGAATTCTTATTTTCAAGTCGTCGTACAACAGCAGAGGACGTTTGTCATACGGTCTAAAGAAAATTTCTTTGCTGCTAATTCTCCTGTGACACTTGAACGGCTCGCGTTCATCTATTTAAATACGTGATGCTAACAATGACATCCGTCAATTATTTATTTGGACAAGAATGCGTCAGACTCGGCTCATGAGCGAATCGGTAGAGAGGAGCTTCGTGACATCATAACACAAATTCTTGTCCTACGCTTTCTTTCACTCTCGCTGCTGCGGCCGGTATAGCGCCACATGTACAACTCGTTTGATTGCACAATTCCACGCCCCTTTACTTCTATTCGGCGATGATCGGAGTTTAAGCACAGCTTTTCCATAAATATCGATGATTCTTTTGGCTCGTTCATCGAGTCATGAACCATCGAGATACGTAATCCGGAGCAAGCTCGAGGATTGAATAATTTTTCTCACCCCCCTCGTCGCCCCCCCCCCCCCCCCCGACGCGCCACGGCATCATCGCCCCTTTCCAATTCTCTTGTTTGCATTTTTATTACGCCAGGAAGAAGACGTCTCCGTTATACCAGAGTTCTCGTTTTAGCCGAGCGTGAAAGCAAACTGTCTCAAGGTCGAGGCAACTCGCAGCTAAGCCATGCACAGACAACTTGCTAGACATTCCAAGTTTCCTGATCGCGCGTTTACGGCTGTTGCCCCCCCAGAACGAATAAATGTTTGAAGCGAGTATTAAAGTGTCTATCATCGATGTTATTTATCGTTGCTAATAATTCTTAAAGGATCCGCGCGGATATATATTGGCAAATCTGTAACAAAAGATCAGATTTTTCCTTACATCGTCGTTAGTTCGGTTTTCCAATAATAAATAATAATAAAGTGAGGGATTGCATGATTCAATAAATATGGATAGCGTTTTCGAGTTCGTAAACTTATATGCTTTCCCGATGCGTTCTTGCACCTAGTTGATAAAAATATCTAAATTTTATTGAAGCACATGACGCGAAATCTGGAAACATGCTGATCAGCTTAAAAACTGGTGCCAATATGACCTCGCATACGTTCGAATGAAGAAAAGCCTCGAGCAGGGCTCCCTTTTAAATTTCGAAATAAAAAAGAGAGAATTCGGAGCGAGCATGCAGGTAATTCATTGGAATCCTCCAACCCTCTTTCCCCGGCTTAAGTAAGATGGTTAATTTGCATAATAATGGGCTCGATTATGCGGGACCGGGTGTTCTCGAGCGAAATCACGGATCATCCGCATAGAGCAAACACATTTACTTGTGATAGTGGTAATATGGGAGAATTCAAGCAAACAATAGGCTTCGATTTTCTATATATGGGAGGACAGTGACATTTGTTACGTGTCCTCCGTGCGGATCTCGAAGTCAACCAAGACGACGACGTAGTCGATGTAGTCACCTTTCACCGCCCTCAGTGCCAATCTAACTCGCGTATACATATCCAGATACGTGTTTGTGTACTTTTTGCGCTGTAGATGCTGGGACGGACGAAATTCTCCCATGAGTAAATTGTATACGATATGCCAAAGCAGGGGTCTCCGGAGTTCTTCATTCTCAAGCAGAGGACCTCTCGTTGCTCCCTATTTACGATCCTACTACACCATTCGCCATTTTTCAAAATATCTACAAAATCACGACGAAGAGTCTGCGGGCACGAAACAGATGAAATCGTAAATTTATATTCTGGAAGAAAATTGCATTATTAGACCGAGTTCCAAACTCTTGCTTCCTGGAAATGACATGCGCGCACCGTTCATTTGGAGGAAGCTGCGTTTTCGATTGTAATGTTTTTTTGTGATTGTAATACAATATTATCGAGCACGGATATAAGCTTTAAGGAGATTCCCTGTGTTAACCGGCCAGAATCAATGTTACCAACATCCGTTACAAAATGGCGATTAGTATCTCGCCTATGCCCAACCGTCATTTCACACGGCTTGGGGGCAAACCCAAACAGCCGGTTACACGCTACGTGAGTAGAGCTCGCTCAAAGAACGAAACGAAACTTCCTGTGGGTGAACGAGCGCGCGTACTTTTACCATCTTTTATTCCTTCAAAGTCTTTTACAAATTTCAAGTTATCTAATTGCTCGCAGGTTTTATTTGCGCACGCACCGCTTCAAATTGAGTGGTAACTCTCCAAGTTGCGAGGCATCGAAGACGAAGGCATTCCATTCTCGCGAAATTCAGTTTCATCAGAACGGAGAGTGCGACTATTTGAAACGTCGCGAAAAGCACTTCAATCCATTTCTATATAGACCCCCAAATCCCGAAGACAATTTCCTGCAAATAGCTGTATCATAAATCTTGAATAAAACGATTATTTGAACGATGCGAACTCTGTGATGATAGCGTCATGGAAAAAAATGCTACGGAATAGCTTGATTACCAGTCAAAATCCTTTTTTAAGAATCCCCGTTGACTCGTTCTTACGTAATAACTTTCGTATTTGCAACTCGGCTATGGAAAATGCTTACATTACAGAAATAAGGGGGATGGCTCCGATAAAAATGCATCTTTGAACGGAGCAATACCAAACCTGTTGTCTATACATCGTATCGCGATAAATACATACAAATCCGTTAGGTCTTGACTGTAATTACCAATATTCTCTTTCATCCTGGCGAGTGCTTGCACAGCGGATGAAATCGTATATGCTCGATTGGGCGTTTTTCTGCTGTTGGCATGCCTATCGTGCATCCCAATTTCTGCTACTCTTGATATACATTAATATTGTGAAAACTGACATCGAAATTGATAAATACTAAAAAAAATATGTATGCCTGTTTATATTCGAGTCTAATATTCGTATGGATATTGCAAACAATCATTGCAAAAAATGCACAGCGATTGATCATAGTTTCTATGTTTCTTCTCGGCTCATTTTACAACGGGAAACCCTCGCATATTTGCACAATAATAATAATAAAAATAACAATAATAATAATAATATCGTAATCGATCTTCCGGCTTTTTCATGGTCACGCGTACTCATATCTGTGACCTTCCATGTTATTCTTTCATTTTATCTTTTCATATGGAAATGAATAGTCGTTTTCTTCTTGTGCCATCGTTCATCTCGTTGAATTGTCTACTACGAGCTCATGCACGGAGGATCCGGTGAAATGCGAGAAACTCGTGTTTCATCGGTGTTTCCAGTATACTCACCGGATTACACGATCCCTGAGCATTGGGAATTAGAGTCCTCTCGAATTGTGGTCGATTAATGCCAAGTCAAATTACGAATAAGATTATTCCATAATATGAGGAATTTCTCAAAATGCGTACAATACACTACTATGTGAATTTGATGATAAAATTGTTCACAAAGAATTTATGAAAATCAGTCGATCGTGCGGTCGACGCACAGATCCTGGTTTTGCCCTGACACAAATAGTGGCATTATTAGATGATTTTGGTAAAATAATCGATAAAATATCCATCAATGGAATATATGGAGATTTATAATTTTGTGGTATATGGATATTGAAATAGATATCCTTGCGTACGAAGTAAATAATTAGTATTAAATCGTAGAAATGTTGTTTGGTGAGCTTGTAGTCTCTGTAAAGTTATTAAATATGATTATGCAATTCGAAAAGGAGTTTTAAAGGAGACGCTCACATTGTGACACGACAGTACAGGAGAAGGACGAGCATATATGACACATAGTTGAAGCAGTTAGTCGGGTCGGCGATGAGGAGATCTTTGCGAATCTCTAATTCTCTCTTTCTCTATTCCCTTCTCATTCCATCGTTCTTTCTCTTTTACTCTCTCCTTTTTGCATCTCGTTTCTCGTCATCAGTTAAGTGTTGTCGGCGCAAGATATGATATGCACTGTCGTGGTGCGTTCACTGCATTTGCTCATCCGCTCATCTCGACCAGTCGTGTACTTTCGCGGATACTCACCAAGGAATTCTTCTCCCTCAATAGAGAGGGGAAAAGGACTGCTCACAGAACTCGCGAAAACCACCCACTGGATCGTGAAGCAATGAGAAAAAAAAAAATCAACACATTTATTCATGACTATCGTACACAGTTGCGGTCCAGTTGATATTTCATTTTATCTCGTTATTCCAATCTTTGAGTGCTCATCCACGAAAATTGGTTTTGGTACTCAAATTTTGTTATTATTTTCTTTCGAAATTCAAACTCAATTTCGTTTTCACAAGCATTTATGTATTCCTTGGTTTTTGCCACTTATTAATTATACACCATTTGGGATTTAATCAAATGTGAACATATAATAGATGAGAAAAAATAAGAAAAATTGAACGAATGCCATTTCTTAGAAATATCATTTTGACTGTTTAAACTATAAGTCGAAGTGTTATTTGACGATTTAACACCAGAGTATCCGGTTGCTCTCAAGTAACGATAACAAGTAGATTAAAAATGAGGCGGAGATGTTACGAGTCCTTGAATCATGAGACCAGTCACACCCAGCATATCCACCCTGATATTATGGAGACTAATGTGATGGAATTATTGTTTATTTGTAGGAAACATACCGGGTATGGTCCACAAACCATTGCAATACGTTGATATTTCGTTGAAAATTGACAATTCGTTCGTTCGTTCGACTCTGTTATTAATATTTAAAGAAGGAAACTTATCCATAGATAATAGTAATGCTATAATAAGTTGTGGCTTATATGCAGTGTTGAACATTAACGTTGCTGTAATTCTTCGACAGTCATTATGCAATGAAGTAACACCCGAGAAGAGCTCGTGTAGAGGAGAGAATCGACCTAGACATTGCAGCGCCCTCCAACGTGCCTTCCATCCGCATTTTTTCTTTTCTCCGCTTTTATCATGTGATCGAGGATTTTAAATTCTGTATATTCGATCGATAAAAAATTATCACATATTTATTATTCGAATTCTCGACCAAAATGAAAATCTATTCGAGAAATTCGTTCCATACAATGAGCCCCCACACTCAACTCCATGAAAATTCATTGTTTCTCGATAGTGATAAGATTGTATGTGATTTGAACGAAACGCAAAAATGAAACGGATTTTTAAGATGTTCCTTGGAGCAGAATCATGAACCAAGTAAATGGTGCAACACGCTCATAATAATGTGCTCACTAAGCAGAACACAATATACCATTTATAGGGTACGAGCAAGCTGAAATTGGATTGACAAAAAATATCAAATATATTTTGAGTTATAAATAAAATGTAAAACGGAAAAACAATAGAGTATCGCTTTGGTTAATCGTGCCCCGGTGAAATTAGCATGATTCGTGTGGTGACGAAAAAGCACTTGGAATTAGTGTGCCACTAATATCATCATTCATCATTAATCCTACATGATCCACTATCCGCTACATCCATCATCCGCTAAAATAATGGATTATTGAAAATCTAATTATTCCTTCAGCAATGTGGCTAGAAAGATGACGCGGACGGAGAGTTAATATTTTTTTTTGCATCCGAAGATGCACTGGTCAGACGAAGTGCATTGTGAGGAGGGCAGGGATGACCCCTTTCACTGCACCACGTTGCTACGGACGGTGTATATAAAGAGCCTCGCCTCTGACGAAGAGGCACAAGTACCAACCCATCTGCATCTCAAGTTGTCCTCTCGGTTGTCACGTGTGAGATTATGTATACCTTTAAGGTAAGTTTGGTCAAAGTTAAAAAGCAGAAAAGCCAGAGAAAAAAGGACAGATCGACACATGACCCGTGCCCGAGCCACCAATAATTATCGGCTGAGTTTTTCTTGCTCTTTCAAACGAAAAAAAAAAGAAAACAAAAACGAACATTTTATACGTTTTTGAAAGCAGTATTAGTCTATCATGAGAAACGCTTTTATTGGTGAAAATTCCTCATATTTAAAAAAAAAAAATATTTACGGTCGTCCACATTTTACGATTTCACAAAGATTCGAGTTTTGAAAAAACCTGTTTCACTCGGTTAGTATTTTCCATCGGTTGAGTACTTTTCCATCAATTTTTCATGAAAAAAATTGGAATATTTCAATTTCTAGCCCTTAATGGAGGATGTGTCCGTTTGCGAATCTAACGAAATTGCATGACGGTGCGGTTGAATTTTTGAAAGAATCATAGCTAACATATCAAATCATAGGATCGAAAATAATCTTTACGATTCGTCGATTGACTTCGAGTGATCTATAATTTCGGGAAATTCGATTAAATTTTTCATTTGTTTAAAAATCAATAATTTTACGGTAGTGAAAGATTGTCCCTACAGAATATCGAATTTTTAGCTATTGAAGATGTGTGACCTTAAACCTATATGAGCGAATATGCAAGATCAAATCTTTCTTTGTGAACGTAATTTTCATGTTTCATAACCAGTTAGACTACCCAATTAACCGCGCATTAGAAACATCAGACCGATGTGCAGTATTATTAAATAGTTTTGCTGACGAGGAGCGAGAAACTCCGTAATTTATAATTCCTTATGCAGTCGGGCGTTTATTAATATTTTTCCATCTGTTCACTACACAATCATACCCTGATCGTTTCTTGTTTCCGCGCAGCTTTTCAACGATCGAACCACGTGCACCACGATAAACGATCAGTTCTCAATCAATCGAATGTGATTACATAATATGAAAAAAAAATTATTTTCGAAATTCGAAAATTTAAACGCGATTGCGTAGAGATTCCACGAAGCAAAACAACTGTGTGTGATTTTCTTTCATCGAAGTAATGTTAAAAAACAATAAAAAGAAAAATAATTTTTTGCAAAATACTGAACATGGCTCGTCCAACGATGGCTAATAAAATTCAATACAGCCCTGCTCGTTAAACAGAGAACAATCTGTTTTGAAAATTTGGGTTGGTAACTGCTTAATTTTTCCTACGATCTTCCATAGGAAAAAATATCAATGTCTCCATAAATTCCTTCTGTCACATTACAAATTCGGGTGGATTTTTATTGAAAAATAAAAACGATCTTTCGTCATGAGAAAATTCGAATGAAGATTAACGATTTGTTGCATTGTTTAAGGCGAGATTGAGCACTTGAAGGCTTTCGCGGATCCGTAAAAATTTAGTACACCAGTCAGATTTTTTGCACGGTCGATAGTTCGTAGCCGGCGCAGTTCTACAGTTATTACGCTTTATATTTCATAACGTCATTTCCACTGATGTAATACTCTTCTCTCTTTCTAATTCGTGTTCCTCGAGTCGAGTTCTACAACTGAGCATTATCATTCGATTCGAGTGCCCTTTAAAGCAAAGCGCATTTGCTCTGGCCTTACGAAAATGTTGACGATGAGAAGTATTTTACAAGGAATTGTCTCGATAATAAAAATATTTTAAATATCGTCCAAATTTTCATTTTCTCTCTTGAGATTTCTCTTTTAATGATCAATCTTCAACAGTCAATTTCTTTATCAGAATGCCCGAACCGAATCCTGCGCCATATTAAGGCATTGTCAAAAATGAATTTATTTATTTAGATTCGACTGGCATCGAAATTATCAAGGTTCGTAGCGTCCCAGCATTCTGTGAATCAATATTGATCATGTCGTAACAGTTGGAAATATTGAATGGTTGATTTTTCAAAAATGTTATATTTCCATTAGCGGATTTTTGTGTATTACGTTTGAAACTGTGTTAGTTCGCTGAGTAATGAATGCGGAATTTGTCATTCAGGTGATAGTAGCAGTCGCGCTTTGCGCGACTGGGACGTTCGGCGCTCCACAACGCGGTGGAGGTGGTGGTGCCGATAAAGATGCTGTCATCACCTCTCAGCAGCTGGAAGTTAACTTCGACGGCAACTACATTAACAAGTGAGCGGTTACGATATTTGTTTTGTATCCTTTTTTTTCTAATTTATCTGGTCGTGAGTGCGCATCGATTCTGACAATATAACCAATGTCGGAGAGAATAAAAATTCACTTGCGCATGGCCACGAGACACGTGCTTTATCAATGATTAAACCTCCATGAGAGCGGTTTGAAAAGGTTTAATAAAATCGAAAAAATATACGATATTTTATTCGAAATAATAATAAACGAATCGATTAATGGAATGAGGTGTGATTTTAAATCTAAAATTTGTTCATGCACGACCAACAGTAATAAAGATTTAATTGCATCCCAGTCAAAATATACGGAACAAAAACATTTTTGAGGCTTCTCGAAATGACGTTTTTTAGCAACTTTTTCAACGGTGGTCCGACGTCAACGAATATGTGTCGCAGCATTATCCTCGAACGATCATTTTTGTTATCATTACTGTGAACATTCGGAAAACGATCAATAACGATGTTCATTGTGCCAATTTTTAGTTTCGAGACGAGCAACGGAATAAGTCATCAGGAGTCAGGACAGCCAAAACAGGTCGACGGTGAAACACCTGTGGTATCGCAGGGCTCGAGTTCTCATACGGCTCCGGATGGTACCCCGATTCAGCTAACGTGGACAGCAGATGAAAACGGTTTCCAGGCTCAGGGTGCTCACATTCCAACCGCACCCCCAATACCCCCAGAAATTCAGAGGGCGCTCGAATGGAACGCGGCACACCCTGAAGAAGATGACGGTGGTCAGGGCGGAGGACGACCACCCGCGAGAGGTCGTTGAATATTTCGAAATTCCGTAATAGAACAATAATTGTTCCAAATTAAAACTTAAATTTTCTACTGATTAGAGGCAATTGAACAAAAATGGCTATAAATGAAGCTGTTTATTTGTAAGCGAAAATGGGTAACTGTCGTGCAGCGGTGGTGATCACAGCCAAGTCTTCTGTCACGCAAAATCATTGATTGTTTATTGGTTTAAAGAAAAAAGTTGTACCACTGCAAATGGTTTATAAGATATCCATTTTCAAAGGAACAGTTCTTTCGTTCATTGATTAAAAACGATAAATCACAATTTCAGGTTAAGCGATGGAAATCGAGGGAAAATAGGCATGAAACGAAAACAAACGATATAATGAAAGGAAACAATATATATATATATATATGAAATCGTGATCCCGAAAAAGAAGCTGGCCTGCTATGGACGAAACCCGCGAGACGTCGATCTACCGATCCTGCATCTCATTGATTAAACTATGTATACGATAGTCTGGTACATATAAATATATATATTATATATTAATATATTAATATAGAGAATACAAAAAATCACGAAAGACAACAATCGAACATTGTACCGGCACAAATAACTCTCTATAAAATATTAATATAATAATTATATGTACATGCGTATGTGTGTACACAAACGCGCATCAAGCATATGAGTTTGTACGTTTATGAACACACAAACGCGTCAACGTGAGAATCTTTGTATTGTCATAAAAACGAAAGCAACAAAAAAAAAAAAACGAAAAAAAGAACCGATTTAGTGAAAATAAAAAACAAGCATAACCGTCTATTGGCTGCGTCGAGCAGTTCTCGGTGGTCCTTGAATGTGTGCGAGCCATGAACGCAAAAGTAGTACATTACAGCTCGAGTCTTGTGATTTTTATATGTAAATAAAGAATATCGCCGAAACATTGGTCTTTTTTCATACCCTTGAATTGTTATTCTGAATAGAAAAAAAAACCAAGCAAACACAAATTTCATCATTTTTATCGTACCTTCGATGGAAATCGTGCCAAAAGTTGCGAAAATAACTGAAATCGTTTTGTTAAAATTATCTTTTGTTTTTTTCACTACGCTCACCTCGCAAGAGATATCTGGAGAAATATAATCAATTTTTCATGGACTAAATTAAAAATATGAGAAAAATTGAGCCCACCGGTATGCTCCTATATATAACTCCACGATTTTTTTCATGTTCTAGAGTAAATACACTATACATGAAAAGCATTATGGGCAGTGAAGTAATGCATTACATCTATTCAGCCAGGGTTATTATGCCCTGGCGCAACATTTGGATTCGTAAGTGCGGCGACATTTACGATCTGCCACGTTTTGTAGTGCTCCCGGTGTTTCGTTGTACCTTTACGTTGCAAACGAGAGAGAAAGTATCGATACGGTGGAAGATGAGCTAGAAGTGCATCCTAGAGAACCGCAAAAGGTGCAGCTCGAAATTCTCATGTTATATACGTACAATTATGTGGATGTATATAGATGTGTGTATATGTAAGTAAATATAAAGGATACATGGATACGTTGTATCACGGTGCCCTCATTGCGAGGTCGGGTTAGGTCAGGATGCTCATCCCTGATCTTTGAGACAAATGCGAGAGCTCCAATTTAACAGATTACCATCTCTTCTAGTTTTCTCAAAGCAAACTGAGAACGAAAATTGATGCTGGAATCAACAGCATTTTTGTTCGATCAACGAATTGGAGGGAACAATATTGAATCATAAATTGAACGAGAGATTTCGGCTCAGATTTAATATTTTGAAATATATTAAGAAACGAATTGATGATTGGAATCAAAGAAACTCATCGCTCGGTATCTTGCCGACAGCGAGAGTATGCCTTCGAATGATTGAACTTCGTGATCTTTTCGGTTTCAAAGGCCATTCGTTCGTTTAAAATATTTTTCGTTTTTATTGCTCTCTTTACGGTTTTACTGTCGGATCAGGTTATGGAAATTATGATACCCGATTCTAAGGGCCTCCGGGAGAGGGGAGGGGGGCTTGGCTCACCTCGACTATTAACGACCTCACTAACGTAGTTTCTTAAATATTTTCTGATTCAAAAATCGTCAAAGTAAAAAAAAGACGAATTTTCTTAAACCACTGCCCTCAACGGGAATATAGAAAGTAATCTAACGATTTATAAAATATTTCCATTTTCCACTCGAGCAAGCATTCAGTACCATTCTTCAATGTTGAATAATGCATTTCGAAAAATCATCATTTCAATGAAAATGGAAAATCACCATCAACTCTATGGAAATGTTTAAAATATTCAATCATTCAATGACATTTTTCGAACTTATAATATCGATTTTTCACAGTGTCGGTCAGGCTATCTGCTAGAATTTCAATAATGTTATAACGGATCACTGATCATCATCTTTTCACAATTCGTCTTTCTTAAAATTCGTTAAGCGCATAATGTTGGAGGTGATGAAGGTAACAGTGGGAGGAATGTCTCCGGGACGAAAGGTCACTAATGCATTAGACGATTCATCGATTTTTGTAGTATAAAAAGGCGGCACCAGTGAAGTTTGACCATCAGTAGTGATTCGTTCGATCTACCGTAACAATCAATAGAGAAAAAAATGAGCAAAATTGTATTTGGTCTATTGGCCCTTGCGGCCGTCGCATCCGCCGGTCTTTTACCACACGAGCCGGTACCGATCGTGCGCCAGGAACAGGACTCCAGCCCTGACGGTTCTTTCTCAACTAGATTCGAGACCGGAAACGGAATTTCGTATCAAGAAAGCGGAAGCCTCAAGAGTCTTGGACCCAAAGACAGTGCTCAAGTTTCGGAGGGTGTTGTCAGCTACAATGCTCCTGATGGCACTCCCATCCAATTATCTTGGCGGGCCGATGAAAATGGATTCCAGGCGAGTGGTGCCCATTTACCCGTTGCCCCACCGGCACCGCAAATCCCAGAGGCTATCCAGAGAGCTCTCGCCTACATCGCCGCTCATCCCTACGTCGAACCCAAGAAACTCTAAGATGAAAAGATCATTTTCTTCCACCCCGAGGTTGAGCCCATCGAGACCACCGGTTTTCGATCCATCGATTAAACGCAAAGTTTTCGATAGCAGCGAAACCTAGGATACTTAATAGACTATAGTAACAAAAAATGGTTCATGAAGCCTCGAATTTTGAATTCCTATTTCAATCAACTCCAATTATTTTACTATACGCACCATTTTTATTACAGATATATAATTCGATATATCATTTGATCGACGATAGCTCTGAATAAAAAACCTTGTCAACAATCCAGATCGAACATACTCTTCATTTTACAACTCCTAGCTGCATTATAGCCTCGAAATATTTATGTTATATGGAACCTGTATCCTCTTCTATTTACCCATCGCTTCATCGGAACCAAAAATCCCAGAGGCTATCCAGAGAGCGCTCGCCTAGTTATCCTTACGTCGAACCTAAGAAATTCGAAGATGGAAACATAATTTTCCTCGAACGAAAAGTATCTTGTGGTTTCGGAAATGGGGCAGGGTGGGGGGAACCAAACGGCCTTGTCAACTCATCAACTATAGCCAAATCTAGGACACTTAATAGATTGTAGCGTAGAAAGCGGTTCATGGAGTTTCAAATTGTCATCCTGGGTTTCTGGTGGACACCAAGAAAGAATACTCGCTATTGAATCTCATCAAAACCATCTGTCTCGAGTCCTACAGTCGCGCAAAAATGTCTTTTGACTTTCAATTTACTCGAACCATTATTGTTACGGACAATTCGACAAAACATCCCGCGAATGTCTGATCGACGACAAAAAATGTGAATAATAAACCTTGCCAACAATTCAGATAAAATGTGTTCTTGATTATGTAATTCCTGACCTATTTTTGCGTAAAAATAATTATGTAATGTGCAACATATTTTCATTTTAAAAGATACCATTTAATTATACGAATAATTGAAATAGAGAATTGCTAAATAGACAAATAAATATCTAGTTGGCTTTCTCATGTAACTGACCACAGGTAAAATAAGTATCGATTTAGCT
Organism: Venturia canescens; assembly: GCF_019457755.1. Classification (NCBI taxonomy): domain Eukaryota; kingdom Metazoa; phylum Arthropoda; class Insecta; order Hymenoptera; family Ichneumonidae; genus Venturia; species Venturia canescens. Next base: position 24,503,264 of record NC_057424.1, on the reverse strand, counting down.
TAAAACCCAAGATTTCTCATTTTGTCTTTTATTCCGATCCAGACGTGCCATGTAGATAACAATGACAACTGATCGTTATATGGGATATAAGAGAAATTAGCTCGAACTCATGAGTATATCAGGGGATAGAATGTGCAAGAGAGAGCGCAAGAGAGAAAAAAGAATTAAAACTATTCGAACATATATCGTGCTGAGTCTTCGAACTCTTTGAGATTTCCCACATAGTAACGATAAAACTCGGCTATACATCCACAATTAATTTATCCGTTCAAAATATACGGTTAAACGACCACTCTTAACAAACGTATGTAACGACTGGAACAATAAAAATATAGTCTCTAATAAAAGTTCCAGCAACCGGTAACGCGAAAGCATTATTCCGCCCTGTGATCGGATTATGATGAAATCTAGCTATTTTTTCGACTCGGTTGGCAATGTCCACTTTCCTTCCCCATCGGTTTGGAAGTTTGAGTCAAGTCTAAAATTTTCGTGCATAAAATGGCAAAGTAATTTCCCGTCAGTCGATTTATTTGGAGTCGTCAACGCGCGATTTTCACTCTATCACAAAGTGCTGAACTTTGCTTAATTTTTTAACTTTCCTCGTAAAGATTTTATTACTCTCCCAAAGATTTCCGCTAATATTGTCTCATAAAATTCATATTGTTATTTCATTGACAAGTGAATTATAAAGTTGAATATAATTTCAGCTTTTTTTTCTCAGACGTTTATTCTCGAAAATTTCGTAGCTGTTTCTGGATAAAGTGATTTCACCTCAGCGAATGAATCTATGTACTGCATAATGGGAAGGTGACAAAGTCATGGTGGCAAGACGAAAAGCATAAAATATTGTATGCACCCATGGAATCGTAAAAACATTTATTTCCTCTAAATGCATTCGGCATTGGAAAATTTGAACGGAATTTTGCAAGGTTGTTTATTCAAATGTACGTATTAAACAAATCATCAGTAACCAGTCCCAATGGTCCAATCATTTTTTAAATCGCACGAGAAACTTTCCATTTGGTATGGATATTATGAGTTGGAAAAGTTGCAGCAAAGAAAAAATTCTATTTCATAACTATCTGAGATGAAACGAGAAAATTTATCATTCATATAAAAAAAGACGTCGCAGTACGATGGAATGAGCAAATAACTCCATGTTCGGAGAGTATTGTCTCATCATTCCTTATACATCACTCAACCTTAAATGTCTGTATGAACTTTCAATTTTTTTCCACTTCAATGATGCATCTTTCCGAGTGAATGACGATGTTTTGGTATTACTGCAATAAGCACTGCATACCGGAATTAGGATGAACAAAAAACATCGGAAGTCGTAGGTTTTCAGCATAGTTGATGGTCATTTTACCCGTAGTCAGTTATAGGAAATACGATTAGATATTTTTCTGTGTATTTTTTGAATTCTCTATGTTCAGATGTTCTATGTTCTCTATGTGGAGAGGAGATAGTGTTCATATGACATAAATATTTCGAGGCAATAATGCAGCCAGGAGTAGTAAAATGAAGAGTATGTTCAATCTGGATTGTTGACAAGGTTTTTTATTCAGAGCTATCGTCGATCAAGTGATATGTCGAATTATCTGTAATAAAAATGGTGCGTGTAGTGAAATAATTGGAGTTGATTGAAATAGGAATTCAAAATTCGAGGCTTCATGAACCATTTTTTGTTACTATAGTCTATTAGGTATCCTAGATTTCGCTGCTACAGTTGATGAGTTGACAAGGCCATTTGGTTCCCTCCCGGATCCCTGGCCATAACCATTGAAAACTTTGCGTTTAATCGATGGATCGAAAACCGGTGGTCTCGATGGGCCCAACCTCGAGGTGGAAGAAAATGATCTTTCCATCTTAGAGTTTCTTGGGTTCGACGTAGGGGTGAGCGGCGATGTAGGCGAGAGCTCTCTGGATAGCCTCTGGGATTTGCGGTGCCGGTGGGGCAACGGGTAAATGGGCACCACTTGCCTGGAATCCATTTTCATCGGCCCGCCAAGATAATTGGATGGGAGTGCCATCAGGAGCATTGTAGCTGACAACACCCTCCGAAACTTGAGCACTGTCTTTGGGTCCAAGACTCTTGAGGCTTCCGCTTTCTTGATACGAAATTCCGTTTCCGGTCTCGAATCTAGTCGAGAAAGAACCGTCAGGGCTGGAGTCCTGTTCCTGGCGTACGATCGGTACCGGCTCGTGTGGTAAAAGACCGGCGGATACGACGGCCGCAAGGGCCAATAGACCAAATACGATTTTGCTCATTTTTTTCTCTATTGATTGTTACGGTAGATCGAACGAATCACTACTGATGGTCAAACTTCACTGGTGCCGCCTTTTTATACTACAAAAATCGATGAATCGTCTAATGCATTAGTGACTTTTCGTCCCGGAGACATTCTTCCCACTGTTACCTTCATCACCTTCAACATTTCGAGGTTAACTAATTCCATGCAAGCTTCAGTTTGGTACGGGTGATCGGTCAGTGATCCATTGCAAGATTATGGAAATTTTAGTAGGCAGCGCAACAGTAAATCCCAGAGCCGAAGCGAGAGATGAAATTTGAGAGGTTTTTCATCAGTTGATGCTACTGTATTTTCATAAAATTGTTTTCAGTCTCTCTTTTACGATTATTTTGATCTTGAAATCAACACCATGAGCGTTTTTATTCCCCTTTTTCCAATTTTTAACGGAAAATTCATAAGAAAAAGTCGGAATGATGGTGGAACGAACTCTCACGTATGAATCGTTGGGCGCAATGAAAAACAGTGAGGTTGACATTGTTACAAACATGGCAGAACTGGATCACGTCATATATCCCCTAAACCACTACAACTTAGTAATATAATTATTGAGAACGAGACAAAGATGATTGCAGCAGAATCGAAACCAACACCAAAAAAAAAAAAAAATGGATTCACGATCACCCAACTTGGCGTCCTTGAATATATTCGTGCGTATACGTAATATTCGTTGATTATCGTATGATGCCATGAATTTTTCGTTGACACCACTTTCAGAGATCCCCGCAGGCGAGAAGAGGAGAATTCGACGATCTCAATTTTTCTTTTCTCGACATCTTCAGGGTTAAAACGTTCAACGAAATTTGTCAAACACGTGAAATGGCGACATACACAAATGCTAATGGACAAACAACATCGTGATTCGGCATTCCATGTTAATGACTTTCATTTTGTTCTCACGTGGAACTGTTGAATTTATCGTTTTATTATTGGATTAAGAATATATATGTAAAAATACAGCGCTTTTTAGAAAACGGTATGCTAGCTAAATTAGATCCAGGGTATAAGCATTTATTTATCATTGTAGGGGACCATGAGATAAAATCAGGAATATATCTATTCAATTCGTGGCCCTGAAACTTACTAATGTTTCATTTATAGTCAAATTGGGTAATTTTCTGAAGACTTTTTTTACAATTTTTAATGGGAATAACTGTTTTCTACTTCATAATGCACCGATGAAACGAAATTTATTTTGTCTCATCGGTTTTGCTCCAGTTTTATCCAGGCAGCAATCACTTTGTGATATATTTTTTCCACCTTTCCATTAGCATAATAATGGCTACAAAATTGAAACCGGCTGAAGGATCAACATGGTTTTCTATTTACTTTATCCTGTTGATTCTTTGAACAGATGTGAAATTGGGGAAGCATTGAATTTTTTCGATACGTTAAAAAAGAATAATTCCTCATCGCATTTATATTTTTTTTTATGGCATTAACCATTGTAGAAATTATAGTGTATAGCAATAAATACTAGTCAATTTTTTGTCATGGTATATGAGTAACTCAATCGTATATATTCTCGACAATTCACACTATTTCGCTCAACCGAGGCCCGGACCCCTTCCAATTTTTCAGAAACATCATAAATAAGTATCGAACGAGAAGACCTATTTTCAACTATTTTGCTATTTATATAGAAAGATATGATGTATATAGAAAACTTGAATTTTGTTGAACGCTCGAGGTATGAGACTGCTGGCGGGTTTGAAAATCCAAAAATGTATCGTAAACGACTCGTTCAGCTCCCGAGGCAAATATCGATTCTCAATTAACCTTTAGAGGACCGGCATTTGAGAGTTGAAATCGCCCTTGAAAAGTGCTTAAATTAGTGTCTGGTATCGCGTATCAACTACATACAAAGTTCGTATCGCAGGGTGAGCCGATATATCGGCTTTCCATTCCTCTAGAGGTTAAAATGAGATGGATTGAGTGTGGTCTCCCATAACCGATTATCTCTCTTGCCCAAACATGGCAACGTCGTCACATAATCGTGGTTCACCCTGGCTTCCTCCAATTACGAGTTTATGGCTTGGGAAGCGAAAGGTGTAGAACATCCTCACGAAAATTCTAACGCGTGTTCGCATACACGCACAGCGGCGCACACTTGTGAATTGACATTTAGCCGAAAAATCAAGTTTTGGCGAAATATGAGTTGTGGGGACGTGAACCTACCGGGTGGCAGAGTATAAAAGTACTGATGAAAGCTGTATTTCGATATCAGTAGTCAGTCGTACTTCTTGGGAAAAGCAACCATGTGCAAAATCTTCGTTCTTCTGGGCCTGGTGGCTGTAGCCGCCGCAGGTGTTCTACCGAACGAGCCGGTCCCGATTGTCCATCAAGAGCAGGACATAAGCCCTGATGGAAGTTTCCACACGAAATATGAGACTGGAAATGGAATCAGTTATCAAGAACAAGGAGTTCTGAAGAACCCTGGACAGGAGAACGAAGCTTTGTCGGTTCAAGGCTCATCCAGCTACAACGCCCCTGACGGTACCCCCATCCAGTTGACCTTCGTCGCTGACGAAAACGGATTCCAACCTCAGGGTGCTCATTTGCCGGTAGCACCTCCAGCGCCGGAAATTCCCGCAGCCATCCTCCGGGCCCTTGAATACATTGCCGCTCATCCGTACGTCGAACCCAGCAAGAAACGCGTCTAATTTTTCAACCCCGAATCCAACTTGACACTATATAAATCAGTAAGAGATTAGTCCATAGATCCATCTTACAAGCAAAGTAACATGTTTCAAACCCTCGAATAAAGCATTTTTTTCAACCTGCTACTTACATTTGTTGTTTATGTTTTTTGACCCGAAACATTTTTTTTTCGTCAAATGCGGTTGCTCTTTCAGAAAATGTTTAAAGGTATCTGCTGCATGGGTATATATATACGGGGAGGAATGTTTCTGTTAAACAATCTAAATGAAATTCTGTGTTCAATCATCATCGGTTATTACCTAGTAATTTTCTGTCGTTCGCATTATTCGTAAACATTGCGCGCATGACGCCAGCTCAGTAGCGATCTGCCTATTGGTTACGCTATCATTGTATTCCACAATATTCCTGCTCCGTTCGTCATAAAAATAGTTAATTGTCTAATAAAATTAATAATATATCACGATAATGACTGACTGTTAGGTCAATATTTCTTGAGGCTTTGTCTTGTATTGATGTGTAATACCTTGCCCATGAATCGTGGTGACCGCAAAAGAGATGAAGGACGAATTGTTCAATCGCAGCCATCGGTAAAATCCGAGACACCATCGATTTTATCAATGGTAATGGATAATGAGTAAGCACAATATTTAAAAAATACAATGGTGCGATTCACTTTTCAATAATAGCAATTTAATATGTAGAGTGCATGGCCAGCGAAATCAAAATAGTTTATTCTGTTTGCTGTTCGACGACCTGGTGAAAGCCTTCGCATAGTCACACGGCCTTGTGAATACAGGCTCGAGTATCTTTACTCACTACAGGGGTAATTTACAGATATAAATTAATAGCGTTGGAAAGTGGCATACGATATGCCAAGAGGGAGGTGCTCGTTTGCAGCTCTGTAAACCATGGTCAAACGCGATGCACATGAACTAATATTGTTCCCATGCTTTTCAACGATGACATTTTGCAGACAGGTTGAGTTGCAATTTTCTAGAGCCAGTTTCACCACCTATATAAAGTCGTTCGGAGCTTCGAAGGATCATCAGTACGGTGCTGTGAACGATGAGGGATTCAAATCCAGCAGGTAAGAGGTTCAATTTACCACAAAATTATAAAATCAGAATAGCAGAGGGTCTTTTATATAAACTGGTCACAAAAGGCAAACATTATTTTTGAACTTTTCAAGGTATCATAAGATTCCACAGCTGTAAAATGATTATTCCGGTCTTCGTCCTTTTGTGCATGGCCACAAGCACCCTCGCAGCAAGCCTAAGCGCAAGTGATCCTATAGCCATCGTAGCTCAGTCCTCGGACATTAGTCCTGATGGAAGTTTTTCCAATCGATGGGAGAGTGCTAATGGAATAAGCTTCCAGGAGGAAGGAGTTCTTAAAAACGCTGGAACAAAAGACGAGGCTGAATCTGTTCAAGGTTCAGCTTCATGGACAGCTCCGGATGGTACCAAACTTTCCCTGGATTGGAATGCCGACGAAAATGGGGCTGTCTTCCAGGGAGCTCATTTACCTACACCACCGCCCGTTCCAGAAATTCCAGCTGCCATTCAACGTGCCCTAGATTGGATTGCTGCGCATCCTCAAAAACCTGATGCACGCGTCGCGTAAATATTTCAGCCTTGTTTCTCGCAAGCTCTCTGTATGCAGAAGTCTCGTTCAATAAAAGTATGGTAAAGTCCAAATAAAAATCAAGGTCCTTTGGTCATTGTCAACCCTGTTTCAAGCTCCTTTACTTCCAATGCTTCTTGTTACTACCTTAGAGCAGTTTTAGAATTAACGCCAATATGATGAACGTTGGATCGTTTCAACCGATTTTTAAAATTTTCATTATGCAGTTTTTCTTTTTTGAACACTTCTCCGTAGCTTTTGTTGGTTGAGCAGAAGTGCAAGGGAATCGGTAAAGTCAAGGGCAAGCGTTATTTCCAGATATTTATTCAACGCCACCAAATAACGTTCGCATCAACAATCTTGAGTTTAGAATTGATGAGGTTTTTTCATTATTTATTTATTTCTTTTTATACAATACACATTCCAATAGTCAGTTATTTGAAGTCTCACACGAAGGGCAGATTTGTATCCTGAGTTCTGGAATGTATATTTAATTTAAGGCTGCAAGGCATTTCTCGGAGATGTAGGAAACTAGTACAAATTCTATTAGTTCAATAAGAATATATCAACACAAAGAACATATAATAATTGTTATTATAGAAGAATGAAAATGAAATGATAAACTCTCGATGGTATATATGTAAATAAACAGCAAAATCAAGTGGTTTTGGTATGCAACATTTTATTGAACGATGTGTTGTATCGCCGAATGCCGCATTGAGCCTGATAAAATGAGGCTACAATCGGACGGTTGCAAAGTTCATTAACTTTTGATGATACAAGGATATTATAATATAAAGCGATGGTATAATCAATAAATATGTACAACAAATTTGAACCAGAGAGTACGGAGAATAATTCATTGGCGGTGGTAGATAGTTTTAAGTTGTATTAATAACTAGTAGAATGATCGTAATCTATCATTACTTAAACCCCTTCAATTAGCATCTTATTTTCTCCGAAGGAATAACTGTTATTAACTTTCTTTTAAAAATCAACTTATTATTTATAATCATTGTCATTTGGAGTTTTGCATGGGTCGAGATTGAGATCTTGGATGGTTTGAAAAAAGCATCACTTTCGTCCTTTTGTCAAGTGTCGATTAGTCAAATTCATCACTTTGCTTCATCGTCCTTGGATGGATGAGCCGCGTTCCATTCAAGAGCTTTCTGGATCAATGGCGGAATTTCTGGGGCAACTGGAAGATGATCGCCGACCGGTTGGAAACCCTCCTCGTTCGCTGTATACGTCAATGATATCTCTTTACCCTGATCGTCCTTGTACGAAAAACTACCCTTGGCTTGTATGGCTTCGTTCTCGGAACCCGCATTCGCTAATGAGCCCTCCTCTTCCGCTTTTATTCCGTTGCCTGATTCGTACTGCCATTTGTACGAACCATCCGGGTTGGGACCATCTTGACTCTGACTTACGATCGGAATTGGTTCATCGGCTGGCGCCGCACTGGTCCATGCTACCAGCGCAATTACCGCAATCTATTATTTCAATCAAACAAACATCCGTTGTAATCGATAAATCATTTTCGTCGATGATTCGTTGTCGCAGCGATTTGCCAAAAAAAAAAAATATCACTTGAAATTATTTTCATTGCAATAAATTGTTTAGAAAGTCGAGATTCATTACTTCAAGTGGTAATAAATCTTTATTTTAATCCAAATTACAGCTTGGTCTTTGTTGTTTGTATAGGTCACTTTGTCGCCACTAAAATCATTCGCTAAATTTAGTATACGTCGTTGTGACATACTACAGGCTTTTTTCGATCATTTGAAACTTTTCTGCTAATTAACAAGGTAATGAAGAGTCTAGTAGAATCAAAGGTGAGACCGCGATAGAGAACCATCGGTCGATTAGCGATTCGCTCTCTCGTTACTTTCTCGTCTCGACAATGGCCTCAAACTTTCGCAATGTGTGCTGTAGCACATAATACGTTATGTACGTACGCAAACATTAATGTGGAGGTGTGTGTGTGTGCGCGCGCGCGCGCATTATTTGAATAGAACCCACGGGACTATTATACAGCATTTTATTATGCAACTTGACACGCTGAGAAAGTTATCGATACGTTTGGCACGATTTCTGTCTTCGAACTTCGACCTCAAGGGATCCCCCCACTTTTCGGGCGACCTACTGTTTGACATACACACACACACACGCACACACACATACACATTTATGGACTATTCAACCCAAACTATATCATGCATCGCAAAAAATTTTTCCTCATTTCCGGCACCTATAAACAAGTTTCACAATTATTCCTTCTTATCGATCGATAAATTGTTTTTAATTAGGGATGAAAAACAAGTGTGCGATTGCGCAAGAAATGACGAGCAATTGCTCCGAATTTTGAAAAACGGAAAAAAAAAATTAAACAATGTTGAAAAAAAAACGTTCTACCGAAACTCACAAATCGAATGCTACAAGCAATAAACTTTCAGCTATAATACACAACTGAAAATCCCAGTAACGGTGTTTGTGTTCCCGCGACAAAGATTTCACGCGATATGAAAAATGCGTCTCCACTGCGTGTTCCATCCCCGAACATATTTGCTCGTGATTGAAAAAAAAAATGATATTGATAATCGGTGCACAAAAAACAAATTCGAAAGAGCGAGAATCGCGCACTGTTGGTTATTCGGTATAGCGACCACCCTCGCGTATAGTTTCCGTTCGCACCACTCAAAAAATCAATAAAGTCCGAATTCGGAGTTTCCTCGTAATCCACAATCCTCGAAGTAGTGTGTCTCAAGCTTACCAGTGGTGTGTACATGTTGCGTAGTTAATCTCAGATGGCCGAGTGTTTAACAAGAGCCACAGGAGCCGGGATATATATACCCCTGGGGGCGCTTCGTGACAAGTGGCAAATGCATGAAAACAAAAAGAAGAGAAGAAGTAAAAAAGGCAGAAAAAAATATAAATGGAGACGAAAAAAGAAAAATAGTAAACGCACACGAGCGAGCGAGAGAGCTTGGATGTGTAAAAAAAAGCTCGCGATGTCGTTTGTCAGTAGTAAATAGCGAGATCGGTAGCCATGAATGTATTCGAGAAACGAGGAAAGAGAAGGAAGAGAAGAAGTAACGAGGTATCACATTTATGTGGACGGGGCCATCCATAGATCGTAGAAAATATCTTCTTTCCTCCATTCAGGTATGGAGATTCACAAATGTATTTGTAGCGTGCTCGATAGTATCGTACACGATGATCCCTATGGTGTAAACACATACATTCGTACATGCATGTACGAAGAACAGGAGGGAGAGGGAGAGAAACGAAAAAGGAGACATGTGCATATGCAATATCGGCGAAGCATCGTCGTCGTTTAGCCAAGGGTACATAGATCTTCGTGAATCCACAACACAATTTCTCCTTCCCCAAGTGTCTCCCTCGCAAGAGATTCTGTATTCGCATACACATTTAGTCAGGGGATTCGTTCGTCGTGTATGCGTGTCGTCGCGTTGTCGTTCATGAGCACCTCGCGAATATATCGCCAACAGAGACACATGCGAACGTGCTCACGCGTACATATATGAAATATATATTTGAGTATATCGTACTGGTACTGGTAAACGATTTGATACTTGTTCGCTTTGCAGATGTGTTTGTGTCTCTGTCTTTGGAAAAAAAGTCAAGACGTCTTGACTACCTTCCCGGAGGGAGATTCGCCATGTCACACGGATTACCGAGAGCTGCACACTCACGCTAAATGTCATCGTGACTCTCAAACCCTACCCCTGGCGACCCCTCTTTTCTCAACGTATATCTGAAATCTTTAATTACTCAATTTCATTATTATTACTTGTCAATGAGGCTCTACCGCTGTGGCCAAACACGGCAGCGCGTTTCAAGTTCAGATCTTCGTCAAATCATTTTATATTCTTCAAGAAAAATCGAATTTTTATGATCTCACTCAATTCCCAAATCGTAAGAATCCAATCGTTAAAATCAATAGTTGGTACACGCACAATATCTGCATCTGTTTCTACCAACCAGTACTTAACAAAGGTTCCAAATTTTTCCGATGTATTATTCCTTTCGGAATAAGTAATTCTTTGCTTTGAGCAAGGGTTCGATATTCCAATAACAATTGGCGGTTCACTCCCGTATTATTTTGTTGAATTATATGCTTTTCCCTTCTGTACAGAAAAATCAACCAAGTGGCGATGAATTTGAATACCAGAATAATTAATAGAAACTACCGTTGTTGGAATTCATTACAGCTTGCTTTCAGCGAGGCCACACAGAAGCTATTCAATTTTTCTTACGTGAATGCGCATCAATCGAGCCGCAAAGTAAGAGAAGACGCAACACCGCGTCATCGATATATTGGAATTTGCAAATCTTCATATACCTACGCAAACCAATAAGGTAATATTATTGTTGCTTTTCTTATTGCTCCTTTTGCAATTCTGAGAGTGACAAAAATATTAACCATCAATTCTCTGCTTCATAATTATCCACATTTTAGTTTGGATTAAAGTGTTTTTTACAAAGGTTCGTCCATCAACTTGATGATCGTATTTACTAATACGTTTCACGTTTTTATGACTTCGCTGTTAAAAAGCAGTAGCTCACGTATCTTTTATCGAGACTTTCTTTCTGCTTTACTCAAGAGAAAAATGACAAAATATTAATCGAAACTCCAACAATAATACTTTTTTTCAACAATATATTGCAAAAGTATTGCCCTCCGGTGTTTCTGAATTTGACCCCAAAGAATTTTCCCATTGGAAATGCACATATTGAAGGAAGACATTTTTAAATTGACTAAATCTTTTCTCTAAATGTCATCCCGCTCTTACCGGACTGACGAGTTCATTCTCAGTTGAGCAAACTGCAGTCGTTTCATAAAGTCTCGTGAATTGACCAACTCCTCCAAGTGTAGTTGCAATCAACAATGAATATTTTTATTCTTTACAGATATTACAATTGTAAATGTTTGATGGGTTGATTTGTTGACAACAGTTAACGATTTAATCTACACCTCATTTGAATATTCAACTTCCAGAGCTATATCTCGACCGCTTCGCGTGTCAATTGCTTCTTGAAAAATTAAATTTCCATTCATATTGGCAATAAAAAATCCGTCGATTAGAAATTCACAAATAATATTGATCACGCATTAGGATTGAAGATTTTTCAACAATAAATTATTTGTCACGGACAGACTGGACAAATCAGCCCTCGTCTGAGACGTTCGAAGGCCACGTACCTCGTGCACCTTGATTAATCTACAAGTTCAACTTCATCGTCATTGTCATTTTCCATAATAGTCGATTGAGCCAAATTTAATTGAAAATTTCCTATTATTAGAATATGACAAGAATGGAAAAAAAAACCATTCCATCCTATTTGATATGGGAAACAATTTGAACAAACGAGTCTGTATTGATCAAATATTTTATATCCGGCAGGATGAAAGAGAGTGAATTGAATTGTTTGGAAATCAGACCGATGAATGAATAATGTTCCAAAAGTACAGATAAGTAGAAAAGAGTATTGGCTGGATCAAGAATGAAGCAGCAGCAGCAGATTGCAAAGAACAATTCAATCGAGCTTGCGAAGTCTGAGTTTTAGTGTCATGGGGCTAAAAAAAAAAGCATTATTAAGTGCAAGACGATTGTTTAAAAAAAATCTAACAATATTCGAGACACACTAGCGTCGGATTCTCGTTCATACCGCACAGACGTGCACACACTATCAGCTCTCTTATATGTCAAGGTCGTTATCCACCGCATCTTCTTATTTACGTACTTGGCGAGATATGGCTTCACTTATTTTTACCTGGCATGTCCTCCTTGCTGTATGTTTGATACAACGTGAACGTCGTCGTGTCATTGTTGTCAGCGTTCCTATCCACTGATAAACCATTGCATGTATTATTCACTTAATAATCGACCATTTTTTGGCGGCCTGGCAAAGGAGAAGCTCGATTTCGTTTTGTCTCGACGAAATTTACTGATGTTCAATCACCAATGAAGACTCTTAATTCAAAATTTGGCCGACGGAGGTATTTAAAGGTTTGAAAAAAGCTCGAGATTCTTCGGGTATTTGAAGTTTTTACATTTTTTCAATTGTTGAATCGATTTCGTGAAACCCAGTTTTTCGGTTCGAATGCGGTTTTCAGATATTTTTCAAGCATTCTGTCAATTCATTCTCAGCAGTAGCTGAGACAATGCTTAATACGATGCTATTCGAGTAGCTAGTATTGCGTGGATAATGCTATAGCTAGGAGGCGCCTAGATGTAGGCTACCGATGGTACACCCATGTTGCATAGTCGTCATTCTTCAGGCGACGCGCTTACATGTTTAACGAGTAAAAGAACTGTCGAAAATGTAATCTTTTCCTTTTATTGAAACGCTTATTGAAAACACGAAAAAACATAATCATTTTGGTAGTCGATTGAAATAAACTTGGAAAAAGGGCTGTGCTGCGGATAATTTGTGCACAATTTCTTTGATATTTTGTAGAAATATTGATTTTTTCAAAATTGAACAAATACAAATCTATAAATATGAAATATTCATAAATATGCGCATCAACTATCGTCAGTGGAACGTGAAAATTATGTCGTAGAAAATGGATGTCCTTGGAGTTACATAAGATATACGAAATACTACGCGACAAAGGTGCGGGGGTCACAGGTAATTTCATTCAGTCCCGAATGATTTTGGTGAATATCCATTCTCGTCAAATTTTAAAAATTATAAGATTGAGACTTGGCAGTGTTATTTCGACTCGGTGATACGGTGATACGGAAGTCGAAAAGTCGTCAAGTCAGACGGGATGTCAAAATTCCGGGTCAAAATCTGACCCTTGCAGTCGCGTCAAAATTCGTATTATCTTTTTCTATTTCTCCACGCCATTTTCATTGTCACAATCGATCAACGATCAAAGGAATATTTCGTATTATCGTCTGTTTTGAATGTCATTTAACAAAATCATCGTCACAATAATTTAATACCGATAACTGAGGTAAACAAAATTGATATTACGTCATCACCATATTTGAGCTGTGTATATATCATCAGCATGTTTTATTTGTGGGATTCGAATTATATGGAATTCTTCGAGAATTAGAATTTTAAGTGGGATTTGTTGAAATAATTTCTGGCCTGAAGAATGATAGAGAGAGGAGCATCGGAGCCAACAATCTCCGGCGAACGATAAATACGAAAAAACTTCCAAACTCTCAATTTGCCAGCACAGAAATCGTAATTCTCGATCGCTGCACGTTTCTGGACCTCGCAGGAATAGTTACTCAATAAGAGTCTGAATATCTGGAGCATCCGAGGAGGTATCTAATTATTGATCTATCGTGTATGATGGAGTAGTACATTGAATGGCCTGGCATAGTTATTGACAAAACTTGAAATATTTACAGAATTATTTATTTAATATACGGTGATGAAGAAAGAACAATACGGAAAATTTTGAATTTTTATTTTTCATCAATTTTTTCACATCAGTTGGCATTAATATCAACAAGTAAAGGATCATTGGTGCTTCGAATCTTTTCTGAATAGACAAAAAAAAAGTTCGATTCGCAGAAAAATTTGTTCATTGTTGCTCAAAATTCGTAATGATTTTTTTTTTCATCGCAAGTGCTTATTGTAATGTATCTTTTTCAGTGAATGCTCATAGCTAAGATTTTTCTTTCGCCATTCGAATAGCCAGTCACTGTCACAATGATGCTTGACTTCTTTTCATCTTCGGCTTCCATTTGGCTTTTTCGTTCCTTTTTATCTGGCCGGTTCTAACATTTGTAGAGTAGCAAATCGAGAGCCTGAAATGTATAGAAGGAGAAGGTGAAAGTTAAATCTTCCCTGTTATTCGTTATATTGTTTCGTCCCATTTTTTTTTCTCTTAAATTCTTCCTCGTCACGACGGGTGAGTCAAGTGGCAAGTCCACATCTTAAGAAAATCATATGTCTCAAAAAAGTACTTTTTCTATATATGTTTTTTGTTCACATCGCTTCGAATAGTTGTCTAATTATCAATTTTCTGTTCACGGTCAACGAACGGTTGAGTTAAATTGTTAAGGAGGCAATGTAAATGAACGAATATGCAGATTTTTATAGAAAATTTCGGGTAGATATTTAATATAAACATTATCTTACATTCATCTAAAATCACGAAAGCATGTATCATTACAATATATCAGAAATGTTTGTACACTTCACTTCACTTGGAGTCTTACTTTGAACAAAGTCGACGATAAAACGGCGTTTGTTTCCCTCTGCTGACCACGAAAAAAGTATATATGAAACGTAATGACAGTTAGAATTGAGTTCTTTAAAGTCTTAAAGTTTTAAAGATTGTCTTCTTCGGGATGTGCAGCGATCCATTCGAGAGCTTTGATAATGGCAGCCGGAATTGGTGGAGAAGTTGGCAAATGTACACCTTGAGGCTGAAATCCGTCTTCATTCGCGGTGTAGCTTATTTGGATCGGTGTACCATCATCAGATGTATAACTGTAGCTGCCTTTTGCTGATAATGCATCTTCGTTCGATTGTTTCGACGCTACGAGGCTGCCTTCTTCTTGAGCTTGTATACCATTCGCAGTTTCGTAAATCCAGCTGTAAGAACCATCAGAATTAGGACCATCCTGACTCTGTCGCAGTATCGCTATGGGCTCCGAGTTGTCGAGTGGCGCTCCATAAATGGCGACTATTGCCATTGCCATAAACACGGATATTTTCTGTAAATCATAAAAAAAACACACGCACGATATAATCAAATGATTTTTAATTCGGCACTGATGAATCTTTCGTTTTTGTGGTATTTTTGAAAAAGAGCGCGAACTGACTCGGGATGTGGTTGTTTCTTGATTTCAAGCAGTAGAAAAATGGTTGAACAGAAAAGGCAAATCACGTCCTATATACTTGTAATGGAGAATTGGGTGTATTTAAATAACTCAGAATATAAGGCTTTTTGTCGAAAGTCCGAACGAAACAACACAGTACGCCGTCACTTGGAACTTCAAAATGAGAATTCTCTTTATTAAAACACTTGTGATTTTTTCGTTAACAACAAACGCGATGTGTGCACTTGGATCGTAGACTAATTTTCATCGTCATCTCGAAAATATTCAGTTTACAGCACTCACCGGAATGCTCATGTTGGCGGTGTTTCTGTTGTCGCTATGCTTTTTGATGCCCCGATGACGACGAGTCAGGCTTTTATATCGAAACTGGTAAAAACATAAATAGCTGGACCTGATGGTAAATACACGTTTGGCATATCGTTGCTTCTCCCTCTTGAAAATCTCACGAATGTCATATTTGCCTCTCCAACCGATGGGATCTGACCATCTTGTCCTCCTTCTTCCTTCCTCTCGTTCTACAAGACCTTCCTCCGTTCTTACTATGCTATACGACAACTTCAAAACGCTGATTGATATTCAAAAAGGATTATTGGTTAGATAACGAAATTTCGTGAACTCTCCGACGACATTGGTGAATCACGCGTGAGTTTTCGATCGATCAATCAATCGGTAAAATACAATGAAATTTTGGAAAAGCGGATTTTTTCTTATCGTTCGAGTCGTCCGCGAACTAATTAATTTCTACATGTTATGAAATTTTTATTTCATAATTGCAGACTCTTCATTCAGAAGAACAAGGGAGCAGCATTGTTCATATGAGCTTGATAAAAATTATTTGTCTGGAAAAAATTGGCAACTCTAAATTATATTGATAATTTCAATGGTGTTATTATCTTTGATAACGTCGTTCGATAATGTTGTTTTCTTTGCTCTTCGGAAAACAAATATAGTTGTTGCAATATCAATCGGAAGCTGTCTCTATGAAAAACGAATTCAGGCTTCAAATGTTTGGATCGAGTATAGAAACAAAAATTTGTCAATTTACTTTCCAGTTTTACATTTATTTCGGTATATTTGACGAATTCTGGAAATCGATCTGAGGTTATTGACAAATTTCGTCAACTAGCGAGACTGTATTCAACGACCTTGTAACATATATAATAAATATTTATCTTCGCATTCATTCATATATAGAAAAATAAGCCTACGCGCGGTCGTAGTTATCCGAATCCTTTCACGTGTTTTATCATTAGCTTGATATTTGAATATTTGAGTTTTCTTCTTAATATTCCTTTTGATGAAAAAAAATAAACGATTCCATGGAGGTCGGTAACGTGTTTTTTTTTTGCGGTCGAATCTTTGATTTCAAAGCGTATCCATTAGATTCGTTATTAATTGAATTGACTCGTTATCCAAATATCAAATCGATTCGTTTCATTGGATTGTTGACGCGCATATAGTTTTGCAATGAATCAAGAATAATAATTTGAACCTTTGTATAAAGTCGGAGATTCATAATAAGAATCATTGCCGAATGAAAAAGGAAATCGTTCCCCGACCTTTTTGTTTGAACAGTCAAAAATATCTATCTCTCAGCGTATAGAAAATCTAAAACGATAAATCAATCAAAGGATATAAAAAATCTATAAATCATTATATAAATGGCATTAAAATATGTATCAGGAAAGAAATTCAAGACAATTTGAATAGGCCTCGCAGACATCTGAGAGAGATACTTTCAGAAAATAAAAACTGGTTAGAGAAGATGAATAGAGGAATGAAGAGGCGAAGAGTGAGATTTGAAAAGGTGTATATTCTCGGTTCGCGTTGTAGGACGTCGTCTGGGTACAGTGTAATTAGCAGGTCCAGAAGGAGACGAGCTCGATCGTCATTATTAGTCAAACCGTTCGGCTCCTGCTCGCCTCGTATATGCGCGCGATGAATTATAGAAGCAATAGAAAGGTGAGACGACGCGTGAATAGAAGGATTTTAAAATTGTACTCGACAGTTGGCTCTCGGGATCGATTGTGGGATTGTCATGTAACGTTTCTAATTATCCTTTGGACCGCGAATGACCGAGGCTCCCGATCAAAATTATTGAGAAATGGATGATGTCTAGCGTATAGTCTGTGACAGGAAGGAATGATTAAGAAAAGAAACGAAATTACCAATTACAAGAGAAATGAAAGGGAGAATATATATGCCTGGTAGAAAGATTGATTTCACTTTAGTATCGATTACAGGAATTTTGTAACAGAGAATAAACTGCTTTTGGATAATTTGGGAACCACGGCAAGTAGTCTCGAGTATTTTTTTTTAATTCTGCAGCGCGATAGATCGAAGAAAATTTTCGCCCGAGCGTTATTTTCCAAGGATTTTTTCTTCACCTTTTTTTCTCGTAAATCTAGTCAAATATTTGCCCCTTCAAATAAATATTGGAAATACGTGTGGAAAAAAAATTTTCCGAAACCCCGTCATCGTAGTAACTCAAAGTTGGATAACTCGTTTCAATCGCATAAAAAAATCAAACGACTCTTTTTTCTTTTGCTCTTTTGGCTGTCCGCACTGGTCCGAATTTGCATCAACAATTTTTTTGTATTCCTAGCAAGATCGATGTTTATTTTTCTGTGTAAAATCTGATGTATTCTTAATTATAATATGAATCATCGATTGGAAACGCCTGGTGTAAATAATCACAATATTGCAAGCTCGAGTTAGGAAAAGCAGCAGGGCATCTTTGTTAGATTTAGAGATTGAAAAAAATCTACAAAATTCACGATTAAATTTACCACGGAATGACTGCTCAAACGGTTCTCATGTAGTTTTTTTGGTCAACGAATTTTCAGCGGAATTTACACCGAGCGAGTAGCATCATCTTAGCAATAAATGAAAAAAAAAGGAGAAAGAGAGGGGGAGCGAGAGTATCTCTGAAGAAAAAAACTGGACTCTCTTTTGGCCACGTGTGAAAGTAAGCAAAACGCGCGTATTTTTTTTTTGTTTCGGCGTGTGTGAGAGAGTACTTGTACTTGGGTTGTCAGCGTGACCTCAGCATGCATCGAGGATGGAAAAAGAAGCGAGAGAGATTTAAAAAGAGAAAGAGAAACGAAGAGAGGGAGAAACGGAGAGACAAAAATGAGAAAGAGAAAAATAAAATGACAAATAAATCGAGACGCGGGCGCGTTATGGATTCTTTTTTTGTACTTCCCCCGATTTCTCGACTGCGGGAGTAAAGTTTCGAAGAGGAGCAGAAGTATTATGCGGTGAGTATTACCATCGAGACCTACTTTGAAAATTTGGGCCGAAACCATTCCATATAAAACGTTCGACCAAAAACAAGTTAAAAAAAATATGAAAAATGAAAATAAAAGAGGCTCTCAATTCACACGCAAGAGCTCCGTAATTAACGGACGTTCTACGGGCGTACATCATTCCCGGGGGATCCTGCTGAGCCAGTATCGTAATCGTGCAGTTATTTCCCGCGAAGATGCGCTCTGATATTCACCGCTTTTTCGGTATATTCCTCACGAGTTTTCCTCCTTTATCCAACTCTTGAAGCTTTTTGCCATTTCTTTGCCCGCAAGACATCCGTGCATGCATGTGTGCGGTGAATGCTGCAATTCTTTGCAATTAAAAGCGCATAAAATCCAACGAAAGGTATTGTATTTTTTTTCTTATGCATTATTTTACGCACGACCTTTCACTCAATCGAGTTTCAAGACGCATTGGAACTGATGATTTCGACGGCAAGAAAAAAATAACAACGAGAGTGACGAAAATTGTGACGAACCGATCGATATAACCCATTAGTGTTATTTCAAAAAAAATAGTACCATGCAATGTGCGAATACAATATCGTAAATACAATATGAAAAATATTCCTTTAATAATAAAGCTTATACATAAATATGATTTATAATTGAAATGATTCACGCGATAACTCTATAAAAATAATTGAATCAATTATTTCGAACCAATTATTTCGAAAATGGTGTAACAAATTGAAAAAAAAAAAAAAATTACATCATCCACGTTCCCGCTTCGAGAAAACGTCAAAAATAACGAGTATAATTATACGAGTTTGTGTGTATATTGAGTGAAAGATCGGTGAATCGGGGAATTCCAAAGGAGTCGGTGACCCTGAAGGGTCCAACGATATGTTCATCTTCCAATGGACAACACTGATTTGTCGAATTATAATGACGCGAGGATTGCGTGGGTATTTACTTCATCGACTGCCGAATCGTGAGATCAGGTAACAAATATAGCCCCACCGATTCACCTTATTTTCTTCGTATTTTCCCCATTCTCATATATATATAATTGCTATTGAGAAGACCTGCTTTTTCTTCATTTTCAAAATCCTCATTCGATGTTTCTCGACTTTGAGTTGTCGCTTTGGTCGGTGTACTGAGGTTCATTTGAATAATGATTTAATCGATAACGACACAGATCATGCACGACGATAGGATTTTTCTTCTCGCTAAAAAGTTATACACAAATCTCCACGTACATTTCCAGGTATATGTATGCGTTCATGAACTTTTTATAAAGAAATCCATGCGTAAATGTTCACGTATGTGCTGCGGATATTATATATATATAATATACGTATATATATTTTCGTACGAGTTTCTCTACAAAATGTGCTCCGGGCCAATATTATTATTGCACCTCCGGATCTTTGAGGTTGCGTCACTATACTCGCGTATAGCCCCCAGGGCTTTCGCCTAACAAAAGCTATACACATTTGTATATTTATATGTACACATGTCCGTCATAGAGAATTTCATCTCTGGCAGTTTCGTTGCGTATATACACGGTTTCAACGTGTCTTCCATTTTTTTTTGTATACAACACCGCGTATACATACGCACATTCTATATATAATAAATATAGATAATGGTGTGGTTCTCATCATCTTATAATTACAAACTTCTCATCACTTTTTCCCAAATATATTATTCGTACGTTTCTCTTTCTGCTTCTCTTTGCCTTAACATTTTTGAGCCTCGTTCTCGTAGGTCTTAAATACCCGAGTATATAGTATGTTTTAGATTTAATATATAAGAGCGATCTAACATACGTTACTTGAAGACACACGAGAAAGTAGTAAGATCTATACGGTATGAGAGGAAAAGAGACGAGGACGAAGAATTCGAAAAAAATTGAAAGTCAAACATTTGTGGCAAACGTTTTTGTTTGCTACATCGGGCGATGTTTAAATTATTTATGACAGAAAAATCACACGTCGTTGGTTTTTCACGGGCGTCGGGCTGATCAGCAGGTGTTGGTCGAATTTTATTGCACGTTTTTATAATCATGTTTCATGTTATTTCGATATTTCCATAGGTAATTGCCTGCCCAAATATGAATGGATTGAATGAAACATTAAAATAGATATGCGTCGTCAGCGCCGCTTCAAAGTTCGATGCATATCTCAATAGCGAACGAAAAAGTGTTTGTGAAATTTTTAAATTCTCCGATGTCTATCGTTGGTTGAAACAATCGATCGATCGTGCGACGTCTGATCTCGATCGCGTTGGAGAGAATTCGTAGGTAAAAATTGAAATTGGAGATTATTCAGAGGTCTGACACTTTTGGTTTTTATTTTTACGCGGGAAAAAATGGCAACGACGAAGCCTCGAAACAATGGTATCAGATTTTTTTTGGCACGGCGGGTGGCATCGAGAAATAATTGTCGCGACCTTTGACGATGATCGGAGCATAGTGATTCGGGCCGGTCAGAGCGTGACCCGGAGTCGGTGATTGATGAAAAAATGCAATGAGAAAAAAAAAGAAGAAATCACGTACGAGGAGAAAAAAGGTTGTAATAATTCGTTGATGTAAACTCGCGGTTGTTAGGATGAAGAGACGAAAACGATCGGGTATCCGGCTTTCTGTGGTCAATGCCGAGAGCATTTTGCTCATCGTATGTAATCCAATGATGTTGAAGCAACGCGGTGGTGGAGAGGATGATCGAACGGCCAAAGAAGATCGAGAATTTCATACACACCATGAAGTATCCACTGAAATAAATGGTAACCACTGGTGGGGATGGAAATAATGAAAAAAAGGGGAAAAAGAAAAACACTACGTCGAATAAGGTACGCTATGTGTTATATACCTTGGCCGAAGATCCGTGAATCTTTTTACGGGCGAGGATATATAAAGCGGAAGACTTTACATGCTTCTTCACAAAGTCCGTGCAACCACAAGTGAGACCAACTAAATACATCTCGAGCTCTTTACGAATAAAAACATAATACGGTTTCAATAAATTATTAAACAAAAGCGCAAAAACAGTTCTACAATGCTCAAATTGGTGAGTAGTGCAAATAGAATTATTATTATTTTCCATTCCTTCATCTTGGAAAGTGAAAATAATCATTGAAATCTTTTTGTTCGGAACTCATAGTTTGTCACGATATTGGAAGATGGTGAATTTATTTTATCATTGTGAATCAACACGATGACAAAATATATCATTGATTTATCAAGCATATTAATTATTTATTCTCCGCACTGCGATCGCGGAGTCTACGAATACTTGCGAATCGAATTGCTGGGAATGCTGTTTTTTTTTTGAACCTACATACGGATATGTATATTTCGTTTACTGATTTCGCGATAAAGGGAAATGAAAGTATATTCGGTAGAGCTTCGCGGTAGAAAGTGACCCAGCTGATTTAATAAATATGTATATATATATTCGTGTGAGAATGAAGATTCTTGGTTGACGTATCTGAATTGCCGAGCGTAGAAAACGTTCGAAAAATTTTTCAGATTTTTTTTCTCTTTAATCATGTGCGACATCTTTTTTTCATGCGCCTATAAAAAAGTGAACACAATAAATGTAATACATTCAATTGTTTTACCAATTATAGTAGTCAATCGATCGATCGTAACGCAATTAAACGTTTGGTCCCAGAAATAGGGCCACGAATTTATTCGAGAAATGTCTTTCGAAAATGAGTATTTTGACTCGAGCGTTTTTGTGTAATGTTTTGAGATTGATCCGAAGGTCGGACTATGAAATTCGTTCTCGGAGATTCGTTTGTTTTCGTGAGATATTCCAAAAAGTGTTTCACAATATTTGCTGGTGAAACGATGATTGAGAAATAAAGGATAATGAGGCGATTGGTGCTTGCGGAGTAGGTTACGAGTATATAATAAAATTTTAAAAGGAAAAGTTGTGGATAAAAATAAGTATTGGTAAAAATAATAAAAACGAAAGTACATTATTAAAAATCCGTGTGTAGATCGATTTTCGAATGACCGATTAGAGAAATCAGTTGTAGGCAAAAATCGGATCAATTTCATCATCGTTATGGAAATACTTACTTGTTTATTCAATCGAGAGTGGTCCAGTCGAGTTTTTTTTATTCTACTACGAAGAGAGTTCAGCGATTCCGTGAATCACTTTACGCTTAGTCATACGGGGCTGTGAGAATTGTATTGGTGATAATTTATTCATGACTTTTAAGCTACGAAAGTTCTCGAAGAAAAAGACTAACTTTTTTGAAACGTGTCATCACCGTTGTTTCTGGCATGAAATAAAATTATAAAAATGACCCATATTAAACGCGTAACGCTTGACAAATATTCATCGATTTGTTGCACTCTTAATGTGAACAATTTTCGGACAATATTAAGGTATATGAAAACCGAAAATAATGTGAGAAACGCTCGAATGAAAGTCAACGGATCAACAATGAAATAAAAAAACTTGTTGATTTAGTCAATTTTTTAGTGGCTCAACATTTTACGATACCAGTGAGCAGCATTTTAACGATGTATCGTACAAAAGTTTATATAATTAGAAATTGATCAAATTTGGTGATAATGTTCTTCAACGTCAAGTGCGAAAACACAATTTTTTTCAAAATTTTCTTCTGCTTAGCTATCGAGTAATTACGCATTAAAGCAGATTTCTTATGCCCGGAATGTATACCTAACTTTAGTGATCAATTATTCGAAAAATGTACAGTTTTGTCAGAATTTGGTACTAAAGAATAGGTTCACCAAATTTTATAAAATTCTGATCATTTTGAAATTTTTCATGTTTTTAGCATGATTTTGCATGGCAAAATTGTAAGCCTGTACGAAGTATCCTCAATTGAGTCATCGATGACGAGCGAGTGAATCAATGAAATTTCTACGAATCAACCAATACTTTTCCTCGTAGATAACTTAATATGCAACGAGTTCTTGAAATTAATTTCAATATTATAAACGATGTTTTTCACCGCAAAAATTCGAGTGAAGATTAATTAATCTTTTATGTCGTTTATTTTTCAGGCAGTGATAATCTCGGTGTTGGCGGTTGCTTTGGCAGCACCCCTCGATAACACAACTCCTATTCCGATCCTTCGGCAGAGTCAGGACGGTCCTAATCCGGATGGTTCGTACGCGTGGAGTTACGAGACTGGAAACGGAATCCAAGCGGAAGAGCAGGGTCACTTGAAAAACGTTGGTACGGAAAATGAGGCGATGTCGGCTCAAGGTCGATTCAGTTACACCAGCGAAGACGGCACACCAATCGAGTTGACTTACATCGCTGATGAAAACGGATTCCAGCCTCAGGGACGTCATTTGCCAACACCGCCACCAATCCCCGAAGAAATTCTTCGGGCTTTGGAATACATCGCCGCACATCCCGAGGAAAATGACATCGACGCGCCCAAGCAATAGAACGGATTATTAAATTTAAATGTAACGAAGCAATCGAGCCTCAAATAATTTAATAAAATCAACACGCACATCAGTCTTCCGATCGCCGCGATTATAGCGAATTTTTATCATTTTTATGATGAATTTCGTGTTGCGACACACGTTTTCCTGAGATAACGTTTTCTTGTATCTTGGGAAAATGTCTCGCGCTCAGTTGAAATTGTTTTAGAAAATTATTCATTTTGAGTGATCGAATAGTTCAAATATCGAATATCAATGGTAAGAGAAAATACCATAAAGCAGGCTTTCACGACTAAGTTATTTTATTTTTATCAAAATTTTCTTACTCGCATTCAATTCGGGAGAATCCAGTCGAATTTTAAACTCTCATTAGATACGATACAAATTGAACACTTCACGTGTTTATATTGAATTAATTTGTTTTTTTATTATCTGCTTAGACTGTACAATCTGAAATACGGAATTTTGTAAATAAATTGTAGCTCGTACGCATTTTATTCGATGCGAGCATCGGGTTAAAACATTTTGTGCTATCACGTGTATGCTACCCGAGCCTAAATTCCTTTTCCATATTTTCCTCAGGCGCCGTAACGCTCGGATAACTTCGTTCGCTCTCTTTGAAACGAGAGATTGCCGAATTTGGCTGCAGTTTCGGACTGTTAATTTTCAACCGGAACATCAGACTACACCGCAATGAGAGGAGAGGTAATATTTTCAGTTGACGTTCGTCGTCTACACAGATTTTCGATCTACAAAAATCTTCCGAATTTTATAAATATATGAGAGTATTGCTTTGAGAAGCATCAAATTACATTTATTTAATTTTTTCAATATTAATTATCAGGAATTTGAAACGGAAAACCCGTCATAAAACGCCAGCATGATTAGCCAATGGAAATTCAAACTTCGGTGTTTGAAGAATCGTTGCACGAAAGACTCGATTCTACAAGTGAATTTTGAATGTAAGAAATTATATTGTTGATCCGTTGCCCGATGCGTAACGCGCCAATTTTAGCACGTTCCGTTTACTCCGAACGATTCAATCTTATGCAGTGTTGTGTAGGATTTCAAAAAAGTGCGAAACTGAATGAAGAGCATAAAAAAGTGCTAAAAGCATCAACGAACGAATAAAAAGCGTCCAAATAAAAGAAAAATCGTGGTTTAAATTTCTTGGCCGCATTAAGAATAACGTGTTTCGATGTTTCCAGCGGCGACAGCCATATTTTCTCCAGCACGATGTTTTGAAGAAACGTTAATACAATGCCCCGCGAGGCACTGAAAAAAGGCAATATAATTTTGTACTTTGAGCATCCTGTAAAGTTTTGTCACACGATCACGTCAATTCGCGGGAAGAAGATTGCATACGAAATATCGTTAACCTTAACAACTAACTCTCAAAAAATGTTCCATATAAATAAACAATATTTTGGTCTCTCAAATCTTAGGAACCGTGGTTTCACGTGTCATCAGATTGTTTTGCCAATTTTTTTCGGATTTTCCCTGACCGGAATTACTTGAATTCTAACCGATGGCTAACGCAAGTGATTGATATTATTATAACAAATAATAAACATAAGCTCGAATGAGAAAAGATTTTCCAGAATTCGCAAAAAAATAACGATGAATGAATCTCGCAAGTGGACGATGTTAAAAAAGCCGATATGGTCCAAATCTAGTTCTCTGGAATCCTTTCATCTTCGTAAAAATCGTTGCAAAAGTGAACGGTCCCATATCGCTGAGAAATGTATATGTGTAAAAATGTTCATTTATTTACGTATAAAAATATTCTAAAAGTCAGAGACAGAATTATTTTATATTTCGACATTATTTGGTAAATAAATTAATTGCGCCTAGCTGTTTTTTTAAGATTTCCGAATTGCTGGTGCTCGTTTTTGGGCGACTCGTAGTTTCGATTTTGCTTCGAGGATTGGCCCGAATAGATCGTCTGATCTCCCTCGGGCTGTTCAGTCGTCGATGGTTGCTTCGCTATCCACTCGAGGGCGCGCTGAATCGCAGGTGGAATCGGCGGAGGAGTTGGTATGTGCGTTCCCACGACTTGTGTACCGAATTCATCGGCAGTCCAACTCAAAGATATCGGAGTTCCATCGGGCGCGTTGTACTGTACCGATCCCTGTATCAGTTGAGTCTCGGCCGGCGTTCCCTCGTATTTTCGCGAACCGTGCTCGGTCTGCACGATCCCCCCCTCCGTTTCGTATGTGAAGTCGTATTTTCCAAGATCGTCCCCTAACGTATGAGATCCTTTCACAAGTTTTTCCGGCTCTCTGAATTGTCCCTGGCCACTTGCGATTGCCAAAATAACTGAAGCGAATATCTGAAAACAAAAATCAACGTTGAGAATCTTGATCGACAAGATTATTTGGATCTTGCGCGTTCGTTTTCACATTTCAGATCAAATATATTCCATTTTTTTTTTTTTTTATATCTGTAGGTGAAGAGTTTCACAAGAAATTGAAACAATTAATGCAGGAGTCATTATCATTCGTTGGAGTCATTAGTGAAAATTTTATAAAGTTATTATTACGTATGTGGAAAATAATGATCGATTTATCAAAGAAGGAGGATATAAGCGATTCGTTAATTCAAAGTGAATTTAAAATTCACGCGGAGTAAAAGAAGTCGTGGGATTTGACGTAATTAACATTCTTGATAAGCTTAGAGAGAAATTCAATTTCATTATAGTGGAATTTGAATTTATTCATAAATTGTGATAAAAGACATTCCTTTACGCGAGATACTCCTTCACGAAAGCACTTTCGCAGAATGTTGCACATCGTGCAAACGAACAAAAAATAATCAACTATATTACTAGTAATATTTTTACTTGTCAGTGTGATGATAACAATCCTAATTTGAGTGGTATCTCTCATGCTACATGCACGATGCTCGATCGATTAACGGTAACCAGAAATTGTGTCATGCTTCATGCAGTCAATAAAAAAAGATCTCTTTCTATTCCAACGTATCGACATACACAAAGAAATATTACGCGTTTTGCTCGTTGCTTATGTTTTTGTCATATTTCCTCGAAACGTCGCAGAAACGTTCAAACGAGATCATTGGCTGCGCGTATAATCATGAATACGCATGGCTAACATAACGCGTTTCTACTAATGCTCCTGAATTTCGAGATATCACAAGCGATGAAAATGTATATAATAATATGAAAGTGAAAAAGAGAAATTATGGCGTAATGTAAGCCAAGTTCGTTGGTGAACGAGACGTCTTTCACGTTTTCCACGAGTAAATAATATCATCTCGAATTACTATTTCATTTTATCATTCTCATTTTTTTTTTTCACTTTCTACATGCATGAGACACTAAAATCAATAACGTATGCATACTTTTGGTAGAACGCTCAAACGAATTCCATATACTTTCGTATTGCGTTCATGCAGTATAACTAGCTCTCTATGAAAACAAAAATATTTATTTCTTTTGTACCAGTATCAAATTCCCACAGTCACAATTCATATTTATTTTCCCTTTCTCAAGAAAGTAATCATTCTTTAGTTGCACAAGAGCAAATTCAAGTTTATCGTTACGTATGGCCCACTCCCCGTGGCTTATAATTTCAGACTGATACTCACAAGATAACGCATGTTGATTGTTGGTGTAGTCGCGGACGACATCAATTCAAACATATCAATATATATATATATATATAAATATGGCTATAAGGGATGTTATTCAACGCACATTATTGACAAATAAGTACGCAAATATAAACGCAGCGCATTTATAGGAAAGTTGCCGCACTTGGACTCCAATATACGATATACGTATATTTTTATTCAACACACACACACACGCATATATGATATGCGCGTGTATATACGTGTACGTGCAGGAAAATGGTACTCCACGTGTTTACGAACGCAGTTTAATAACTTTGCGTCATATGTGTAGGTGCTGTATATGTATATATACGTATAAGTATGAATATAGGGATCACTTTTCGATGGTTGCGGTTGTGAAGTTCGCGAGCAACTCTAAGTCCGTTGGGGGAACAGCCGACCTTTATACCTCTCCTGAGAGTCTACACCGAGTCTAGGCTTTACATAACCCGGGAAAGTGTGTATTTCGGCTTTTTTATACGCCGATGTTCCGATCTTCTCCTTCTGCAACTATTGAGCGCCACCCTGCTCTCTTTGCATATCCTGAGGACACGCGTGCTCGCGAAGCCTTCAAATTTCGTCTCTGTTGCTTGACCTTTGGTATATATAAACAATCGGTGTAATAACGACGTTTCAACAAATGTGTCATACGTAAATAAATAAATAAATAGATAATGGAATTAAAGCACTCGACGATTTTGCTAGAACATCGAGTCACATGTGACCTCGCGTTCCATCTTTCTTTTCCAGTTTCTCCCACATGTCAGCAGTTTTGCAAGAATTTCGACGGCAAACCGAACAACGACCTTATTGGCACGAATAAGCTTCTTGGCTTACCTTGAGCATTCAACATTTTTACCGTTTTGTTGTTTCTCATGCTCAATCCTCACGAGCGCTTCTTCGTTATAGCCACACTGGATAACAAGTTATCGAAATTCAAGTGCATGAAAATTAATATGCATTTGCGAAGCAAATTGAACTCTCGACGAAAACTTTACAGTCTTGTGGAAAGGCGACGAGCGACGAGACGCAGCGAGAGGTGCGATCTTTATTTCTATCGACAAAACCTATTAGGTTTATAAATTTATCAAACCATCTCTATCATGTCCGATATATTACAGAGAGGATGAAGTTACGAGAGAATTTACAATGAGTTATCGATTCCAATCATGTTTTATAAGCTCAAGATTGTATCTATAATTTCCTCGTTAAGTTAATAGCCCTGTTATTTACTTTGAGGCGAAGTAGCTTCCCATCTACCATATATCTTTTCATAAAGGAAGCTACGATTTTTCCATAAAAACTGTCAATTTTTACTAGCGTTTATGTCCAAGTTGAATTATTCCGCACAAATTCATTGACGTCAATATTATCCTATTTCTATCGCGCGAGTGATTACTTCTTTCGCAGAGTTAATTACATTTTTATTTTCATTCTAAATTTCATTTTACACCCCGTTCAACTTCTATTTTATATTTTATAGAATTTTTCCCTTTCGTCTTTTGTTCGTTGAATAAAATTGGATTCGTTAAACGCAGGCTGGTATCGCGGCAAATACATTGAATTGGGATAAACAAGTAAGCGACACGCCCGTGTTTAATGTCGATAGCATTAGCCTCGTGGGAATTGAACTATGGCTCATGTAAAACAAAGTGTAAAGTGACTGAGGCCTTGGCCCAGTGTCCCTTCAACGATTGGCGAGATATCAGCCAGTACGGCCCAGGAAAATAAATTCTGTGTGAATTACAGAACTCTCCGCCGGTGTAAATGAACGGAGAATATTCCACGAGCGATCGTTAATAGTCAAATGAGAAAAATAATACAGAAAAAAAAGTGTAAAAGCAAAAAGAGGGATCGAGTGAAAGGAGAATTGAAAGATAGATAACAAAATTCTCAACACCCTTTGTCGTAAATACCAAGCGAGATCAGCCTCGTACCGCTTTTATTAAATTGAAATATATATTCCTAACACCAGTAGCCGCGTACTACTTTTGGCAACTAAACGGTATAATGCATATGTCCTGCCGAACTCATCGACATACGTGAATCTCGAATTTCTTTTTTCTTTTTTTTACGAAATAATATGCATAATTCATTAAAGTTCATATAATGAAAGTATTCCACGCAACGTGCTATACACGATTTGGATAAAAAAAAAAAAAATCTTCTCAATACTCAAATCTGGGGATTATCTTGTTTTTTTCGAATTTTTAAATCTCGCCAGACCAGATTCGAAACAAAATTTCGTCGATTTGTTGACGATTTTGTATTGAATGATCAAATTCCGATATTTCGAACGAGTGAGTCTAAACCTTTCGTAATGGATAGCGTACATAAATCTAATCGATTAAGATACGATACATGGGGAATTTCGCACGCAATGATGAAATACTCAAAAGTTTGTGCTGAGAAATCAACCAAGAATTTTTCCAATTAATTTGTTTTTAACTCATCGACGTAGCACGAAATTTTTATATAGAAATCATTTCAAATTGATAGATTCTCATCGCAAAAGAAACTGTCTTCCTTGTGTGAATTTTTTTTTATAATCGGATTCGAACGACTCTGGGCTGAGTTTGATCGAATGCAGATAATTCTGTAATGTATCGACGAACGAAGATATATATATTTGTCGCAAAGTCTCCTCGCGCTCTGTGCATAAACCGTTGAAGCTGCGCTCGATATATCTCGTGGCTCTCGTCTCCTTCTTCACGTCATCCTTGTTTTTTTTTTTTTTTTTTTTTTTAGTTTTTTTTTAACTTCCAAGAGATGAGTCGACCTTTGATTACGACATCGAGAGTCCGTGCGCTCTTATACTTTCACTTCTCTGCGAGATACGGATGCATATGGAGTCTTCTATGTCAAGTAACACATTTTCCATGTTTAGTTAGTCAAATTTTGTGTTGACCAGCAACGCGACAGTAATTTGCTTGAAAAACGAATCTATAATACCGAACTTTCTTTTTCCCGTGCGATAAATAATATTCATAGTTTTTCTTTTTTTTTCAATGAAACGACGCAGTCGTAGTGAAATTTCTTCCCACAGTATTGATCGGAAATAATTGATTTTGTGAAATAAATAATGAGATATTTAAAATCACAAGAAATGATTTTTATATTAATAGATTTAAATAAACAATTCAACGATGTCCAACTGAACAACGAGGGCTTACGGGATTGACGATATTATTTCGTGATGACGATGATGATGATGATGAAATTGCGACGATGATGCATCGGAAAATCGTATAATATTTGAGTCAAAATGACCTCTGTTTATGCACACACGAGTTCGCGGGGGAAACTTTATATACGCAATGAATGAGAGCTGCTGGGCGAAGGGGAAAAGGAGTGCTTAACGACTCTGCGACAAAAGGTAGCCGGTTTTTCACAGGATGGAATGAACCAGTTGATCCTCTAGGAATCCACAAGGGATTTATCCTTCTGCTGCCACTTCCATCGCCCATCCCTCTTAATCGTAAACTTTCTCCCTGCGTGCATCTCGTTCTTCGAAAAAATTTTCTTCGGTCATTTAATGATTTTATCATTTAAATTACAAACCTGCATCTGGAGACAACCGAAAAAATGAGTTACGGAACGATGCGCAGAGAAAACAATCTTATACGTATATGAAAAATCGTCGTTACAATTATTATTAATCTCATTGTGGCAAATAGAGATTCAACGAATTTCTTAGATAAATGTATACAAATCAACTAAAATTATGAATAAATTGAAAGAACGAAACGTCCATCTAACACTGCAGAATCACGATTTTTTTTTTTTTTTTTAATGTCATTAAAGTTTCGTGCACCTGAACGTGCAGAGAGGAAAAAGTAATAAGGATAAAAGTTGTAATAAATATTCAGTGACTGTACCTCCTGCGAGTCGTTACAAGCGCCAGCCATGGTTGCGGCAGGAGAAGAGGGTGAGAAAGAGAAAGAGAAAGATCAAGAGAGCTGTGAATTCGAAGAGCGCAAAACGAGGGAAAAAGAGTAAAGACAAGTGACCATTAATATTTTTATTATGATGAGAGCTGAGTGAGAGATATGTTGTTCTCATTGCAGAAATGTCCCTGTGAAGGACACCTTAATAAATAATTGTCTTGTTACGCAAAAGTTTCGAGTGATAGAGAGCGTGAAATACTCACCGCATTGCTCTTCGTATCAAACATGCTTTTGTTGTTCTCACTTATCGTTGGTATATATAATGAAAAAATTTTTAATTCTGATTTGTCACGGAGATCGATGATTCATTTTTTCTCCGATTCCCCCAATTGGTGTTTGGAATAATGCTAACATATGATACTAACATTCCGAACTTCGATCGAATGAAATTCCATATTATTTACATCATTTGAATTTCAGGAATCTCATATCGAATAAAATAGTGGAAAAATGAAAAACAATAGAGTATTTGATATTTGGGTAGAAATAAAAATACCGTAAGCGCGATATTTTTCTATCAAAAGCCAAATGTAAAAGTTAATTTTTGCCGTATTCGAAAGTTAGGTAGTCTTTTTGTGCCGGGTACGACGATTGTACCCATCGTTCAGCTCAGCAAATGTATATGCACACGTGCTCGGTTAACGCTCATTTTTATATGCATACATACGCGCATATATGAATATTGTCAAGACTGTGCCGAATATTACGCAGAACGTTGACCCGTTTACCTCATATATCCCTTTCGTCATGTGACTAAATTATGTATAATAACTGCGAAGACCTCAGGGCTGTCGTACTGCGACTTTTTTTTTTGCTTACTTGCTAGATCCCGTCTCGTTTGCTCGTTAACTTTTGCACGCTGAAAATACAATTTTTTTCACGTCAACTCGTGGAAAAGTGCGTAGGAATTAATAGCGGCTATCAATTATGATGCACACGAATGTTCAAATAAGGAATTTGAAAAAAATGTATATTTTAAATGTCGAAAGGACTACTTTTTTAAAAATAAGTTCACATGCTTCAGCATATGTGTATAGCAATTCATTACGATTCATTGCGAAATGAGAAAAGTTTAATGGAAACTCAAAAACTAATACTTTTTACGTCGATTAAGGAGTATTATTAAGAATTTAAGGTGGAGTAACAGCGCACAATGAAGCATGATTTTGAACTGAAAAAGTGTGACCTCGTATTCTTGTAATGAACCTTCAAAAATAGAGCCTGCGGGTCTCACATTCATGAAGGAAGAACCTCGAACAAATGGCCGATTAAAATGTACTTTGCTTTGCTACTTTTTGCTGCTACAATCATTTTCTACTTAGCGCTTACTATCTAAAGAAAAAGTGTTTTATATGACTTTTGTATACGTGAGACTTGGAGTGAGACTCTCAGTGTCAGTGGGTAACGATATATAGCCGTTATTACAAGGTCAATTTAGCGGTAATATTCAAAGAGGAGCGAGGAGAGCGAGAGCAAGGGAGAGGGAGAAATTGATTGATTGATTAATTTCTCAGACCTTTTACTTTCAAAGATCATCGTGAAAATAAGCCGAATTTCACTTTGTTCACTGATAAATCATTGAAAATGGCTCATTCTCTTGTGTGTTTTCATCGTCGTAGCTGTAGCGGTTTCACGATAGAAAAATATAGAGCGGGAAATTTTTTCAGAACCGATAAAACTGGAAGTGAAAATTTCAACGGACAAAATTTTTAATATCGAAATCCTTATTTATCTGCTCAATGCGCAACGTAATAATCGCTTTGATGATTCGTATATTCAACCTACAATATCGATTTATCCGGAGAACACGATCGGCGCGATCTATGACAAGATTCGGGAAACTTTCTCAGAGTTGCGGAGAACGGTCGGTCGAGCAATGACGAAGAAACAGATTCCTTCGGTAGAAGTGAAATAAAAAGTAGTGTCTCAACGCGGAGATGAAAGTAGAGAAGTATCGGTAAGTAGTAACGTTCGCGGTCGGACAAGTAGTAACGGCAGGGGATTTCAATTGGGGACCGTAAGGAGGCGGTGTTATCGCAATGAAAATGTGACAACTCTTCTTGACCGACTAAGTAAGCTTTCCGTATATACAGGCGTGCCAAACGAGAGGAGTTTTACTGGGATGAATTTTTACCACGATGGAACCCGACTACTACTTTCTCACTCAGAAATATGTTACAAATAAAATCCCTACATTATTGGAATTGGTTCCAGAAATAAATAGTCAACACAATTGTCGTTTATTCAGGACTTATTTCATTCGCATGAACGCTGAAATTCATATTTTATTGTCGTAACGATGAAATTGGGGTCTCGGGCCGAATTGATCAGTATACGAACGTGTTTTGCTCCATAGTCTGACGAGAGACCCCACCAACGAGGCTCCCGAGTCTCGAGAGTTCCATTATCTCTCTCGTAGCGGCAAAAGCGCACTCTGCTAAAGTAACAATCGTATATAGGTATATTTTGCTTGGTATGAGGCTGTCGCGAGCACTAAAATGTCTCGGCCGCGTGGCAAAACTTCTATCCGGTTAGTTGCTCGTCGTCAGATCGCCCGGTTGGTCGTACGACTCCCACATTTACCGGGAGCCATTTTTTATTCAATGTTTTTGTTTTCTCTGGTTACAAGATTTGCGAGTTCTCGAAATTCATCTTTTCATCAATTGTTTTTTTGTCTTTAACTTTGTTATTAATATCAAAGTCGACGACACACGTACAATAAATCGCGACTCGATCGGTTCCATGGCTGAGAAATAAATCCAGGTGAAATCAGGCCCACGTGTGGTACCCAACCACTGCGTCTGACAGTGCGCGTCATCACAAGTGTGTAATTCAGCCGGGTCCATTATTACTTTTTTTTTTAAATATTATTTTATATTCTTCAGGCTTATTACAACTGCGTTCATTTATTATGTGCGAAGTCATTGATTTCTAAGATGATTCAGTCTCTTAAATAAGCCTCAAAATCCTCAATCGACCGTCATTATTCCGAATACTCATTTTAATCCTTTCGGAGCATAGTATGTAATTCATCATCGGAGAAACTTTTTTTCAACTGGAATATCTCTGTACACAAAATATCTCGTTAAGAATGAATCAAAATTCAAATAAAATAATACTTATTTAATCGATTAATTATCAATGCAATCGCTCGATTGTCGAAGAACTCATGAAAATTTTTTAAAAAACTAGAACATCAAAAATTTTTCATTCAGCACCTCTCGTATCAAATTTGAGTGCGGTTGGTCCAATGACAAATAGCATTTATCGAATAAATATTACAAAAACGAATCGACCTCAAAATTTGGTATTGACCAAAAGCTTTTTAACAATCGAATAGTCTATTTTTCAAAAATGACAATATTCAAATATGGGAATTGAATGTGTATTCGGCCTGGTATGTAAAGCGCGAAGTCACGACCGGACGTATCTGCTATATAGTCAGAGAACATGTGTAACAAAGTTTATCTCTGTATTTTGCTACATAAATGATTAATACGGTGAGTGGAGTGAAAGTCGCGCTTGATTTATACACGACAATGGATAAATTATGAAACTCCGAGGGAGAAGATATTTGTCAAATGTCGTTGATGAGTATAATAAACGTAGCGCAGGAGAAGTAGTGACTTCGGTAGGAGGGGAGGCAGGGCAAGGTACGCGTTAAACTCAATGCGCGCGACTAGAAAATGGGCGCGTCTTTTCGACTGAATATTGTTTTTTCATAAATTGGTTGACACGAATTAATCGGTAACTCATATCAACGATGATGCGGTTGAGAAAAATAAGTTAAGAATCCTTTATTATTCGCGGGATTACTCGGTTCACTTGTCCTGTAAATGGTTGGCAAGGTTTTCGCAGCGTATCTCGTATATAAATACCAGCATGAGCGAGACGGAATAGAACTACTACTATTTTTTTCTATCTGTCTCTCTTGCTCTCCCTCACGCTCGGTCTTTCTGTTGTGCACCACAGAGTGAGAAAAAGGAGTGTTGAAGCGGCGGGAGCTGGGATCGCGAACACGACGAGCGTTTATTAAACCGAGAGCTTCGTGCCTTCCGGAGAAAGACCCGATGCATTTCAGTCCGTTCGTCATTCCAATGCTAAGCACAGCAACGGAATTGAGAAACGAAGATATCTGACAGGTACATTGATGACCAGATTCTTTTACCTTCTTTCATTGGCATTTCTTTGAAATTGATAAATATCGAGGATAACTTAATAAATCAATTCACCGGTTGCTGAATGGTTCGTTCTGATTGACTGAGAAACTGGTCGAGTCAGTTGAGGATTATCAATGAATATTGAATTCGGCAAAGTTCAATTGTCGAATCGATGATAAATTAAGTTTTTTAAATAAACAAATAATGATGTCATCGGATTGCGCGTGATTAATTTTTTACTAATTCTCATTGCATTCAAGTTTAGAATAAATCACTACTTCAAAAATTCCACAGTCATTTTTTTCTGAAACCTATTATTCGTTATTAAATTCAATTGAAGAATTTATAAACTCATTTTTATGGAATAACTAATGAGAATATGCACTTTGTTTCATAAGTTCAATAAATTCTCCGCTTACAAGCGTTGTGCACGATCCGGTTCTTGCTTTTCTCTCGCTCTGATATTATCTCTGAGCTCGTCCGAGAGGATATCCAGCTGAATT
Organism: Venturia canescens; assembly: GCF_019457755.1. NCBI lineage: Eukaryota > Metazoa > Arthropoda > Insecta > Hymenoptera > Ichneumonidae > Venturia > Venturia canescens. The sequence continues at coordinate 24,466,891 of NC_057424.1, read as the reverse complement.
CCAATGCCAAGCGATTGTCATTTTGTTTTTTAAATTACGTTTGTATATATTCAACGACAAAAAAGTCTAATGGTTCCCTCGAAAGTGAGCTCTTGCTCACGAATAAAAATATGACCAGGAAAAAATTTAAAGATGAACAAAAAACCTTGTGTTTGTTTGAAGAAAAAAACAAAGAAAAAAGCTGTCACGATTCGTCGTATCTGAATGATACGAAAATTTATTTATAATATGGACCATAAAACATATTTTTATTTTCATATTTATTTTCATACGTGGAAGGGCATAAAAAAGAGAGGGAAAATAATGGCACCAAGTTTACCTCACACACTTTTGCTCCGGGGCGTGTAACGAGGAGCTTTGTAAATTTGAAGATACTGCGTAACAAGAATAGGTACGCGGTCAGTATGTGGCTTCGGTAATCAGGCAAAGTGTTCGGTGATCCTTTAACCATGCACCGGCCGAGTTTGCACCACAGTTTCTCTCTGCCCTCGTGCAAACGTAATAAAGCGAGCGTACGAGTATAATTACGGGTTCTCGGAGTGCGTTCCGAAAATTAATGAAATGGATAAAGAGTTGGCTAAAGTAATAGGATAAACTCGTAAAGAGTCGGGACGCACGGATTATTAAAAAGATTTCGAATGACGATCAGGCATTTCAGGTCAAATTGACAGGTCGCCTTGACCTCTAATTCCGATTGTGTCCAAATTTTCTTAATGATGAAAATAAATCTGCCTGTTGGCATATTTTTATGTGAAAAGTTGCAAAATAAAATGGTCTATAAATCATAAAAACGAAATGTTTGGGAAAATATGCGCGCACGTGTTTCCAAATGTATTTTTATTTCCGTAGAAACTAACACGAATTGAATCTCATATGTATATATATATATTTCGAGTTAAATTTGGCGGACGCGAGTCAATAAAATGGCGTGTCATTTTCCTGTGTCATCTTAATTCTATTAATATTCACAATTTTCACGTTTTCCTTGACTAACGGCTCTATCCGCTAGATATTTTGTGTATTATCCCAGTATTCGAAAGATTTCGATGACTCGTTTCGTCGAGATTGTTGATTATCATGCTTTATCTGAACGGTGAGACACGTCTGGAATTGAATTTCGTAATTTGCTCGAATCACTGGACTAAAAATACTTTCGTTCGAAAAAACTAATAGTCTACCCTTAAAAATAGCCCATTTCATGGGGGAACAAAGTTACGCTATGTAATATCGATAATAGCAAGATAATATTGATCCATAGAAACGAACTTTGAAGTGAAAGATGGATGACGTTTAAATAATAACATATAATAAAACGAGATGATTTAGCGAGTTGCAATTGAAGAGAATTGCGAGTCAATTAAATCTCAGCCAATTAAAAACTGTTTCTTGATGAGACAACGTGTAATGCAATTTGATTTTTGCGTGAAAAGCGTGAAGAAGACTGGAAATGAATGACATGGAAGCTCTCTCCATGATCTACAAGAGTCTTACAGGGTTTGAAGTTGTTACTTGGTTGTTATTAGAGCGCACTAGAGAATTGGTCACGTTCGAATCTTGACGTGTATCACTTGAATCGTTCGACCTAGATATTTGACTCGTCATGAAAAGACGTTTCCATCTCGCGGGCTCGACCAAGTTCCTTTCACGATAAAACTTTTCTCTCTCTCTCTCTCTCTCTCTCTCTACTTCGATACGTCATTAGAAATAAAATGATTACGTACGAACAGCTTCGTCGTTTCGTGATCATTTGATATGATATCTGTACACGTCCTGAACAATATTAGTAACAATATTCGATATCTTTGTGTAAAATAGCGTATATTTGAATAAGCGTTGAAGTTGAATAATATCTTCAACAAAACGGAGCAAAATGATAAAAACAAAAATAACAAAATGGATATAAGGATCTCGTCGTGCTGAGATTGGAGGGGGGGAATCGAGATATTGGAGAGATGTTAAAAAAATGTGTTGATATATCTGATATAAAATCCACAGTGGTTGATAACTTGGCAAAATGGAAACGTCGAACGGTATACAAGGCGGAGTGAAATCAACAACGATGGGCGAATGCGGAAACAAATCATCATTGTTGAAGGGTCAACACGGGGTTGGTAGTGGAAGCGGTCGTTTGGTAACGATAGGAAAACAGTTGAGTGTTCGAAAAATGAGTACAATGCCGGAGGAAGATGATTCGGATGGTATGGAGCCGGACGTGGTAAGGACGACGGGAAATCGCGAGTCGTTGAACAATCAGCCCTCTCAAGGTCACAACCAGCAATTCCAACAAGGCCTGAACCAACGCTCGCAAGGGTGCGAAGCTCAAGGACAAATTCAACCGGCCCTAGGGCAAGCTCACCCTACTCATGCTCATACTCAGCCGCTGTGCCACGGTCAAATACAATATTCTCAGGGTTATGGGACGAACCATCAAGATCCCGTCGACTCGGACACACCGAGCGAGAGCGAGCGAGAGAGGGCGCGTCTACTTAGCTCGGGTAGTCGTAAAATCGTCGTTGCACCGTCGATTAATTCGATTGGAGCCGGCGGCAATTCGTCCTTTGCAAATGGCGTCAAGAGATCGAGCAGCGGTAACAGCAGTACGGACAGCGTTCACGATAACAAGTCGACTAATCGTCATCAACGATTGGCCGGTCTCGAGCCGGAAGTTCGACTATATCGTGATAATTCAACTCACGGTTATTCCGGCCATGCAGCTGGAAGAATAAGCCGCGGTGTCGAGCTACACGGCGGTATTAATCCGAGCAACAGTTGCACCGGTGTACCGCGGCACAATCGTTATCCAAGTATGCGATCTCTCAAATCGAACGCCACCGACGATCATCAGAATCAACAGAGCTGGACCTCGATGGTTTTAAGTGATCCTCCCAGTCCATCGATTCGACCCTTCACCGATTCCGTTTCCATACGCTCTCTCGCTTCCATCGGATTGGGATCCTCCGATGGACGCAAACTCACTATTCGGAGGGTGCCCACTTCACCCTCTGAATTACTCAACATGGTACATCCACCCACGTGAGTTTATTTTCACTTGTTTCATGCTCGTTCAACCGATTCTTCATTTCCTTTACTTTTTATACTATATTATATCTTTGCGCGATTTTTTTCTTTATTACATGAAAAGATTTTTTCCCCCATTTTCATTTCTCATGCATGTGAGAACGATAAAATTGTGTGCTTCCATCGTACAAATGATTAGCTTTGGAAGATTGATCGCGCGACGGATATCACTTTTATGATATTTTTTGTCGTTTGCTGTTTGAGATTTTATCGTACATTTGTTCGTTGATTCATGCAGCACAAAGACGTTTCTTCCTTGCTTCACTCTGGCAAAATGGTGAATCATGAGAATATTCATTCGAACTTATTACGAAATCTTTGAAAGGATGTGATAAAATTAAGTTTTACACGTTTATATCGTGTGTTAATCGATCCGTGGATAAAAAATAAAACATTAGGAGCGAACCTCGAATAATCTGTCGATAATAACAAAACGCTTTTATTTTTGCTCAAATGTTAAAAATCGACGTTTTTTCAATGTTGACCCAAATAAACGTGACACACCGCGGCGAATATATTTATAGACAAATGCTCCAGTGTGTATTTATAATATGTGGTACATAACGCGAAGTAAAACTACGATTACTTTCACTGTGGCGCTGAGCCCTGAGTTTACAGAAGGCAACATTGGAAAAACGATATGTGTGTGTGTGTGTGTGTGTGTGTTGCTCGTATTAGCGTATACGGTTAAATATATAGTTGATAATAGTACACTCTCGTAACAATCTATTCGTGACCACGAGTTACATACTAACATTCCATTAAATTATTCGCGGTAATAAATCGTAATCGCGCGTGATCAAACATCATTCAAATTACACGCAAAACCTCCACGATTCGTCATCACAATAAGGATTCAAAGATATATTCGAATTATATGTGCGTGGAAGGAAAATCGTGGTGTGTTCAAAAACAATATACAATTAACAACTTTTTTCTTGTTTTAAAATACTATATGTTCGATGATATTTTGGTTCGCAGTAAAAACATTTTACAGCAGTTCCAATTCGAGACTTTTGTATGATTTTTTTTAGGCTTTTCTGACACGTGACTCAAAAAAAAAAAAGATACTTCGAGAACAATATTATTCGGAGAATTCTGAAAATAAGGAGGGACGCAACAAGAAAAAAATTCTTTTCAACATAAAATGAGATTGAATTTTTTTCATAAGTGAGAAATAATTACGTCAATACTCTCTGTTCAAAATCGATACAACGGAGGAAGGGAAAAAATGTTGAGGTGTAAATGACAAAATCAATATACTCAAATGAAGAAGAATATTGTATCGACGTATTCTCGGCGTTGATTTTTTTTATTAAGTTATGAAAAAAAAACACATTCTAATGCTTTTTTTGTTTCCCCGTCATTGCCCGTTCAGTGAATATAACTTTGGTACACAACGTGCAGGAAACACAAATCCGGACAAATAAACGAACAAAATCCGCGTCTTAACAGCACGACCCTGAATGCTTGATAATTTTACTGGTATATATAAAAGAACATTTGTACGCCTTGAAAGCAGCAGTTTCTTTCCGTCGACCAGTGAGCATGGTCATCGTAACAGAAGAAAAAAAATACCAAGCAATAATAAACTCTCAAATTTGTGAGAATCTTTTTTTCTCGCAAAAAACTACTTTTTAAGTGAGACCAAAAATTCCGTATAAAAACAAGACACTTGTTCGAAATTAAACTTTGAAAAATATCAGTCTCAGCAGTGGATGAGGTAAAAAATAAGAAACAAAGTGTCTCGATGTTCTAATCTTCGTCAGACACTCTATGCAAAAGGATATATAAAAAAAAAATGCAGTGTACGTCCAAAGGACGTGTCCCGAGTCGCGGTCTCGTCATCCAGGGATTGCAATTTCAGTGTATTGTAACAAAGCCGTAAGTGAATAATAGTCCAACCGAGCCACAATATGAACGAAGCGAGAAGGACGCATTGACAATTCTACTTCGGTATAAAAATAATCTGTAGTCAGCTGAAAATTTGAAAAAAATATCAAGTTTTTTAACGTGTAGTAAAAACTACGCTTCAATCAGCTGCATATGGATCATTCCACCAATTATGGAATTGATTTGTTCCGAAGGGTCTGAATTATGAGTAATGGTGTCATTGCTTTTCAAAAGTACGTGTCACCGTGAGCTTTTATGATTCTTTTAAAATTCTTTTTGTGTTGGAAATATTGAACCTCTGAATTATTTTTTGGAACACCAACCGTAGTGATTTTTATGTGAAGAATCTCAACTTTTCGATAAAAGATATTTTCAATATTCTCCGGTACATGGAAAGATCCCGAAAAAAGCGGTTATAACGTTAAAATCGCTTTTTCTACTAATTTATCATTTTTGAAATTTTTTAAAATATTTTTTTCAAAAAATTCAGACTTTTTACAAAGAAACAGTGCTATTTTATTTTGGGATTCTTAAAAAATCAGCCATAAAACAATTAAGTTGAAAATTGTGTTATGAATTATCGGTGAGTGCCGTGCTGTCGCAACGGTCGTCGCGTCATTTATAAGTTGGAATTCCTTGTTAAAAGTGTTTCTATGTTAAGAGCATAGATTAGTCGACTAACTTCACTTGAAATTTTCGAAATTGAAATTCTTTGACACAGTTTGACCGATTAAAAAAAGCTCTGTCAGCCTACGCAGGACGATGGCAAAAATCGACTGAGAGAGCCTTCTTTTAATCGGTCAAACTGTGTCAAAGAATTTCGATTTTGAAATTTGCAGCTATCTCTCTCGTACTCACGGTTGCGATATACCGACTGATCCATCCTCTTAACAGTATCAAAATGATTGAAGATAATGAAGATATAATACATCTCATCACTTTTCCCCACAATATTTATATTTTCTCGTTTTTTTCGGGATTTTCCTGAAACCGGAGAATATTGAAAATATTTTTATCAAAAAGCAGAGATTTTTTAAACATAAAGATCACTATGTTTGGTGTTTCAAAAAATAATTCAGTTGTTCGATATTTCGAACACGAAAAGTCAATAATTGCAAATTTTCAAATTTTCAATTCTCTATAACTTTGAAACGGCTCGACAGAAAAATTCGAAAAAAATCATGAAAGCTCGCGGTGACACGTACTTTTGAAAAGCAATAATCATTACTCATAATTCAAACCCTTCGGCACATATATATATTCCATAATTTGCGGAATGAGCCATATTATAAAAAGCTTGAACGGTAGCCTGGATAATTTCGACTTTTTAAACCCTTAACGCAAAAAACAAAAGAAAGAATGTTTGAGACGCACTTTTAATACTTGACTGAATTTTAATTTTTTTAATGCACTTGACACGGAATGCCTCGTGTATGGGGTTGCTCTCAATAAAACACATTGAGTCAATGTGGTACGTCTGTATCGATATCCAGACAAAAAAATGTACGCGATTATAATTCTTACCTTGCGTCAAAGCTATAAGTTCATATGAGCAAGGGGAGTGGAGAGGCTGCGGGGAAACGCCGGGTGACTCACTTAATAGCACACATCGTAGGACGTTGTCGATGAATCAATTTAAAATTGATTCATCGTCAACGTCCGATCGGCTTCGTTGAATCGTCTATTGCACCATACCCGAAAGATTCTCCATACGAGCTTCATCTGCCAACTCCGTTGCTATTATGAATGCAAAATTATCAAAGAGATAATAAGGAGTATATAACAAATATTTCAATGACGGAAGGAGAGATTTTCACCAGAAATCGGTAGAAACTAAATTTGACTACCCGACGAGGACAGGTGTGAATGAATTTTTGGTTACAAATGCTCGTGATTACTTTTACAAAAGTCCTAGACGAGAAGAGGCTTACGCGATGAGAACGAGACCTGTTTTTTCTTCTTTCGTTCCATTTTAATCAATGTAAAATGTTTCAACCTTACTGACTGTGAAAACACGAATAACACGTTGTCAATGTAAATACCCGCAACCTTTGCTCGAGGTGTTACTGAAAATGAAGAATATTCAAACGTTCATGGACCAATTTAATATTCGTTAACAATCTACTGATTCCGGTGAATTCACGATACAGGCCACTCGACGACGATCTGTCGGCGTGTACGAGTTTCGACGATGGTGACGCCGAGGATCCCGGGGATTATCGTCAGCCAAAGAGGCCACACTGGGCCAACAAGGTACAATTCGTTCTTGCCTGCATCGGTTATTCGGTGGGACTTGGAAATGTCTGGAGGTTTCCATATTTATGCTACAAGAGTGGGGGAGGTCAGTCATTGAAATTTTAATATTACATTTCTTCACAATTTTTATTATCGTTAACCGCGACGAGGAATGATATAAACATCGCAACAAAATCATCATTTAAAGCAGTTGCAAAATTCAGTGAAACGTTAATCGGTCATTTTTGCTATGATTTTCAATTGGATCATATCGTATATACGTATTTTATTAATTTTCTTAATTAGCACCAATAAATATTTCACCTCCGTGTTAGAAGATGAATTGTGGGCGCAGAAGCCAAGGTCGATGGATATGACTCTCTGGTTTCTGGCCGCCACGGCGCTGTCGGTTAAACGGTTGTGCGTTGATAAAACGAAAAAGGTTCGTTGGTTATAACGCTGTTAATTCTCGCGTAATACATCGACAAGAGAGAAAGAGAGAAAAGCTTCGAGGAGCCAGGTGACGAGAGGCGTTTAAATCACCTCGACAATTTCATAATCTCTAATCTTATCGCTAGCTCCCCTTTTTATTTCTCCTTCGCGCTTTTGTTTTCAACACTTCACTTATAATACTCTCATAATTCGCATTGGATGATCGAAAATGGAAAGTCTCTCGAGCTGCGTGTGTCTATTTTACACGAGAGCACCGTGTTATCACGTGGGTAAACTTTGACTACATCCTTGAGTAACCAGATGTAATTCATGCATTATTCCATTAAAAATACGCACAATTGGTAATATTTTGTGACGTTTATTTTGTCAGGGTTACATTCGATCTAATTGCTTCGAGTTATATAGTTAAATGAGGCAGAAATTACAAATTAATTTCAAAAGATTCTTTATACTAGTTTTTTTTTTCCGAAAACTTGAAATTGATGATGGCTGATAAATAATTCAATCTTCGTGATTATGAATGTAAAATAAAAGAGCGAGGGGATCTAATTCGAGGCGATAGCAGAGGACGGTCCATATCCGATCAATCTATTCGGTTGATGGGGTCATTTAAGCCTAAGAGGATTACAATTTAAAAAATTAATCCCATCCGTAGGTATAGTAATCACTGGAAAAATCGCGTTCTTTACTCCGGTACATTCTATGAGAATAAATGTGCTAAGAATTATAAAACAAATCATAATGATTTTCGTGAATTTTGTTTGGATTCTTGTTTCTCACTCCACGAGCTCACTGCTATATAATGAAAATCAGTGAACAGTAGAGTACGTAATGGTTTCATGAGTCAGCTGAAGCAGGATACACATAATAAGGTCATTCATCCCGACACTAAGATGTGAAAACAATGCTTGGATTCGATTAGTCATACGAACTAACTCAATCAATTTTTCGATAACTCGAATTTTATTAATTCGATCGATAAAAATAATTTTGTACACGGTAATTTGTGTGTTGTGAGACTAACAAAAGTAGCTAGGAAATGCTATTAGAACGTGAATGAGCGAAAAATTTATTTGGGTTAATTTTCGTCGGATATGCGACGCGCTCCCGTCACAGGCAGGGGGAGATTAATGGACCTCCTTCGTGTCTGCTAAACGAGAGCTACTCGACGATTATTTTCCACTCGTCTAATTGGAAAATCAGTGGGGACACATTAAACGTTAAATACGTGAACGTTAAATAACAGCTGTTAACGTATACATGTGCGCAGAAATATGGGGTATTCCGTATAGCGAAATATCTCTCTGAGATATTTCGAGGTGCTATTAACAAAGCCGACGTGTAAATGATTCTTATTTTATTTGAAAATTTTTCAGTTTCTGTTCTTTCATAAAAATCTTGTAATTCGAATGAAATTAAACGGTTCAATAGAAACAAGGCCGTGATCAGGGAAGCTCTTGAACTCGGCACGAAACGTTAATTCCCCTTCAATTCTTGTTCAACTAGTTCAGCTATAATTCTATCGGTCGTTAGAGAATTTTAATAAGAAGTATTCACACTAAAATAGTGACGTTAAGATGCCGCGGTCTTTGAAGGTCGGAGTAAGGTCGAACTGACCTGAAAAGACTCATGTAAACCGGAATACTCGAGTAGATTCAACAAAAGTGTGTAATATCTTGTCAAGGTCATGTATCAAGTTCCTACCCGTATTGCGCCACGTCCGTTCCGTTCTCCGGACGTCTGTGCATGCACGTGTGCGCCATTTGTTGCCGCGCGCCTTCCGGGCTTTCAGGTTGAAAATTCATCCGCGAGTAATCCGAGATCCGTAACCGGGGCTCATTAACATTTAACTTGTTTGACGGAGCTTCTCAGCTGTGCAACAAATGAAATGAGCTCAAATCTCTTCCGACTCCCCACCTCGCACTCTCGACTCTTCGAGTTTCCTTTTTTAATTCCCTCTTCTCGGAAAAAAGCGACGAATTCTCAGGCTGTGCCCTTGTTCCGCATTTAACACTGCTACGTTGTTTTAGATAATAAAACATTTCAGAGGATCGAGAAGACGCCAAGTATTTTGGTGTATGCGAAAAAAAAGAGGTTTTTCGGAGTTAAAAATATACCAAGACGCATGAAGCGGATTGAAGACGAAATTCATATCTGGCCAATAAGTTGAATAAGTTGATTGCGAGAAACAATAAAAGTCCGAATCAATGTACATCGTAATATTAATAGCGTCAAAGTATTTACGTCCGAACGAAATTTACCCGCTTTTGCGAAGGCATCTTTTACGTTTCGGCATCTTAACCGAGAAAAACCCGCACGCCTAACATCCATGTCATTATCTCTCCATTCATTTTATTACGTATACGTGCCTGTCAACGCCTAATAAGCAGAACGGCCCAACTTCTACGATACAACTTCTAAAGATGCGATCGTCTTACGCTACTTTCCCTTTCACTATTCGGCAAATATACGTGCGCGTGTGCCTCTGTGTGTGTGTGTGTGCGCGTGTCCACGCGCGCGGGGGCGCCTGTATTTGTGGCTTTTTTCAACTAAAAAAGAACAAAGAGAGTCGACCTACAATGATGCGAAGAACAAACACCTCTTTTGTACATCCTTATCGGTGTCAGAGCCCAATAAACGCTCTCGTCAACTACGTCATCGGACGTGTGCTGATTGAAACAAGAATCTTCCTCGCTCACTCGCGGCCTCATATTTATTACCATCATCTTCTTCTTCTTCTTCTTCTTCCCCCCAGAAAAAATATTCATTCTTACGTTTCGCTACTTAAACTTTTTTCAGACGATTAAATGGTTTAGAAAATTTGTAATTGAATATTTTGTTGAATCATTTACGTATGGTTTTTCGAAATTGTATTGCGAAGAAGGAAGACAAATGTCTGTAAAAACAGAAGCAACTTGGTTATCAACGTCGTCATAAAAATGACACACGGAAAACAAAAAAATTATTCTTCGAGCGAGTACGTTTTGATGTGTACGAGGAATCGCGAGCATAAGTGGGTGGTTCGAATAACAATAGCAAGAATCCTGGCCTAATATGTTGCAAGCACGTGTTCAACGTTCTGTTCAGTTGCATACGACAAACAAATACGTGTTAATTATAATTTATCGTCAAATGAGGCTGCAAGACGGAGAAGGGGAGAGAGAAGACGAGAGAGACACGAATTAAAGGTGCAAAACGTCGTCTCTCGCAAATTCGACCTTGGCAATGCTTTTGCAACCCACAATTGCAAAGTCGCAACACGCCATAAATGCCTGCAAATTGGTCGGTTGGTCATAATGGATCAATTCTATTGATGAGATTTTTCTTACTTCGATTTGAAGATTTGCGTACTTCGGGGAGACTAAAGAATTCTTATAACATTCAATTCTGTATATGAAATTGAAGAAAACGGAAAATAACATTAGTGCGAGCGAACAATTTCAAGAAAACAATGGATATGTAATTGGCTAAGATTGGGTGCTCCCTGCGGACGGTGATGTAACGTTATCGAAGCCTTGAAAAAGAACGTTGCGTTCTTTTATGTGCCAATATAATACATGTATTCGTATATCTATGTAATAAATATAAAAGTATGTCATATCGTTCGTTCTGATATTTACCGATCTAGAACCTTCCTCTTTTCATACATTCCGTTTCATCAATTATGTTTCTCAAGTCCAGGTCAAATACATTTTTGAAAAACTCCTTTTCTGCAAGTGTTCAGCTGATCAAACAAACGCACTGGATGATTGATTTGTCGTATTTGTATCTACCGCGAGAACGACAAAATATCGATTCGGTTGATTAATTTCTCGAGAATATTTTTTCATGAATATTTGCTTTTTGTAATAATTGAGAGTCGTCGCCTGTTTTAAACTTGACAGCCTATTTATAAATTACACATAATCTATTTGTGCATCTGAAATAATTAGTACGAGGAAGATTATTTTGATAGAAAGCGAATCGCGATAGGTATAAGAAAAGAAGTGAACAATTAGTGGACGCAAAATTTATTCGCGACTAATCACTCAATTTATTTTTATTATGTTTCAGGTGTTTTTCTGATACCTTACTTTCTAATACTCATAGTATGTGGTGTTCCGTTGCTCTACATGGAATTAGCTATTGGTCAATTCACTCGCCGTGGACCGATCGGAGCACTGGGCCAAATATGTCCCCTTTTCAAAGGTACGTTCAGGCGGGATTCAAAATTGAATTTTATTTTTCAGGATTAATTGTTCACGCAATTAGAATTTTATTTAACTCACTATTCAAGACGCTCTCAAAATTCGATCATTTTCATACAAAAATAAATTGATCCACTTTAGGAGCAGGCTTGTCGTCGGTAGTGATATCGTTTCTGATGTCGACGTATCACAACGTGATAATAGCATACGCGATATATTATTTCTTCACGGCTTTTAAAGCCGAACAGCCCTGGTCTGGCTGTGATAACTCGTGGAATACACCGGCGTGTTGGCTACCCTCTTTTGGCTCTATAGACAATCGAACGAGACCCAACACTTCGAGGACACCATCTGAAGAATTTTTCAAGTAATAACCCAATTAATCATATCACTAATACTGATTGAATTGCATTTGACTATGTTAGTTACAAGTTTAATTTATCGAACATGAACTATATCGGTAATTAAGATTCCTCATGGTTGATGCTATATTTTTTCTTTTTGTAAATAAAATCGTCATATGAGAAGAAACACAAAATTTGACTTTGACTAGTAAAATGGTATTTTTGGCGTGAAAATTATATTTTGCAATAACTGTTGCAAAAGTGCGATTTGAGATTCGACATAACCAATTTAATCATAATACCGTTTATTTCATTGATTCCGTACTTTTCGGAAAATGCAACAACAATAAGGTGAAAAAAAAAAACATAAATGTTTCGTTGAAAAATTTTTGAAAATTTTGTACTAACCATAAAACATTTTTCTAATTTTTCAAATAAGAGAAATAAATGTTTTTCCAATTCAATGCCGTTACGATTCTTCGAATAATCAGAAAAAAAACATGATTTGACTTCAGCAACAAAGTACTTCAAATGAGTTCGGGAATTGAGGAGCCAGGAATTCTAAGATGGGAGATTGTTGCTTGTCTGGTGGCAGCTTGGGTTATGGTTTACTTTTCAATATGGAAATCGATCAAATCATCGGCACAAGTAAGATACCTCACGGCCACACTTCCATTCTTTCTAATTGTCGTCTTTCTCACTCGGTCACTCACCCTCGAAGGTGCTGACAAAGGGCTGCAATATTTTTTCCGTCCACGGTGGGAACTCCTAGGCGATGCGAAGGTATAAAAAAAAGTTCAACTGTATTCGACTCTCGTTATTAAAACTCTTTCATAATTATTATAAAAATTAACAAATTGACTCATGCAGTCGTCAAATTTAACAATTATAATAAGAAGTTAATTTCCCTTCAAGGTTTGGGTTAACGCGGCTGCACAAATCTTCAACTCCGTCGGTATTGCGTTTGGCTCAATGATATGTTTTGCGAGTTATAACAAATTTCACAACAACATACTCATCGATACAGTGGCTGTTTCGCTGATAAACGCCTTCAGCAGTTTGCTCGTCGGCATATTCGCGTTTGCGACAATCGGCAATATCGCCATGGAACAAAATACTTCCGTCGATGAAGTCTTAAGCGGTGGTACGTCCATTTTTTTTCTGCTTCAACTGAAGCTTTGAGGATAGTAATTTTGTTTCAACTGAATCAAGATATCATTTATTTTCACTCGATCGGTATTCGTAAATATCGAGTATGGATCGAGACGATTGAAAGGAAAATTGATCATTGATTTGTGTCCGCAATTTAGTAGATCTTGCTCAACCGTATTAACGTTCTTTCCCAAATAGCGAACATTGGTCGGAGAAAAATATTTGATTCTCGTATTTCTCTAAATATTTATAGAAAAGATATTTCTTTATTTTTTTTACTTCCAGGACCTGGTCTAGTTTTCGTGGTCTATCCTCAAGCAATGGCTAAAATGCCTGCCTCTCAATTATGGGCTGTTTTGTTCTTCTTCATGCTCGTCTGCCTATCGCTCAATAGTCAGGTCTGTAAAAATAAACGCAAATCAAAAGTTATTCGTGCAAATTCTAATATCATTCGATCGACGAATCTGAAAAAATCGGAAAGCTATTGCATCGAGCGTATTATATATTCAGAATGAAAATATCCATAAAAAATACGTGTAATTCTTCGTCTGAAATAGACTGGGAATATTAATCAAATTTGAGTACAAAATCTGATGCCCGAAAATCAACCGATCTTATATATAGGTATAGCAACGGTAATACTAAATCGATGAATTTTATTACTGATGAAAAGTTATTAACGTTATAAACAGAGGCTTATTCTCGCCTCACTAATTATAATTCCTCGCATGACTAATAAAACCAGCTTTTCATCCAACGCTGGTCCAACATTTTTGATGTAGAGCGAGGTACGTAATCAAATTCACGTTGACCGCAACAATCATTTATCCGTAACTTTTAATCTCGTCGAAATAATCATTTCTCTCTTGTCAAAAGCAAAAAAAATTTTTGTTCGAAGGCATTGATCAAAGGTATTTGTCAATTACGTTGGATGTTTCATTCATTTTGCTTGTTTACAGTTTGCCATAGTGGAAGTTGTCGTAACATCGATACAAGATGGATTTCCGAATTGGGTGAAAAATCATTTACTGTGTCATGAGATGTTGGTCCTTGTGATATGTACTGTTTCATGTTTGTTCGGACTACCAAACGTCACCCAGGTAAAAACAACAATTTGTATTTATCTTGAAATTATAATCAATTGTGTGCGACGACTGACTAGTTTTTGTAAACGCATAAATAACGTCGCTCATTCTTTTTTTTCAGGGTGGAATATTCTTCTTTCAACTGATCGATCATTACGCCGCCTCGATATCGATTATGTTTTTAGCATTTTTCGAAGTTATCGCAATTTCTTGGTTTTATGGCGTTCGACGGCTCTGTAGCAACGTAAAAGAGATGACGGGACGAGTGCCCTCCATGTATTTTCGATTTTGCTGGCTTATTGCCGCGCCTCTTCTCATTATGGTGAATTATCTACACAGAGAACGACATCTCATAGAAAAAATTATGCTCATAAATTAAATTTATCGCGAGAAATGCCATTTACCACCATGCTGTGCTTTTCACCCAGCCGGCAGCAATGATGTTTGTTCTTCCGAAGCATGTTTCTGGCATTGCTGGTGAATTATATTGCATCATCGAGGTAGAAGTCTTGCCACATTCACGTTTGAAAGTTCACTCTTTGGTCAAAATTTAAAAACTTGATAAATATTCCGAATGATCCATCAATGAGACGATTGTTAGATCAAGCACCCAAAAACAAATGACCGTTCCGAAAAAATACTTTGTATAAATGTCCAAATCTTAGTGGGATCAAAATTTTTCTATTTCACGTTCGAAAAAAAAAACTCGTTAAAAGTATTTATGTGAATGATGAATGAAAATCTGTAGAAAAATTTCGAAAATTTGTGAAATCGGTTTTCGAAATTTGGAAAAAACTTCTTAAGACAGTTGCTTCGGTCGAACTTCTACGGCGATGGCGTCCATGAAATGTCAAAATACCTTCGCTTCTCACGCTTGAATTCGTTGATTAATGTATCGTTGAATTATACCGACGAGCGTACAATGAAATGTAAATCTATTTTCTACTCGTTATGGTCTTATAGGCTGTCTGGGTGTTTAGTTTGATCGACTACGAGCCACCCACGTATCATAATGGAGCTTACCAGTACCCCTGGTGGGCCGAAGCCATCGGTTGGGGAATTGCTTCGCTATCCCTTATTTGTCTTCCGGCATTTGCAATTTACGTACTCATACGATCCGAAGGAGCGACTCTGGCCGAGGTAAGTTGTTTTTCTTTCCATTTCATCGCTTTTGTCTTGAAAAAATCCATTTTCAACGGCTTATTTTTTGCAGAAATTGAGAAACTCCATAAAGCCACATTTCGAAGCTTGCAAGCTTTGTGGCCAAGAATACTGCACCGAGCCGTTACACACCGAGGACGAGGATATGGTCAAAGAACCCTTACCCGAAATGAATAGCCTCATACAGCCGCATGCCATAAACTTTTTACCTCCAAAACAGCAAATTCAATGAACGTTGATCAGACACACGCATATTCGAATAGTAAATGCTCAGTTCAAGCAGTGTTTTCACTGATCGAAACATTCCTCCCTTTCGTCACTATTCCATTTGTTCATTAACAGATTTCGTCCAAGTATTGGCGTAGTATAGAAACGAATGAAGAAAAAAAAACACAACCAAACAAGAAGGAAATTCAATGAAGAAGCAAGAAAAACTATAAAAAATACAAGACTGCACGTAGAGTGTGTTGGAAAGGAATAGTTGATTGTGTACAAGTGATTATTTATCTCGAAAAGAATGATAGAGTGAGTCGATAAAAGGGAATAGCCACCAGTTCGAATATTGAAAATGATTTTTTTTTTTTCAGTTTTTGTTTCCTAGTGATTACCGATTAATCAATTTTAACAGTTATTTTATTCGGATATTGGCGCCACGTCCCCTGTCGAATGATACATATCAAATAAAAAATTTTCTGCCGTTTATTCAATCTTATGAACAAAATATATTTGTATACGATAAGACGATCGTATTGACGAACAATGACAATAAATTTGTTGATTCAACAATTGCGAGGGATCGCATACGAACGCATATTTATTGATACGTTACTCCTAGTTGTACGACTAGAAAATTAATTATTGATTTTCCTCTAGTATATTACCGGTTCTTTCAATAATTTTGCATGTTTTGTCGGTAGCTCTTTATTTCTTTCTATATTTGGTGAATAACATTTCTTTTGTTCCCGGCGGGGTTTTACGAGCTCATTCGCCATCACTGTGACCCTATTTTTCCCCCTTACTTCACTGCTAAAGTTTCTCTTCCTCTTCCTGTTCCTGTAAGATCCCCTGACAAGTGTTGCTTATATAGTCACTCTTTCGTAATATGCTGCCATACGTATTTGCACCGTTGACTAAGGAAACCTGGGAAACCCAAACGACGACAGTGGCTATATTTTGACTGAGTTTCCGCCGGTTGAATCGGAAGAGACCAGCATGAGAAACTCAAAAAAACTGCCTGCTTCCGCGAAATGATTGATGAGCGGACCAGTGCCTGGATAAGCGTTCACCAATCCAAGTACTGTCCTCGCTCGAGGTCAACTATGCGCGCATCCATTGCTACTACTATTTCAATAATTACTAATTACGGTACGTTTTGGTGCTCGTATTTCGTGATGAGCTCAGTTTTAATTCGGTGATCATCCTGATACTATTATTGCAGGATATTAGAAAACTTGGCGTGATCGACATAAATTACTCAAATGGCAACTGACAGGGGACTTTATAGATTTGTCTTCAAGTACAATAATCATCGTACTTTTTTGTCAATGGCAATAGAAAAATTTTGATAATCTGCCATAAAAATGTACAGCATATTTTTATAGCATAAAATTTATATTCTATGTCAGATGACGGCGACAATGGTTCACTGATAAATTATTCATGTCGGATAGGAGAATAGTACAGGAAGAAAAAAGATTTGATACAGTTGAATGTGCCTATTGAGGGAGAAAAAATAAAATATTATGAAACATCGCGACTATGACGCAAATGGCCGACAGGGATACGAGCGAGGGCTCACGCGAACGACAAAAGGGTAGCGCATAAAAAGTAAACTCTCTAAACGTCCGCACCGTCGAACCGTTTTTTGCCTTCACTCGTATACTACGGTAGACACCCCCGTACCGTACACGAGTCATTTCGTCCAACTCGGCGACACTCTCTCCAGTATACCTATTCGCTTATAACTTTGCAAACTGTTCGTATACCTCCTATACCCACCTCCCATGACACACGTAACATTTTTTCACATTTTTTTACCTCCCTCGTTTCGTTGTTAACAGTTATCAAATTCTCGTCTTGAAAACGTCGCTTATCATTATTGTATGATTATTGCGTGCTCTCAGTTGACTAATCTTTCCAATTTAAATTATTTAATAATTTACGTAATTATCATCTTCTACACAACTGCGTGATGTGAGGGTTACAATCAAGCCTGGAACTTGAAAATACATTTTTCTATATGGACAATATTTAGAATTTGATTTTTTGCCTGTATAATTATGTCTTCGCAGTCTTTTGGTCAGTTTGTTGGGCTAAGCTCTTTTCATACAGAAATGAGGAACATGCAATGCAATTATAGCCATGCACCATAGTCTAAAGAGTTTTACTTTTACGAATAAAGAAGGCGCTACGGAAAAACGAAAAAAAAAGCTAAAATAGAAAAGAAAAATCCTTTCAACGTTGACGCGGAAGGACGGCAAGTGTTGAAATATGCCGAAGCGAACAAAATGAGTTTCATTCTCGTTGAGTTAGTTAACGTTGACAGAGTGGGCCAATTAGTGAACTGTTTTGTTCCGGCCCGGTTCCGAACCACATGTAAGAACGAAAGCCTCAAGCATTCTCGGTGGTTTTTTTTCCGCTCAAGTAATTCATTTCGAAATTCATAGCGTTGACTGCTTGAATTAATATATTTTAAATTAAATTTTTTTGGTAAGGTTTCAACGTCACCGATAAACTTCGATATCCGTTCCAGATAAAACCTGGTTACTTAAAAATCTATCTGTCATTGAAAAACCTTATTTTTAATTTTACATCTCCTTCAATTGATGATTTTGACAACAACTTTGCGAATTTGCTTGTTACGTGACAAACCCAAATATCTATTTTTCAATCGTCCTTTTTCTTTAACTCAATATATTTTTTTAAATCAACCGATTTTTCCTCCAACAATGAGACAAAAATGGGTTGAAGTTTTTCAAAATTTTCCCTTTTTTCGTCGCTATTGTATTTCACGTTTGTTTCGTTCGATGATACAAAGAAAATATAATGTCAAAAGTGCAATGTATTTTTACCAAAATATCATGCATGGTGAGCATTAAATGAAAAACTGATATATCCTTAGTATGGAATTTTACTAAGTTTTGAGCTTTTTTTTTAAAGATTATGCATGATTACTTGAATAGTTCATGCGCGCGATAAAGAGAAAAGTTCATCTACTGTCCTCGTTATTTTTCTCCCGTGAATCTCTTTCTATTCTCCTCCCTCTCTCTCTCTCTCTCTTCCCTTTCGCTCGGCATTGGCCCTCGAACCTCCTATCGCTTCTCGCTAGAGCTTTCAGTATGAGATCGCGCACTCCACGAGCAAACACCTGTTAGCTGCTCTCGAGTTTTGGAGAAAAAAACTCCAATCTATATCGCGATTGTCCTAATACTGCAACAAATATTCATCGAACGTGACCCGAACGGAAAAGAATTTGTTTTACAACTGTGCGATTTTGAAACAGAATTGTCCATTTATTCGAAAATCTTTTTCACATCAACTCGTGATACTCGTCGATTTGGTATATAAAAAAAAGAAAACGCGTAAGAACTTGAAAAATAATATATCAATGTTTCCTTAACCCTTCTCGTTTATTGCCAAGTTGATGTAACTCGATACATTGATTTATTCAGAAAAATGTTTGGTCGTTCAACGGCATAGAATTTGTATCTCATTGTCAGTAGATTTGTTCTCCTCCAAATTTTTTTTATTTAAAAATAAAGTTGTTGGTTCGTTGAAAAAAAAAATATCCTTGTACAATTGGACTTGTGACTTTATCACTCGCATGCCTTGTCACTTTACACTCTGTGTGATATGATGTTAATTGATGGTTCGTTTCAACGGTCGCTGAACTTTGAATTGTTCGAGGTGAAGATGAGCCTTTGACCTTGTGAATGGAAAATCACATTGTTTTATTGTATATAATAAACCAAAATTGATTTCAATCCTCGTGACACTAACACGAACGTTCTATAGAGTCACGATCGTTTAATCCGCTGACAGTTTTATTACACCATAAGCTTTCTTTGTTTCATTTATTTGAAGTATATTTTTATTCTCCAGCGGTGAACGCGCGTTCATTTTTTGCTGGAATAAGGATAATGATTATATTTCTCCTTCACTCTTTGCTTTTTCTTATTCAGGATCACAGAAGTTGAAAAATCTTTAAAATCTATTCGAATTCATCCTTCACTCGTCTCGTAATGGAATATACTAAAACTCATTTAATTCGTTACTATTTTTATTTAGAAATTTGAGATGAATAAGATGATAAAGTGAAAGAAACACGTGCCTTTATTGCATCTAGTTTTCAATCGTAAGTTTGTCATTACGAGATCTTTGAACTTTCCACTCAAACCTTACTCGCGGCTGCAACGATAAATCGTATGACCATGTTAATTGAAGTAGCCTGAACCCATTCGTATTAATTAATATCGCTCAACGGTAACTATACGTATTGATTACCGTTGCAATTCACCTATCCATAACTTGTTGCCCCGAATTTATATTTTTCGCTTTTCGCACTGTTTTCAATTCCAACGTCAATTGAATCATAAATAAATACTGAACGGAATACAAAATTCATGGAACTTTGGAAGGAGAAATTATTTTTAAAATGAAATTCAAATTTTATCCGATCGATTAAAACAAAAATGAAACGAAATAAGGACTTGAAATATCGATTTATGTGAAAAATTCGATGCCTTCGTCGTATCAAATTGTTCAATTATTTGAAGAAAACGCGGCTGAACCTCATTGAACTTACTTCTTGTTCCAGTTCAGTCATTTTTGACACTTTGGCAACCTCACCGTAGAATGTGTCCAATGTCCGTTGCATATTGCTCATAAGAATTAAAATGAATGAAAAATTTCACAGCTTCGATTCGACTCGAACAGATTTTCCAAATTCTTGTATTCGATAATAACATTCGTTACAATTACAATATAATCGCTGAAATATAACGATAAATGAAACAAAGAAATACCTTACATGAAAAAACCAGATTCGTGAATCTTTTGAATAGAAAAAAATGCTCCCAGCTTTAGTGTTTTCGTATAGAAAGGCACGGGGAAAATAAAAATGTTTAAGAAAACGTAACTGCTTGTTTCCCATATATACCAACGCAATTCACTCGTATCAATATCTCACGCGCACATATGAGATATTTTCTAATCTAATGTATGGGTGTTTGTAGTAATAGCCGTTGAGATGATTTTACCCCTGTCCCGTGAACGAATCTTTGTGTCAAGACTGAATGGACAACCGGGTACGGCAAGCCTCTGCTTCTCATCGTCTTTGGTCATCTCTATGAGATAATACGACTGATTTCTGTCCGTTTGTACACGCGCACATCCGCAAATATATATATATATATATACATCTTGTAAAGTAACCAGAGAGTCGTTAGGAATTACAAGAGGTGCTGAGCGTCAAATCAAATTGTACGAATTTGCGGTGGCATCGCCCCCGCCGTCATCGGCTTGAGGCATGCTCACTATCCACGACGAGTAAGTATAACAATAAATATCAATTATGGTTACCATGAACAATATTCAAAGTACGTTGTATTAGCCAGCAAGCCCATTACAAGTGGTTTCATCGTATAATGGAACTACTTGAAACAAAAAAATCATTATACATGTTAAAAAAAAAATGTTCGGTTGGAACACAAAAGGATTAATGTTAGCCAATATCAACATATTAAGAACGATTACTAAGGGGATGCTAGTATACATTTTTATTAAATTGCATGATAAATATTGAGAAAGATTCTACAAAGTCGAAATAATGGCAAATAATTGCCAGGCGACATCATTGAAATGATAAAGAAGACGTTCACAAAAACAAGTAATTGTTCGAATAAAATTTCCTTCGTGCAATGACATGGTAACATTATAAAAATTACAAGGATCGTTGTTTGAGATGGGAATTGAAAAAATTCGAATAAATATGAAAAGACAAACGTAACGTAACGATGATCGAGTATGTTTTTTATGATACAATAATAATACAATTTGTTCGCATTGATGTATCGGGTAGAAACCGTTATTATCTTCCGTGCCTTTATTGTAACATTATCTCTAATATTGTTTTATGGATCTCGATGTCCCGTAGTAGTCCACACTTTGTATGTTTGAGTACATTCTTCTACATGTATGTATGCACACATATACGCCCGATCCTGGTACTCGTACATCCATCGTACGCCTCGATAATGAAGATTTACACCCTTCGCTAAGCCGATTCCGGTAATTTATCGAACGACCTTAGCACCTCCGAATGAATTCACTTAACAATTATACCACGGGATACAGTTGTTTCCCCTGATCCAGCGTAATCGAATTTAACGATCATGCTTTATCTTCTAGTAGCCGTTCCAGCGTTCGAATAAAACAGGATTAAAAACAGCGACACAATTATTTTAATACGGAATATCAATGGACGACGTTGCGGTATAGCTCCATTACGATGAATGATTTGCGCAATGAATGGGAGAATTCCAATAAAAATTATTTGAACACCTTTTTTTTATTCACAGTCTTTAATAGTTTGTTTATCATCAATGATTCATTGGGTGCGTGTGGGTATAGTAATTGGATAAATAAATTTTCGATTTGAATTGATTTTGGCAATAATGATACATCGACAGTCCCACCCTAACCATTATATTTATATACGATTAAGCTCTTACCGGACCTCCATATTTGTAATCTAATGGTCTGGCAGGCTCTCATAGCTCGAGGGGATTTCGCCGTCACAGAGAGACCTCTCTCTAGCTTCCTCCATGAGAGGAGAGTCAGAAGGGACAAAAAGAGGAAAACTGCATGGGCTATTGCGAGTCAAATATTCCATTATATTAGCTATTTTAATAAATATTGGCCTCATTTGTATTTGCTCAAATTTACGCCATTACGTTTCAACTCTTATGATTTATTCGAGAAATGCTATATAGAAATCCTGTGTCGAATCACTCGGCGATAACATCGCTATAAGATCAAGCTGATCGTGATCATGAAACAAGCTTAGAAACCCTCGCGACTGTGATGCGATTTTATTGACTTTCATATATAGATAGATATATCAATTTTATAAAATAATATAGGACCATTTAGTTAGGCGAATATGATTTTAAACGGAGAACATCATGTATATATACAGTAGAAAATCGTAGTACGCCCTGTCGTTCGTGCACGGGAGCACAATTAATTGGAGCAGCGTGTGCGCCGAGAATCTGCTATCATTTTATACTCGATCTACTATCTACTCCCTTATACAGTATATATAACACCCCCGTCAACGCTGTTGTATTACGTGATATACTTCGATCGTTCGCTCGACCGAGCGAGAATGTAACTCTCGTCTCATCGTTGTCGCAAAAAATTTCTTCGACAGCCCACTAAATTGTATTTTATTAATACCCTTGAGAGGTTCAAACAGTAGCGTCAGGAATAAATTCAAACTTCATTCGAGAGAGAGAGAGAGAGATCGAAGAATAGAAGCTGTTTCATGTGTATTGTGCATTCATGGGGTCAATGCATCGAATTAAAGAATTTACCACTTTGGAATTTGAGACTTGACTTAAACGCGGCACGAATTTTTATTATTTGATGACAGGATAACATTCACAACAGAAATATATCGAGGAAGTTTATTAGTGCAGTTATTTAACTGCCATGTTGTAAGATGATCTATATGGATTGAGGAATTAAAAGGTAGTACTAATGTTATTTTCATTCAACGCACCTTTGAGATACTCAGGCATTCCACTTTGTTATTAGGTTTCATTTTTATCGATTCTCTTCCTGTTATCCTTTGATATAGATGTTAGCGAAATGGACCGTGGCTAATGAAACCAAAGAGCTTACAAACACAGACACTCACTTACCTTTGATCAGTGTTTACTGTCATACGCCTTGACTTAGTAAGCAAATATTAGTGAACCACTGGGTAAAAATCACCATTTTGTTTCGTTCACTTTGAAATCGTTTTTCGTTTTTTTTTTTATACTCTATGGGAATTTTGGATATTCTTATACCGGTTATCCTTTGATAATTTAGAAAAATATAGATCAATTTCTGCTGCTAAAAAATATAATCAACTACTCGCATTGGGTATAAACAACTTTATTTTCATCTGCTGTTTCGCGTATTCATAAGGCCAAATAATTTGCAGCCAGATAATCAACACTCGTATCCGCAAATTAAGTGGAGACGTAAAAAAATAATAAGATATTAATTACGTGGAATTTCTGCTACAAATGAGCGTCTGTAAGTTACTGCGTCGTCCGAAGAGGGACGATAGAGAGGAGAGATTATGCAGGAGTATATTAGACTTTGTTTGATGCTGCTTCCTGAAACTCTTCTCTCCTCCCTTGTACTTAGAGTACCTTCATGGTGCTACCATGTGTACCTACATGTAATCGATGTGCAGTGTATATAGTGTGCTTCGTTATAATATACTGTGAACGGATGATTGACAATAAAAGTTTTTAGACTACTATATAATGTTCACCAGTTTTCGAGCAAACAAATCGGAGAGCTTCAAGCTTCAAAAAATATATCAAATATTTAAATGAAATTCTACTTGCAGCCATTTGCCGTTCTTTCATTGTTTTTCAATCGGACGAATTCATCAACGCTTTTAATATATATTCAATGCAATCTCATGTATATTCAAAGCTAACAACGTTTGCTCAGCTCATTTCTAACTAATGGGAAATGTGAATTACTATGGTACCAATCAGCTGGAATGACCGAGGCGACTGAATCATTATAATACTAAATTTTGCATTCTCCGAGTTGAGTAACTCAACTCTCAAAAAAAAAAAAAACATACAAATTCGATGTAACTTTGGGCATAAAAACAGTTCGTTTATCGATTTGGATATCTCGGATTTTCGGAAAACTCGGTAACATTATTTTTATCAGAGTTTCTGAAGATAAATGCAGCTCTGGCAATTTTTCACATCGATGGAAAACATCGAGAAAAGTTGGCAAGGTTATTTGCATTTTCCCTAGACATAGCTATATGGAACACGAGGATATAATAAATTCACTGCATTTCAAATAGGATAGTAAAAAATGTGAGTAAAGTTATACTCCGTTCTGAATCCACAAAGTCTCGCGAACAAATTTCTGAACGAAAGAGGTCGAGGTCTTTTATTGTGCGAAAATGCGTTTTTCTGGTTCCATAGAATGAACCTGCTTCGATGATTAGCACTCGTAGAAAAAAAAAGAGAAGAAAAAGTATCATCGGAGCAAATGACTTTGTACATGAGAAGGCTTGTAATTTAATCCCAAGGCCTCGATTCGTAAGAATCAAGGGACTATTCAAGAGGCAAAAGAAGGTGGATTTCTCTTGGGCCGATACGATTGAAGTTCCATTTAGTTCATTTTTTAAAAATCTATCTTATTTTACACGAGTTAGAAAAGGTTGCTTCAATGAATGTATAGCTTCAAAAGATCGGGCATTACGATGCCAAGTAAGAAAATCATGCAATATAGATCTTACTTTTCTCTACTATGGTATTTTTTGATTTTCTGAAATCACTGTAGTTACCTCGGCGAACATATTTTTTAAGGACTTTTAAAAAACTCAGAAAACATGTTCAAGGCACTGCTTCGTCATGCCGCTCACAATTTTCGAAAGATTATTCACCGTTCAAGATGTTTTCGATCTCAAAACTGAAATATTTTCATGCATGAGAGGAAGTCCTTTAGAAACTATAAAGACGATTTCGACCGCGCATTGGATTTTGGCAATAAAGCCATATAGACATTAAAACAAAAACAACAGTGCCTCGAATAGTAACCGAGTGTTTAAAGTATTTTTTCTTTACTCGGATCGGTACGTCAACGTTCTGTATAAATATGATTGTTTTCTCTGCTCACTGTAAAAGTTCGGTGTAAGTAAAAAACGGTAATTCTGCTAGACAGTATAAAACGTACGAGACTCTTCACGGAGACTGTGGAACCGGAAAATAGATTATTGATTATGTGACCGAAACATCTATAGGTATATGAAGTCCAATGCTTTGGGTACTTTTTCCATAACTGTATCCATAGCACACAACGCTCGATCAACCCTGTCAGGGTGACCGTCGTCTTTGTCGTGATGGTAAATGGAGGTCTCACGATGATCAAAGGAAGACCCAATCAGAGCTGTGACCAATATTGCTTAAATATTTCGATTAGAACATACTATTTGTCTTCGTAGCATTAATTATTTTTACGATCCATTAAAATGTTGATATAATTCAAACGCTTTCTGCTTCACTTTGAAAGAGTGAGACGCAGTTTTTTTCTCCTTTTAATTTGAATGGGGAATAAAATTAATGATGCGAACGCCATACACGTAATGAGAAATCAATGTTTGTTTTAATTAACGTTGATGATTCCGATGACTTACAGTATGTCACCGCGCAACGGGTCATGCCTGGCCGAAGTCAGCTCTGTAAGGAGTCTTTCTTCGGATGATGTATCAGGAACAAAATCTAGTAGGAAAAAATCCTGTTGGGCTCGGGCAACCGATCCGGCTCATCGACGCGGACGACGAATTCAACTCCTCCAGATGCTCGTTCTACCCTTCATACCGATACTAGCTCTCATAGTACAAACGGCAAATACCCTCCATGACATCCTCATCTATCGACAAGAAGTCTCCGACATCGAGAGTCAGGTATACATTTACTCTGATATTTATTTCATTAAATTGTTGCAAAAATCTAGCGTGATCGACGAGATTCGGATCGGCGTTCAAACCAGAATAATCTGTAGACAAAAAATTGTGGGTATATAATTTTTGTCCCAACATGATAATTTTCAATTCTGGCATCTCCGAATCCTGAATGATCATTCAAATTCATTTCGACCATTAGCAAAGTTAATAACGGTTTTTGAACATTTCGAGCATTCCCGCCGACGATTAGAATAAGACTCCATCAGCTCATTTTTTTTTTTTCAAATGATCAATTTAAACGTATGACAAATTTTATTTTTGGCATACTCACATAACGTCGGAGAACGTCTCCGTTGCATAAATGGCAGTTTGTATTGGTAATTCCATTCAGCGATATGACCTTGCTCGTCGGCCTCGCGAGAATTTACATCATTCGTTTTATCTACGTACGATACTATTATTTTCTCTCTTTCAATTCTATCGAAAATTCAGAAAAACTACCTTCTGCTTAATAATCGATGCAGGAGCCGGTGCATGACCCAGTGGTTATCCAACCAAGTATTGACCTCGCCCAAGATTGCTTAACTCAGTTAAGTTTTCTGTTGTGTTATCGATAATTTTATTTCAAGTCTCCTTATGAGAAAACCAGTCGGTTAAATTCAAACCAAAGTTTCAGTATTTGCGGATATATCGTGAAAAATCCATGAACCTGTATTAACCCGGTAACACATTCGTGCACTGTTAGAAAATTCTAGAACTTTGAGAGGCATCATTTGTGACACTTTTTCGACTCCTTTCCTATTCAAACGTATTTATCATTCATCATTTTTTCATTTGAATTCCTTGCTATCGAGTTTCCTTTTATATAGTTCAATGGAACACCGGTAGATCAAATATACTCCACGATCCATGATGGAAATTTTCTGCAGCCTCGAGAATGAGGGAAAAGAGAGAAAAAGCGAGAACGAGCTCAAGGGAGTACATAATCCTGCTGTTTACGCGAGAGTGAACTCGGGGTAGAATCGAAATAATCGACTTTATAGTATTCGCCCCATGTTTCTGGCGGCATTCTTTACTCGAAGCCTTGTCACGTTTTTATCGCCAGAAATGAAAATAGTTGCGAAACAAAATAATTCTCGGTACAATAAAAATGACACGCCTTCTTTTTAAATGCGCGAACCCTTCGCATCGTAAAATTTTTATCAATTAATAATAACTTAAGAAAAAATTGTCATTGAATTTATTATGATCAGCGTCGATTGATTCATCATCCGTAGCAATTAGAAGAGTGCATGCCCCCCACCCCTCGCCCTGTTAAGGGTACAAATTTTCTGTGCTGATAGAAATTGTTGGTGACAAGAACAAAGTACACACATTAAAGAATGAGCACTCAATTCACTTGGAAATTCAAGAAGGGATACGTGAAGAAAAGAGAAGTTGATATTCTTTTCGCTCGACTTGCTCATGGTATATTTTCAAGAGCTCGTTTTCTACGGTTCGTACAATAAAGCTCAATTTTCCCGACACTTTTAACAAGTGACCTCGCGACAGAAAAATGTGAGAGACATCAATACGATGATGAATTTTAAAGTTAAATCATGATATTTTTAAAAACAATAATTTTTCTTCAATCATAACTGTTGTATTTCTTTTTGTTTTTTTGTTTTTTTTTTCAGGTCACGATAGCCACGGACCTGGGAAAAGTGGTGACAAGAATGCAGTTGGAAAGATCAGAGGTTGCTTTTTTCATCTACACGAACGGTAGCACGTTGAGGTATTTACGTGACGAAATGCATTCCTTCCTTATTTCAATTTCTCGTATTTTCGGTCGTTCTTTTTCTATTTTTTCTTCAATAGAGTGAAATTGAACGAAATTGCTAGTTGACTCGAAACTCGAAGGTCGCACGCTGAATTTTCCGTGGATTAGACTCGCGTGCACGTGGCACGACAGTGGCCCCTATCTCTACGTGACTAACTTGCGATTGCCTCAATGAAATTTGTCGGACCACTTCCTATCTCTATTGCAGCTTGCAGCGTACACTCGTCGTGTTTTCGTCTCAATGAAAATGAATGCTTCTACTCACGGTACAATCACTATTTCCAGTCGCACTGACACGAGAAAAAAACCCCGGATGGCTTATTCCAAAAATAACTAATCAAAATAATCGCTAATCAAACTAGCAACTACGGTCGTCGATTATCAGACAACAAAATCCAAGTATCTATCTCGTCGTGGAGAAGAGGATAGACGTGCTGGTTTATTTTCGTTATTTTCAATCTCGGATAACTATACCCGGTTAAGTTAATTTGCACCCTAATAAATTTCATCGAAAAAACTTCTTTGCTCGCTCTGATTCTAATTGAGAGTATTAATGGACATAAAGTCGATTAATCGAGCGATATGGGAGACTCTCTTTCTTCTATCAATCATCTATTTTCTCGATTTCAAAATTAACATTATTCAAAGTGACTTAATTTATGGTTTAAGGTCCAATTTAACCCAACGATACGCCCTGACGGACCAAACTCTGCGGAACATGACCACGTGGCCATTGGTTACGGTGCCAAGTGACGAGTTCAAAACGCAAACTTATGACGTTGTCAATAAAGAAGCCTTCCAAGCACGACTTGAAGATTTCAGGTAATTACTTCGCTACTAAAACTTCCAATAATACCGTGTATTTTCGGTAAAGCAATAAAATTCGATCACGAAGGGAAGAAGGAAAAAATGAGCATCAAATCAAATTTAAGGACGCACGACAATTCATTTTCGATATAGCAATGTTATAAAAAAAATTCATGCAATTGAATCTTATTTTTCTGGTTAAATTTGGAGTCAGTTATAGGTTGATACGGTCGTTCGAGTCGTACGACAAATAGGCATTACTAACCTTTCTACTGAACAATTCGAGTCTCGAAGTTTATGCTCGTTAAGGTGACGATTATTATAGCCGCGTCCAGACGCACACACCTCCTGCTCGCTTGTCGTATTCTCCTTCTCGAGACGTCTCTTGTAATATTACGTCTTGAAACCGATCAATGGAATAACGGTTGTTGAGAATCATGAGAAAAAGTACGTTATTCCAATCCAGAATGTGATAATTTTTTAGCTCTTTCCATTTTTTTTTTTCAAGAATCAGATCTAGAAATTTTAACTCCTCGCTTAATTTCTTTATATCAAACGTTTGTACTGAAATCCCAGAGAATGATTCCAGAGAACCCTTTTTGAATAGAATTTCCCATGGATATTGGATCATCGCCACTAGTGTCTACTGTGTTACGGAGACTCTCGATGACATATCCAATTTATGTATGCATGAATGAATCGAATGAATCTTTTCACGACGAAGGGCGCATCGAAATGTGGAAAAAATACGTACGTCGCGATCGGAGAAACGGCGCGCCCAGCTCATTTAGCTAATAATAGAGTTTCCCTTGTATAGTTATGCGAACACGGAATAATTTTTTCCCCACTCCTTCGAAACTTTATTTGTCTTGGGAAATATTCCACGCGAGTTCTGGAACGAACGCTCTCGTCGAATCGGACCCTGACGAACGAGAACAAATATTTGCCAGTGGAATGCAATGTGTCCCCTGTTTGTACCTGTTACACCCTATAATACAGTGTTACACAATGGAATACGAAGGAGGTCATCGTAGAATGTGGATCTGGACAGGATCGCTACGCTTTTCGACCATCGTGAAAAAATATAAAAAATTCATATCGAAAAGTTTAATTGAGGATTATTTTGTGTTAAACGAGACAATTCATAGGCTGCTGCTTAATTATATAGTTCAAATTCTGGCTTCAAGTATTATTTCCGTTACAAATAATGTATTGAAATCATAGAACACTGACTAAAATCTGCGCATCGTATGAAAGATGATTGATACATTTTCATCACTTTACTTTATACAGCAAGTCTGCTCTTGTTGCATACGTGACCGCTTGAGCCAGGACGCCATCTGGCATCGTCTACCGGAATTGTTCACTCAAATATTTATGGCTGTCAGTTGTGACGAAAAATGAAAAGTAATGAATATCAAACAAGCAAACAAATTCAATTTCTCCTGTGAATAAATTTTTACTCAATTTTTCTTCTCAAACAATTTTCGTCGATCTTTGAATTCACTTTCATTCATAAATTTATTTATATTCCTTTATTTATGTTTACTCTATACATTTTTGTAGAGTGCCCACAATATGAGTGATGTAGCAAACGACAAGGAGGAAAAGTTGGATATTTTCAAGGCTGTTAGCGAGGAATACGAGCTACAACAATCGGTCGTGCGAGGGTGCAGAAACTTGGGAGAAACTGTGCGTGGGCCGTATTCTCTATAAACTAACCAAACACGATTATGTTCTCAATAACGGACGAAACAAGAATACCCAACCACTAGAATCTCAGACACAATCACAGCCCTAAATTGATAAGACAGATTGTTGATACAAATTGATTCATTATAGGGGAACATGGGGCAAATTGAACACACGGGGCAAAACGAACACCGTGTTCGTTTTGCCCCGTGATCGCGAAATCCGGGGCAAAACGAACACGACTCGAAGCGAAAAGTTTAATATTAAAATTTCCTGTTTTTTTTTTCTTTTCGAAACCACAATGGGCACAGGGCAGAGGCAAAATTTTCTGAACTACGAAAAATTCTTTAATTCTTGAATTTCCTTTTTTTTTTAAATGAAATGATGAACAATGTAAGAAACAAAGAAAATTGAATTCATTGGAATTGTTTTCTACAGAAATCGCAATGATACAATTCATCCGTCTCCGGATGAAATATAATCCACGGTGAAAAAAATTGAATTCATCCCAACGTCTTTATTGCGAAAAAACTAATTTTTTGATTTTTCATGCCTCCCAGAGGCTGAGTTCGTTTTGCCCCACATTTTTTTTTTACGAGATTCGAGAAAGAGGGAACGGGAAAACTGATTTAGAACATAAACATAGTTGAATCATGATTTATATATTGGTGCAGTGAATTTGGAGTTAATTTTTTTCATGTTATAAGAAATTGGTGAAAAAATCCGCGATTTTAACCCATTTATTCGTCTCGGACATGAAATAAATGGGCCCGAGGAGGTCCCATTTCTTTTCTCACATAGCAGAGCTCGTCTTACGCGCGGACGCCGTCGCTTCCAACGCGTTGATTGTGAAAAATGCAATTTTCGGATTTTTTATGCCTCTCTGAGGCTGAGCTCGTTTTGCCCCACAAATCGTTTTTCACGAAATCCGACCTACAGGGAACGGGAATCTGTTTCAAAACCTAAAGATAGTTGAAATATCGTTTATACCCTGGCGCAGTGAACTCCAAGTTCATGTTTCACATGTCACCAAAAAATGGGTTTAGAAGCGATCTGCGACTTAACCCCATTTTTTCCTCTCGTGCATCCAATAAATGGGCTCGAGGGGGTCCTATTTCTTTTCTCGTATGCCAGAGCTTGCATTACATCCGGGAGCAGTCATTTCCAACGGCTGTATTGCGAGAAATATATTTTTATAATTTTTTTTGCTTCGCAGAGGCCGAGTTCGTTTTGCCCCGAAATTTTTTCTTTTCGAAATTTGAAAAATTAGCGATGGTAGTCAGTTTTGGGACTCAAATACAAGTGAAAGACCGTGTGCTCATTAATGAATTTGTCTTAGTTTCTTAAAAGTTCAATTTGCCCCATGTTCCCCTAAATTATCGTTTGTTTTTTTTTTTTCAAACGGGTATAGAAAAATTCGTAGTTTTGGCATAGAGCGGAATAAACGTCCGTCACGTCCGTGTAATCGTTGATTTTCAATGCCGCAAATACGGGACGGTCAATCGTTTTGAAGTTTCGCTCATAATTACAAAACGTGTGCTGAATTTGTCCTCAACATTGAGAAAAAAAATTTTATAGCGAAATGCTTTTGCGTCAGATGACTACTCCATTCTCTCCACCACAGTCCATCAACGCAACCATTGACAATAAAAGATATCGTTCTTTTTGTCTTAAAAGTATAGGAGGAATATTGTAGGAATCGTTTCATTCGCCACGGAAAGTCCTCCTCCTATGGCCCCAATAATGTACTCAAAAAAAAACCTTTATAACTCATTTTGTTCCTTTTAAATGTATATGTCTCTTCTCAATACTGTATCCGAGCGGAGATAGTTCCCATCATGGCGTGATAAATTAGCTCAAAGCAGGGAGCTCTCATCTCCAACACTGCAAGGATTGTTCAGACTCGTGTGCGTGTTGAAGGTGACTCCAAAAGACCTGTAGAGCCTGTAGAGTGTGAGGAAAAGCTTCCTGTTCTGTAATACGCTGTTCTCTCTTATTCTCTCTCTCTCTCGCTCCTTTACTCTGGCTCTGCCTATGTCTGTCGCTCTTCCTCTCTGGCTTTTCCAATCTCTATCTCGGTCTCTCTTTTCCATCCCTCGGCTTGGTTGGACGGAAGGTCTCTTCACAGATGACCGCGTCATCGCTCATGTAGAGCATCCCCAGCTCACATGGAGGAATCTTCGATAAATCTCTCACGTATTTCATCCCCATACATACCACCTTGCAGTATTTATAGAGATTTATACTTTTGGGAGATTCCTATACACTGAAATGTATCCCGTCGGCGTCCCTGCAAAAAAAAATGGATATCTCCATGCAGTTTCATATTGTATTTCCCATTAGATATAGCTCATCGTGGACGTGAGAAAAACTCAGCTAACGAGAACGAGGAAGGTTCAAATTCAGTTGTTTATCGTAAATCCAACGATATACGCGATCACTCTCATGAAAACTCATCCGTGAGCCAATTCTTTGCTTGAAACACATAGCGACATCGAGATTATTGCAAAGCATATGTTACTTGGGTGAATTTATTTGATCATTTAAACATTGAAATTGAAACGGTGATTTTTTGAGTTGCGAAGAACTGCACTCAATCGATGATGTATCAAATTATTTCCGGTTCCAGAATCTAGAAAAATTCAACGTTTTCAGCGGTTAGTGATATTAGGAGAATTCATTTTGGGATATAATTTCAGGTGTAGTCAGAGTTCCATCATAGTTAATAAACACGCCTACTGAAACACGGAAAAAAACTCGTCGAGCACAATTCGTTCTGGATAAATCGAGAACAAAAAAAATATAAAAAAACAGAGAAATATCGAGGCTATTCCAACTCGTGGGAAAAATATGTTTCGAGGCGAGCTACGATGCCTTCGGCCGGAAATCGTTCGTCCATGACTGAATGGTCCATTTGTCGAGAGCGAATAAATTCAACCGCTTTCCCATCAAGCTCTCTATTTAAGGAGTATTGATTCTATGAAAAATCAATTGTTTGGCAACATGCAGTTTTTGAAAACGGATCATTTGTTATCCGTGCTTCAAACAAAAAATGCCCATACCATACTGATGAAATAATTTGAATATCATAATTTTAACTTGAAAAAAAAAAAAATCCTCGCGAAACTTGTCTCCGGTGCCGTAATTGCGATGTTGTTTTTCAGACAAAAAATAAGTTCTGAGGAGAGCAGCATTTCCGAAGTGATGTCATGGTACACAAGCGTCAATGCCGCAATGCTCGATCATTTAACCAACCAAATTAAAGAAACGGATAACAGTGGAGTATGGAGGTAAAACATCATTCGTACATTTGTGTTTTCGATTCTTTCGACATCGCAACGAGAATATTTTTTAGTCATTTTTTGGTCAATCAACTCCAGTTGATTATACGAGACACGAATTGAGGCTTAACTATAAAAATGAAAATTCATTCGATCGATCAATGAGAAAAATGAATTGCGATATTATCATAATGGACTGAATAAGTAATGGCATCGGAAAAATGATAACGGAAGAGAATTTTTGAGTTATTGGAAGATAAACACTTTTGTTGGTGCCACATATTTTTCACACAGGTACTTAATAGCTTTCAAGAATTTGCTTCGAAGTATCGAGAGTCTGGGTATTGCCTCCGTTTATGGTATCAATTACTTCGGACGTGGAATCCTTATGGGTGATAATTACGTGAGTTACGTACGTCACGAGGCATTAGGACGGGATCTTCTCAACGGGTCTCTCACCTATGTGCCATCGTTGAAGAATTTTTACGCCGATCTCACTCGCACAATGCCCGAATACGGAAGAATCAAATCCAGGTAATGAAAAATTATCAATTTTTCATAATCTACGTGCGCCCAAAAGAAATTTTCATAATTCATTGGACAAGATGAAATTTCATACATTCTTCCATCCAATTTTTAATAAAAGAGATATCCAACTCGATGTCATATAGTCACGTGCTTTTTCTATTTATATACACGCAGACGAGATGAAATTCTTCGGAATCTGAAACGAGAACCGAGCCTCGTAGATGCCATTGCTTATTTCGATTCCATGGCTACATACGTGGATGAACTTCGTAAACTTCAAAGAGAATTACGTCACATGATAAGGTACGTTATTGGCGCAGTTTTCCCGCTTCAATTTAGCCATTATTCGGTTCGTTGTTCAACACGCCAGCGGTCGAGCTATCGGCGTTTCATATGTTTGCATTTCTATTGAGAAAATCTATTGAGTATAAATACTTTTGAATTTTAATGATATTTATTAACTATCGTCGTAACTTTAATTTTTAATAAATGTGAATAATTAAAAGTCACTTTTGACTTTACGAAATGGATTATAGATTTCTATTTATAGAAATGAGCATTCAAAAGTATGTATACGCTACCGTTGACGCGTTACTTGATTTTATTGACCGAGCGAAAATTAAATCTCTGTATTTCATTTGCCTCACTTTTCGGAACGCAGAGACTACGTAAGCTCGACCTTACAGGATGCCAGCAACAAGGAAGTTGCTGGGATTGCCATAGTCGTTCTCGTCCTCATTGTTTCACCGATTATCATATTTTTGGTTCGGAACGCCGTTGCCACTATACAGGTATTTTAATTGCTGGCAATAATTGTCCCAAAAGTATTATAGAAAATTCAGAATAATTGGGGGAATTTCTCGATCAAACGACTCTATAATGAAAACGAAAATCTTGCATTCGTACAGATGTATGCTGCGAATCTAGCCCAAAAGGCACGAGAACTAAAACGAGAGAAGAGAAAGAGCGACACATTGCTCTTCCAAATGTTACCACCGAGCGTGGCTCAACAATTGAAGCAAACTCAGCAGGTAGTGACGAATCTTGAAATTATACATGGATCACGAACGAATCTTTTAATTTTCCATGTTGACGAATTCATTCAGGTACCAGCTGAATATTACGAAGCTGTGACTGTCTACTTCAGCGACATCGTCGGCTTCACCGAAATCGCCGCGGAAAACACTCCGCTCGAGGTTAACTTACAACTTTTCGGAATAATAACGGATAATAACATCAACATAGCTTGTGTTTTTTCAATTAAAAAATTAAATCATTAATCTAGGTGGTAACATTTCTTAACTCGATATACAAACTCTTCGACGCCCGTATAGAGTGCTATGACGTATACAAAGTCGAAACGATTGGCGATTCGTACATGGTGGCATCAGGTCTGCCAGTTAGAAATGGTAAAAGTACGAGCCCCACGAGAGTACAAGATCCATGTGTCCTGCATGTTCTGGAAGTGTCCTCGGTGTGTCTGCCTCTTTCTCTATTGAGTGTTTCAATATCGCGATGACTGCCTCAACGCTCCAACCGTTTTCTGACTATATTTTGCATCACGATATACATATGTTCTCCATTCTCGAGTATACCGAATGAGTGGCTATTATAAAAAAAAAACCCAAACCAAAAACAGGTGACAAACACGTCTCGGAGATCGCTACGATGGCCCTCGATCTGTTAGCGGCATCATCGGTCTTTCAAGTACCTAAACGACCGGGTGAACGGCTGCAGATTAGAAGCGGTGCACATACCGGACCCGTTGTCGCTGGAATTGTAGGCAGTAAAATGCCTCGATACTGTTTATTCGGCGACACCGTTAACACTGCCAGTAGAATGGAATCAACGGGTGAAGGTTTGATTTTTTGAATACCTGTGTATGTAATTTAGGAGGTTGTGCATTGTTGGAATTTGAAAAAAAAAAACACACACACACACACACACAAAATCGTAGTTTTCATGAAAGAAGAGTTCGGTTGCGCATGATTTGTCGGAATTACACCGAACCCAGCGTTGTTAAGTAATATACGGTTTCGACGAATTGCAGCATTACGTATCCACATAAGTCTGGAAATGAAAAAAGCGTTGGATGCTGTGGGCGGTTTCCGGATCGAGCATCGTGGACTCGTCGATGTTAAGGTACAGGAAAACATAGCGAATCCAATCCCGATATAAATAGTTGGCAAATAAACTGGCCCCTCGTTGCAAAAGGTGCAGGAAATAGATAGGACAATCGTTCTCCATTTCGTTTTCAGGGCAAAGGTCTAATGGACACGTACTGGCTGGAATGCAAAGACGGAGGAATAGCACGAGCAGCGGAGCTCGATTTGCCAACGTTCTTCGAAGATGTGAGGCCCGTATTCATGCGAAGACTTCGGGAGGAAGGAACTCTCTGATGCGAGCCATACTCCCGCAGGGATTTGTGGTACCTCAACAGACTTCCCTTACGTCCAAATCCGTGCATACGTTTGTCCCAACCCAATCTGATCGATCATCTAAAGAAGCCGGGTGTCGGTAAAAGAGCGCGTCTGTCCCAGCCGAATCTTCATATTGCACCCGTTAAGCTCCAGCCTCAGTCCCAATCAAGCATAGAATCACAAGATTCGGCGGTAACTTACGAGGGGACCTTATCGACCGCGACTCCTTGTCCACCGAGTTACTCACCGGCTAGCCAAAGAAGTCGTTATTCTCAGCCGAATCTACCGACCTTGATGATTCCATACAGCGATCAGCATCGACATAGTTTGTCACCGGATCGTCGTACCAGAATGTCTCAGCCAACGCTCAACACGAGCTATTCCGGTATCAATTTTCTCGGAACGATGAGGGGTTCCCGATTGTCATATTCGAGCCTCCGAGCATCCGGTGACAACAGTATTAATCTCCAGATCGAAGAAGAACGACTTTCCACTCCGAATGTTCATTCCCTGGGTGGTGTAACTGGCGGAAGTGGTGGCGCCGGAAGCGGCAGCGGTGCTGGTTATCGAGACATTCACGGAGGTCGACTCTCCCAGCCTGACGTTCGTCGAATGTTCCGGGTTGATCCGGTTACCGGGAAAAGAGAGCGCCTCTCCCAGCCTACTTTGGTAATGGGCGACTTCTATCCCGGTCGTGTGCAGCAACGATTGTCCCAGCCTTGTCTCAGCGCATGGAAGGAGCATCAGGCTTCTCTCCAGTCACCCATGAAACTCAAACGTTTCGGTCCTTCGCCCGTAAAGAGGGACCGTTTGTCTCAGCTTGATTTCGGTGGTTCGCGATATCGCAGTCTCAAAGATCCTTCTTCGTCTGCGACCAAATTCAATCGCGATCGATTCTCCATACCTGAGCTTGAAACTCAGAACGATTTGCGTCTGATGGCCGGTACACCGAAACAACGTTTCAGCTTGGACAGCCAGCTGAATCCCGAAGGCAGAGGTACAAGACGGCTATTACCTATCGCCAGTTCACCAATTTCTGAACATCAATCAAAGAACGAAGAGAATCTAGGACTCAAAGGCAAATTACCGACGGAAGGCTTGGAAAATGTTCTCGTTGCAAGTGCAACACCCATTTTCCCATCACAGGACAGACAATTTCTTGCCCCCATCCTTAAGACTACACCTCCGGCTCCGCCTTCATCCGCGCCAATAACTCGTGAACGAATGTCCGTACCTGAAATCAGAAACTCGAGCTTGCGGAGATTGCTCGACTCGCCCGTTAAACAGAGACACAGCTTGACTGGAAATTTGAGACAGAGTCTTATGTCTCAAGCAAAGACTCAAGAGTTGGTGATAAATCAAAGCGAAAAGAAAACTGCTCGTGCATCGATCGATGCTGCTATCGAGAAACTCATGAAAATTGAAATCGAGAAGGGAAGCATCGAGGCGAGCGAGGCCAAGAAGGAAGAACCTAAACACATACAACGCCATTATTCTTACACTTATGATGTTAAGGACGAAATGAAAGAGGTCATCGGGAGACTCAGCGTTGCTCTACCAAAAAAGAAATATCTGGAGAGCAATTTCGATGAGAATGAGCAAGTCATAACGACTGTCATCGAAACTGAAATTCCAATGATTCTTAGTAGTCCAAAGTACACGAAGAAAACTCACGTTTACTCGAGCGAAACCCCTAAATGGATGAAAAAGTGTTTGGAAAATGAAAGTCCGAGAGCTGTGCGAAAAAATGACAACGTCAACAAAACCAATCAGAAGAATATCTTTAAAGCTGAATCCGCTTTAAGAACCAGCCCTGAGAAGACTGCCTCAAAGAAAAGTTCGCCAAAAAAGTCGGCGCCAATGAAAGACTTGCAATACCTTCAACAGAGGATTTCAAAAGAGAGATTGACCAAATTCACCGGTACGAATGTTGACTTCAATCAAACACCCAAAAATACTTACGTCAGTATAAAACCTTCGAACGACGTTGAAGAACACAAGTATGAGGTCAGAGTTGAGGTCAACTCGCCTCAACAACACGTCGGACCGAATTTCGGTCCGGACTGTGACTCGGACAGCGAAGATTCCACTTCGATTTAATTTGCCCACCGTTATAGCTATCTTTCGAGGACAATACTACTGTATGCCGGAATTTTAAACGATCCGAGAGCAAGACTGAAGGAGCTGAACGATCCAAGTCCTTTAACTCTTTGAAACCACGATATTACACTTGCTAAATTCATGTTAGCTTCATTCTATATACAGTTATTCGGCCGCACTATCTTTCATGAGTCATAAGTTTCCTTGCTCCATAGTGTATGAACTGGAAGAATTAGAAAAAAAAAATTTACGTATTAAAACCAATTGAATAGATTGAAAACGCCCGCGTTTCGTTACGAAGAAGAAATAACATTTATACTTGAGCATTTCCATGCTTCAAAGAAAATATAAAACGGGAAATCCCCTTGGGGAGAACTCATCATTAATACTGGCCGAGAAAAGGCGCAGAGAAATAATCACCAATGATAATGGCCTATTCACGAATGATTTCGGTAATTTTCCGTCACTCACCCAACGGCCGTTTTAACCACAAACGAATGATTCTAGAAAAAAAATTTCCAAATTCACTTTACAATACATCGCTTGTCCGAATACAAAAATCTGGTAATTCATATTTTCCAAGTATTTTAACGTTTACAAATATTATTTTTTTTTTTCAACATTTCCTTCTGCAATTATGGAGCCAGAAAAAAAGTATAAGTGAATAACAACGGTGTATCAAATAATTGAATTTCTTGCCACATAAACTCATGAATTTCCCCTTTCCTCATTCATTTCTTACGTAATAGAATTACTAGTCATTATTAATTTTAACTATATTTTTTTTTCTTACAATAAGTAACTGGACTATTCAACGAGCTTGCGAGACAAGATAATCTGTGGAGTATCTGTAAACCGATAACTGCGAATATAAGAATAAAAATGTCATTGGATAAGTGGTAATGTTCGTATTTCGCGCATAAACGAAAAACATAAAAAAATTCATGAAAATTTTGACGATAGCGCCCCGTACTATTTTTACGACGACGATAACGTCATGGTATTGGATGTGAGTAGTAAGAACAGATATACGTATATAAATAAAACTATATTCATTTTTATGTTAAACCATTTTTAATTCCATTCCCAATCCTCATTCGAAAGATGGTGAAAATAAAATATTTCTGGTGTCTCAATATAATGGTTTGAAAAGTTAAAAAATTATTGGCAGGTGCGTAGACGAATTTTAGTTTACGAGATAGGAGAATGTGAAGCTGAAACAAGCGTTATCCTTTTTTACGGATTTACAAATCAGAACTTTTTTTATCGCGAGCCCCGTGACAGAAAAAATCGAATATATAATTAAGCCTCCCTTATTCGCCGGCAGTCGAGATTGCGCAAGTGTCGTCTCATAGGTGCCGAGAAATATCGAATCGGAGGGGAGAGCAAATTTCGTACCAACTGATAGAAAAATGTTGCGCGGGAATTCAGTCCTCCGTTATCCTGTCTACAAAACGGGACATTACTTTACCTTAACGAGGTATTGGCCAATAATTTATTTTTCGATTCCCATGGAAATATGAGAGTAAAAAATATATCACGAGAGGAATCAATTATTGCTAACTTCATAATACTCTTTATTCAACTCATATTTCGAATTACGAAAAATTGAATAAAAATAGTGCCGCTTGTGAGGAGTATTGTTAATTTCAT
Source organism: Venturia canescens (assembly GCF_019457755.1). Classification (NCBI taxonomy): domain Eukaryota; kingdom Metazoa; phylum Arthropoda; class Insecta; order Hymenoptera; family Ichneumonidae; genus Venturia; species Venturia canescens. The sequence goes on along the minus strand of NC_057424.1, from coordinate 24,426,286 downwards.
TTTATAAATATTTAAAATAATTATGCCTTAAGATTTTTCTCAAAAATTTTTCATTTGTGCCATGTATTTTTATTTCATTATACCTTTTTAATCACGAGGTGTCCAGTTATTCGTTATACAAGCTACTTAATTCATAACTCAATGGAAATATAAATAAAAGTTATAATTGTTATTTGTGAAAAAACAACGTCCGATCAGACTTTTTGAGAAGTTCGTCGCGTCAAGGTATCCGAAGAAAAGAAATATTTGCTTAGAAACTGGAATAAATGAAATCTCAGTCGACTCAAAGTCTGCCATGGGGTCCTACAGTTCCTGGAGCCGCTATTCGTTTGATGTGGTGCACGGTTATTATTCCCCAATATTCACCGATTATGATTCAAACATCGTATCCCACATAGAAGTGTAGAAAATGATGAATATTTTTACAAAAACGGTTTTATGTATTAAAGTTGTGTTAATACGAGTGGCTACATGGGTATGAGGGAATCCACTTACAATTAGATCGAAGTAAAAGTAGTGCACACCTCGAAAACAATTTGCTAAATGAATTTTTATAATAAAAAAAATTTTGAGTGCGTATTAAATCAAATAATTTTATCAGATATATAACAGCAGAGATGATTTATCCCAGAGATGTACAAAGACGATTGGCAAAAGTACTTTTGCAGTGACAATGGCAGTTTCGTATTTCTTATCAGCTACAAAAGCGAGGGGAAACTGACGAGAAAAAGTGTCAAAGACCGATGGAGAAAAAAAATATTTCCAAACACGTGTGATATGGAAATGTGTTTTTTCAATGAAATATCAACGACTGTGTTTGCATTTATAAAGGGAAACCTATGGTGTGTCAATATTCGATGGAAAAATGTTGTTTTCCATGGCATTTAAAAAAAAAAATTCTTGTCTCTTTTTCAGATACGAACTACCGGAACAATGATGATTATCACAAAACTACTTTTGTCAACCGATCGGAATCGCGTGTCTATATGGCGCATCGTTGAATATTCATTTTTTCGAATTTGATGGAATAAGCTTTAGAGTATCAACTTTGAAAATATTCATCGATAAAATAATTTGTCAAACTCTGCTCTCCTTGAACTTATCTCGAGGTGTACAGCCCCTTAGGGCTGGCAGTTTTAATTTTCGAAATACGATTGCAAATTTTCTTCAATATTGTCCCGAATAATCTTGCAAAGAATATTTAATTGAAAAAAAACCCTATCCCCTATCCCGTCGATAAAAATGGTTTCGATGTATTTTTTTATTTGCTGAGTTTCCAAGGCTCTGAGAGATAACGACTCGAATGATAAAGAGTCAATTAGCCCGTGACCATTAAAAACGTAATCAAGGACGAAAAGAATCTCATTATTTGTCCATGTGTAGGAGAGGAGTGAATTCCAAGAGTATTGTGCACAAAAAAGAAAAAAAAATTATTGTCCAAGGGGAAACAAAATGAATTATTGCATTGGCGGTAGGCAAAAGTCGGAACGAACCACGAGTGTTAATGATATCGATGCTGCGGGGGTTATTAACGAGGTAATTAAAAAAGGAGCGTTTTTCACTAATGTAAGATCCTTTTTCGTGGCTTTACAGCCACGAAGCATTCATTTTTTGCAACAATTGACAATTTCATTTCAAACATCGGGATTGTTATGTCAATAAATTAACATTTCAGATCACCGGTGATGTTCGATGTTTCCCAATAAATCCAGGCACGAAAAAAGGACGCCGAATTTATCTAATTCAAATGATATTTCTACCCTTCATACCAATAATAGCTCTGATAGGGCAGAGTTGTCACAGCATGGTGGTATCGTCCATTCAACTTCAATATCTCGAGGACACTAAGCGACAAGTCGTAATGACGTTTTATTTATTTCAACAATAAACTGCTTATTAATAAGTGCGATGAGACTTGCAGAGAAGTAGAAAAATTAATTTTTTTTCGATCGTTGATTAATGAGAATAATAATGCTATTCCATAGTAATCAGAAACGAGATGTAGTCGAATATTCTACTGCGTCGAGAAATACCTTCATGCTGAACGCATGTTTCGATTGAAACTCCATTAAATTAAATCTTTCAGATTGGGATGACGGTCGAACTTGGACGACTGCTCGTAGCGTTCCAAGAGGAACGAGCTCAAAGTGCTCTGTTCATTTTTTCATATGGAAACAACAGGTGAATACATGGAAATCAGTACGATCGCATACGGATTAATGGTATTTCATTAACGATATAAATCAATTATTTTAGATCGGTACTGGTTGAAACTTTTGCACGAACGGACAGTGTGCTCCGCGAAACAGATTGGTCAATGTGTAAAGATGATTTTATTAATACGATTCTACTCCAGTTGACAAATGTCAGGTAACACAAGGACGCTCCATAACAAAATTAATCATCTAAATCGAATGGTCTTTTGGATATTCAAAAACAATAGTTCGTCGGACACAAATTGTTGAAATTTTTGCTAAATTTCTCTTGAAAATTTTTATAGTGACGTTAGGAAGCAGATTTTACAGACTGGGTAAGTTTCGGTTTTAATCTCACTTCATTGAAGATAATTCAACGGAATATTATTAGACGTATTGAATAATAGAAATAATAAAATTTTTTCGTCATTTCAAGCGCCATGCAAAATAATAAAACTTGAAATAGCCAAATGGATTAAATGTCATTATATCGTCAAAGCCGAAAAGAAAATATAAAAATATATACATCGGGGCGAGTCTTGATGCGCTGGCCAATCAATCGAATGGCCTTGACCGTTGATTATGCATCCTTTTTTAATCCTCTTTTGGAAAATCTAGATTGCCGGTGCAGTAACGACTAATTGGTAGAGAGTACGACGTAAATAAAATCACGTTTACATACTAATATAGTGGGCTTGATCACACGATATTTCTACGGAATGAGAAAAGCGTGCAAATGAACGAGAACGCGCTCTTTGACATTTTCTTATAAAAGCCGATCAAATATCTGAATTTTATCTGTATCTCTCGATGCGAATCCAGAATTAAAATTCAAATGTTGAAACAAAATCCTCGTTTAATCGAGACTGCATGCGCGATGCTAATCACTCGTAAAATAAATCGATTTCAACGGTCCAAGGTTTTATATATCATTGATCAGGGCATGCTTTGATAAAATATCCTCAACCCTTCAATTAATAAGTTATTCATTGAATAATTTATGGAAAATATTGAATCTCTTTGTCTTTCTTAACGACTGTATGCCGACCGGATTCAGATTTTTATGCAAAGATAGATTTTTGTGCATATATCGAATTTCTTTGAACTTCGATGTTCAAAGATGGGAAAGAAGCAATTAAAATAGTTTGAATTCGCAATCGATGTTCGACATTCTTTTGCGACGTAAAAAATGATTTTTCAAAATCCGCGCTCCTGAAAAAAGTTCGTAACCAAAAGTGTAAAATCGACGCAATGCACATCGATGTCCAATGATGGAATGAATTTAATCGTTCTGAACAGCATTTTTTCATTTTCACGTATATTACCGGGACGCATTAAATGTATACCACGAGTTTTGTAGGAGCGAGAAAAACGAGGTGAGAAAAAAAGAGGATCCGCAAGAAGCCACCCATTGGTATGTTAGAGTTAATTATTATCTCCTTGAGGAGATATCAAGCCGAATTGGCGGTCACGTCACTGGAGATATTTGGAGGTGAATCTTTCAACGTTTCCTTTTATTTTTTTGCTCGAAGCTTCGCTTTCACTGAATAACTATGAAATCTATGTACAATGGAATTTGGCAAAAAATCAGCAGTGGAATTAGCGAATTTATTCTTCGATCGAATGAACGAATCGAATTCATGACTTTTCAATAGCTTCTTATTTCACGTGTTACAGACTTATGATCGCTTACAAGTACATTCTTAGTGCGATCGAGCATACAACAGTCTCAATTGTTTTCGGTGTGCAAAAGTACAGCACTGGCCACTTGACGATCGAAGCTTTGACTTTTTTCGTTGAGCACGATACATTAGCACGTGAATATTTATTGGCCATTCCACACTTTGCTCCGAATCTCGTTACAAATCCAATTGCGGAGCTCTGGCAAAATGAGGTAATTAGGTAAGTTCAGAGGCGCCTAATTGCGTAAACTTTTCTTTTTTATTTCTCGTTGTACCATTCGCGTTGGTTTACATCACTAAAATATTTATTTTTCTAAACAGAAACCACGAGATAAACAGAACCGTTTCAGATAGCCCTGACGTGACAAAAGGCCATTACTATTACTCAAGAATGGTGAATTTTCTCACTACGCTAAGAGAGCGAGAGAACGAAATCAGACTTTTAATCCGGTAAGAAGAGTATCAATTTTTGTTTTCTATTGAAAAAAAAATGAAACCCCCGGATCGGCTTTGTTGATGGACACTGTGATCATTCGCCCACGCAGGCAAGAACTATACAAAGAAAATATATCAGCTTCGAGGCAACAATTGATCAGCGTTGCGGCACTCGTTCTAGTGCTTCTTATAACACCGATTATTATTTTGCTCGTGAGAAATGCGACCATGACGATTCAACGATTTGCCGATGGTCTCATCGAAACTACAATTAATCTGAAGTAAAAAAATGATATTTCTCCTTGTATATATACATTTTAATTCCACATTTGTTTTCATTAAATTATAACTTGTCGTGCGGTTAGAGATTGAAATATTGATGTAAAAAGTACAATATTACGGTTGGTAATTCAACGAGAATGTCTAAAGTGGAAAAAAAAGAAAAATGTTATACAAATAAAGTTTGTCACTTGCACAGGAACGAAAAGGGGAAAAGCGACCATTTGCTATTCCAAATGTTGCCAGCGAGCGTGATAAAACAGCTGAAACAACAGCGACAGGTACCGGCAGAAAATTTCGATTCAGTTACGATTTACTTCAGCGACATAGTCGACTTTACGAAATTGAGTGCAAGCAGCACACCCATGGAGGTCGTGAACATGCTCAATTCGTTGTACAGGCTTTTTGATTCGAGAATACGAAAATACGATGTTTACAAAGTTGAGACGATTGGAGACTCGTATATGGTGGTGAGCGGGTTACCGCAGAGAAATGGTGATTCTTGTCTTATACCTACCATCATCCTTCACATCGTTCATTATTGCTGTTTACGAGTTTTTCAATATTTCATTCCATTGCTCGGAGTTACATACGTTTTTTCTTTAATTCAAAATGAAAGTGAATATTTTTGTTTGCAGGGAATCGTCACGTGGGTGAAATTGCTACAATGTCCCTGGACCTATTGGCAAGCATGAAGGCTTACGTGATTCCGCATAGACCGAACGAACAATTGAAAATTCGAATAGGAGTGAATACAGGACCATGCGTGGCCGGGGTAGTCGGTACAACTATGCCTCGATATTGTCTTTTTGGGGATACAATAAACACCGCCAATCGGATGGAATCAACAGGAGAATGCAAGTTGATTTCTTTCGTTTTACATACTGAAGAATATATACTTCGGTGTTTAAAGTAAATACTCCTGTGACAAGTAAATATGGTTGGACAAATAGAATGTGGAGATAATAATAACCTAAGTAATCCAAAAGATTTTAATCGATGGATGAGTATGATTGACAGGTCAGATTCGTTCGATATTTTTTCATTAATTGAATAATATTTTTGTTTTACAGCAATGAGGATACATATCTCACAAAACACGAAAGATTTACTCGATCTTGAAGAAGGTTACGAAGTTGAGCTCAGAGGAAGCATGGAAGTCAAGGTTATTGAAAAATGAAAAAAATCAAAATCCATTACCCGTTGCATTTGTATACACAAGAATTTCATCATTATTATTTCATTTATGGGCGATATGTTTCGGAACTAGACTCGTCACAACTGCGAAATTTCCCGCGAATTGTACAATAATTATCGTAAACCGAAACTCCCTATGAATTACTTGAATCTTGAATCCATTTTTTTCACCCTTACCCTCGACCCTGACTTGCCAAAATACGACGCACCGGCGGTATCAACTGCAGGGCTCATTCCGACATATTCATAGATAACAATAGAGTGAAATTTGAATTTTTTATTATTTGTGAGAAATGAGCACAAATAAAAGTCTCATTTTGTTTCCAGGGTAAAGGAAAAATGAAAACCTACTGGTTAGTAAAAAAAGATCAGTACCGAGTCGATTTTAACGAAGAGGACGAAGCATTATGTGTGCCGGACGCTATTGTAAAACCTGAATTCTTACGAATAATCGACAATGTTCCCGACGCATTATTATCAAACTCATAAATATTTCTTTCCATTCGAGGCATAAGAAAATAATATGATAGTACAAAATGTATTTTGACATGTGTTACACTGATACTAATTGTAAAATAATAAATAAAGGAGTGTAACCTTAACCGAATTCATCGGGTTTTATACTTTCAACGCTCGTTATTATACCGTCGATATTGCTAATTTTTTTTTAATAATTTCGTTCAAGGATTTTTAATATAAAATGAATGATCCTGAAACAGATGAAAGATGTAAATCATTCAAATCCATCTGGGTATGATTAAAGTGGGATTAAATGGAAAAACAACTCAGTAGCTATATCAATTCCGACAACTTATTTTTCTTCTAATTCATCGCGATGTTATTTGTCAATACTCGTATGGACTAATGGTTATATCCATGGTTGTCTTTTCTTCGTAAATTTTCAATGTTGAAGATCGAATTATTGTTCTTTTTCATACTCTATTGCTCGGCCTAAACGAGTTTTCGTTATCTTGAAACTATCACTCGGTGACATCCCAATTATCGGATCATTTAACAATGGTGTTTTCGCGTGTTCACGATCTGCCAATGCAATCTGTCAATTTTTAAAGATTTTGACTGTAAAGAAAAACGTGTTTTTCATAAACGTTGTGTTTTGGGCGTAAAGAATGTTAAGCGATTTAAATAAATGCAGAATAATTTATTGTGAAGATATTTTGTTTTTCATCCAAATGTAAAAGGGTAAGATTTATACGCCCTATAATTATTGTTAATTTTTTAAATGGAAAAGGTTTTTTTTCGAAAAATTAGTCCACTTATCAAATTGCATATAATTTGTTTCAATTTGGGATAATCTCGAATGGAATCAATTGAAAAAATAAATAACGAAAGCGGGAATCGATCTCTCTCAGCTGAGGAGCCAAAAGACTTATCACAGCACTGCCGCCGAAGTTTGTCCAATTATAGTAATAAAACTAATATACTATAAAAGTACTGTATTGGTACCGTGGCAGTACGCCGTACTAGTATCGTACCCTCACCGTACTTCCATATTATCAATATGATCAATATCACAATGAATTTCAGTCCACGGCGTACCGATATCGTACCACAATACGACGTACCCAACACGTCGTACTAGTACCGTACGCTCACCGTACGGCGGTACCTGGCAAGTACAGTATTAATACGCGTTCTGCTATATTACCAGTATTATACCAGTACGCTGGTTATCTGGAGAATGATAACACGTTAAAAAAAAACGGAATATGAAATTTGCAAACAATTCCATGGCACGTGTGATTGTAAATGCCACGTATATTACTGCGAGAATATCTGTGACACGAGCTCAAAGACTTTTTACGATAAGCAAATGTTCCGTCGGAATGTTCAACTCCACTCGTGCGATCGTCTTATTATGCTCCGAGAAAATTGGAGAGAAAATGAATATTTCAATAATGGTGCGAGTTCGAATTTCATCGGACGTCAGGTCAGACTCTATACAGCTTATTCCGTCGAGCTCGATTCCCGACGCTCGACGTCGAGCCGATTGTTTCGTTTGATGAGAATTGATTTACAAATGCAGGGCAGTCAAATATCCATGATGTTTTCGAACTCTTCAGGAAAAATGTTTCGCGTTTAATCCAAATTTAAATATCGTCTAGTCGGACGCAATTATTCGATATTACTTATTTTCATCAACTTTTGTTTGAGTTATCGTTGCTTAAACGAACAATTATTTCATCAAAACAAAAAAAAACTCATTGGTTTCCTCTCTGCGTTATATGTCGACACGAAAATTTGTGCGTTCGACTGAAATTGTATTTGCTTTGTCCGAGAAACGTTATAGTCGCGATGAGACCCAGCAAAATGGCGTAAAGGAATTTACAGAAAAGAAGTAGTCCTGCGATGAACGGTGCAAAGATCATAGACATAGCCTGAAAGCTCAAACCAGTGGAAAATGTTTCGCAATTGATGAAGGGGTAAAAGTTAAACAACCGTTTATCCTCCTTTGTTTCATAAAACTCCATTATTTTTTTGTAGCACTCTTCGCAAACGGTCTTTTCACATACCACATGCGACCCCTTGGTCGAGTTGATCGGTATTACCGAACCCTTTACGAAAAGACCTAAGTGGTACTCCAAATTGCCAATGACGAGAAAGTAATGATCGAGAAAGCCCAACGTCCCGCTATCAGCTTGACATCGTACCTCTACGGTATATAATTTTTTGCTCGATATTTCAGAATGATTCGTGCTATCGAAATTGTCCATTTCGCAAGTTTTACGAAATATTCGAAAATGGCTTCCTCAGAGAATATGAGATACTATTTAACGTTGATGAAATTCAGAAGAGAACTGTTTGTCGTTGCTTGTAATAGCTTGTGCCATCCCCCATTAAAATAGTGCATTAACGTGGAGTGGGATCACGCGGTGTCTCGGCTACGAGCGGATAAGATCGACGTGCTCACGCGAAAAAGTTGTGTTGAGCCGCGTCTGATCGCATATGTGCGATGACACCTTCGATTCTTTCGCAGAACATTGGTCGAACGCGTTCTCCACGCTCCGTACGGGGATCGATCTCAAGCTCAAATATACTTATAGAATATGCAACTGTTTATGGGTTCGAGTATTCAACCCCGAACCGGTTGTGCGATGTGCCCGTCGCTTACAGCCGAGGAAAAGCCCAGAGACAAAAGCGCAGAGAAAAGTCATAGTTATACCGTGTATACACGTTCATATTGATCGCCAAATTTCCTTCATCGGATCTTTAGTTTTCCGACTGACATAGTCGAGTCGGGATTTGTTTATTCCGTAACCACGCATGACTATTCCTGTCGCAAAGATTCGTACAAAAGCGATATTTAACCGCATGAGCATTTAGAATATCGTTTACACGTTGGCCAACACTGCAAGTATGACACTAGTCGCATATATGCTGTGCAATATCTTTTTCAGAATATACTATTCTCTCGTAAACGATAAAAGTTACAAAGACGTCTATCCACTCTTATGCGTCGTCATGCATGCTTTGCAGCGTTGTTACCACGAAGGTGGTGTTTTACGCTAGGCGCTTTTCGTCGAGGGTATATAAAAGAACGGTATACAAGACGTCTCTCGCGGCGAAATGTGGGGCGCGAAAACACAAGCCGGAGACTCGCAATCATCGAGCGAAGATAGACTAATGGACCATTTGTCCAAACAAGTATTTTCGGGCGCGAGTTCGAAGCGCGCAAAAATCGTTTACTCGATATTAGACATTTTCGCTAACAAGTATTTTATCAAAAAAGAATCATTATTTTTCTCTTTACGTCAGATGTCGGCACGAAACTTTTTGCGTTCGACTGAAGACGTATTTGCTGCATGCGAAATACATTGTAAATCCGACGAGGGTCAGTAGAATAGCGTAAAGGAATCGACCGGACAAAGCTAGAACTGCGATAAACGGTAGAAAGGCCATAAACATTGCTTGAGAGCTAAAACCTGTGACTAGGGATTCGCAATTAATGAGGGGGTAAAAGCCAAACAATCGTTTATCCTCCTTTGATTCATACAAATTTACTATTCTTGTATAGCACTCTTTGCAAACGGTCTTTTCACACACCAGATGCGATCCTTTGGTTGAGTTGACCGGTAATATAGAACCCTTCACATAAACACCCAAGTGGTACTCCAAATTGCCAATGACGAGAAAATAATGATCGGAGAAGCCCCACGCCGAGTGTTCAGCTTGACATCGTACCTCTATGGAATACGTTTTCTCGCTCGACCTTTTAGAATTCTTGCCACCTAAATTGTACATTTCTCAAGTTTTCGAGGTGCTACAATATCCTAAGTGTACAAGTCCCAAAGGGCCAATCCTCTATTTAAATAGGGCATTAACGTGGAGTGGGATCTCGATGTCTCGGCCGCAAATGGATGATCAATTTGTATATAATATAATGTGTCAAGATTGGTCGATTTAGCCTCGCTTGTAAAATTGTAGCGAGGATTTGTAAAAATTAGCATGACCATGGCGAACTCTGCAAATCCATGCTTGACTCTAGTTTAAGTTGGGTCACGAAATATCAACCGTTACGTACCTACGTCTCAATGATAAAGGTTGACCGAGCCAGCCGTTCATGTAGCACCAACCCGACCCGCTTTCCAGATGCACGGAGCTTCGGAGATTCGCGGTTCCACAACTTGACGAATTAGTCATTACAGGCGAGGCAACGGTCTGGCCGGTGCAAAATGAAAAAATGTTTAATACTTTGAAACTTATTGGAACAGTGTTGTGTTGACCAATGTGCGAACGGAGAATCCCAAGCAAATATATTGTAGCCGTAAAATACTGTTTGTATATTTTGCGCGTTGAATATCCGAAGCTATTGACTCATAGAATACATTCGTTTCATACTTTATGAGTATGGGCTACCAAGCCGCTAACGTGCGCGTCTCTTTATACTCCTCGAGTATAATTTTCTCGCCGGAAAATCTACTGGCAACGTTACTAGCTCTAATCATATTTCACGTTAGCAAGTTCATGCTGCGCACGGTAAAATTTTCATTGGATCATTCGAGGCAGGAAATCAAAGGATTGTGAAACAGTCGACTGAGACTTAGTGACGATTGCTCAAACTGCCTGGTAACAGTGGAGTAGTAATGTAGTGATGGATGAAGGGTTTAAGCGTCCTGCGCTATGGATGGAAAATAGATGGAGCGCTACTATATATGTGCGCATGTTGTTAAGTTTAAAATAAGTTAGTGGTCAGTGTGCGGAAGAAAATGAACGCTTATCCGCGTGAACGTAGCAATAAACATTGTTAATACTGAAAGTTGTTTTCCTAGTTCTCCAACCCTGCTAATTTAATAAATATGTATAACCGATAAGTAAAGCCGCGTGCCAAATGCTTGGTTCGTCGTTGCATAATCGTGACGAAACAGCTCGTGACCAGCGACAATTACCTAATATAATTGTAGAAACTCCTATTTCAATCGGCTACAATGTACTCGTAGGAACCGATCCATTTACCACGTGCTAACACTTGTGGTAAAATCATTCTTTTATATCGGGCATTCGTATAATCATGAAATGTTGTTTCGTAGCTTGTGCGATCAAGGGCATAATTTCAATACACGAAATTTTCATGGAAGTAACATGAGGAATGGAATAAAAATTTGAAAGTTTTCGAATTATGAAATTGGACAAAACATTTCAAACACTTCAATGTAACATGCGTACAAAGTTTTTCACTGTATGCGTAATCGTGAAATTCATCTCGTGTAGATTTGATTGCTTTGAACACTCCATTTCAGACAGACAAAAACTGATTCAAACTTTGGAAATCATGTTGGTTTCACTTTTGAAACAACTTCCATAAATATCGCTAAATATAAGCCATCATTGATGTTGAAAAAAAATCATTTATAAACAATATATAGCAAATATTTTTTTTCTACATTAACGTCTACAGGACCGGAAAGCCGCGATAGATTGGCTCGCCCTGTGGTATGAACTTTGTATATAGTTGATACGTGGTACCAGACACTTATTTGGGCAATTTTTTGGGGCGCGATTTTAACTTTTTTAAATCCTGGCCGTCTACAGGTGGAGCCATTTCTTTTGAAGAAATTTTGTCTACAGCTCGGCCAAGCCTGATCATATGTTTGTATCCACTAACTCTGCGCGAGTTTCTGGTTACACTTTCCGTGATCGTCTGTAACGGAGTAAGCAAATCACCGTTACGTTTGGCAATGTTGGGTTTATAGTTTGTTCTTTAAAAATGAAAACTTTGTTTTAACGTACGTATTGATGTGAAGAATTATCAAATTCCTTGAAGTCTTGACATTTGACGAGAGATATTATAACAATACCGAAAATCAGAATCGATATTATGGAAAAAGGAGTCATTTTTGTTAAAGTAAAAAGTGCGGTGAATTTTTTGTGAATAAAAGTCTGATCAACTCGCGACAAGCTCAAGAAAACTGAAATCTAAATCGGCAGCCTTGAGTTTTTATAACAGAAACGAACGTGGCGACTTTTCGAATTCTCATAGTACACGGAATATCTCCTTGTTTGTTCAAGTGTTTGGTTATTTGCAGGATATTTTATCGTACAGACATTTCAACACTTGTACATTCGAAATGAATTAGTTCATTAGCAACAGAAGGGTTACATTGGCGTAGCAGAAAAGCGTGTGTAAAATAGATTATGAACGTTAATTGAAATTTGCATAAGTATCCATTTATTTTTCGACAGTAATTCGATTTTTTTTCTCAATTTATGAAGCCCGATATGAATGAATATTAATTAAGGAGGGTGGATCGCGATGATACAATGTTGCCATGCTAAACCATGTTAAAAATATAAACAATTTCAAAATGATAAGAATTAAATAAAATTTGGTAAATGTATTCTTTAAAAATATATTAGAGAATATAAATTTTTTTAGATTTTTCTACCACATAGTTCTCCAGTAATTGAACACTAGAGTTCACGTGTATAGGCATAAAGTTTACGTATGTACAGTTATACATCTTGTGCATAAGAACTTCGATTTAACACTCAATTATTCGATAACCATGTGGTAAAAAAATTTGAAAGAAATTGCATTTGTATACTTGATACCAAAGAATGTTATCACCAAATTTTATCAAATTCTGATTATTTTGATTTCGTGATCCACTTTCCCTAAGAGTGTGGATCAGTCGACTAACCTCACTTGGAATTTTCGAAATCGAAATTCTTCGACACAGTTTGACCGATAAAAAAAGGCTCTGTCAGCCTACGCAGAACAATGGCAAAAATCGACTGACAGAGCCTTTTTTTATCGGTCAAACTGTGTCGAAAAATTTCAATTTCGAAAATTCCAAGTGAGGTTAGTCGACAGATCCATACTCTTAAGGATGTACAGGCGCGAAGGCTGTTTTTAGATAGCGCTCTAATTTTTTAACATCTTACAATCCAAGATTTCTTTTCTATGCCTGTGAAATTTCAAAACCCCTTAACAACTGTTTGATTTAAATATTAACAGTCAAAAAATCCAGAAATTAATATGTCGCTTATGGCCACAATCACTTACTGGCCCCTTCAACCATCTTTAACTCAAAATGTAATATATCTTTAAATTGGATGTCAAAGATTAAAACCATTTCTTATTGAATTGAATCACGCGGGATCTAATGGTACACTAAAAAATAGGGGTCCAACGACCATCTCAATTAGAAATTGTCGATCCACACTAAGCATGCAACGCCTCGCGGATTTTTCTTGAACTGCTGTTGGAGTGCAAAGCAGACGACCTGTCACGTAATATTAATGTCGTTAAGTGGTTTTTGGAGCAGTTATCAGCAAAAATGTACGTATTCATAAATTTGTCGGAGTTTTAAATACGACTGGTCCATGTTTCCAATGCTGCTAAATCATGCACAACTGTTAAAATTGCACTCCAATAGCGCCATTTTTCCGAGGGACACGAGCGCCGCCATCGGTAGTGTGGATCGCCAATAAAGAGTTGAAGACGACAAAAGTTACAGAATCTTGAAATTTTTCAGGCGCATTCTTCACTTGTCGTTTGTCATATATAGCGCAACCTATATCATATCGTCAATGAAAGTGACAGCTGTCCTTTTTAAGGTTATATATGGTAATCTCTGATCTAATCTGCCAATACTACGTTCAACGTTAGCAAACGTTGTCTTTTCGCAATGTACTATAGAATCATGGGAAAAACTCGGAATGAAATAAGTTCTATACAATGAACTCAACTTAACTATTATTCACGATTAAAAAATTAAGATAGTGTTTGTTTATTAACATTCTGCTATATATGAATGACTGAGATAATTCCTTTAAAAAATATATGGAAAGACTGTCATCTGACTAATACGACGCGCCCGTACATCCTCAAATAGAAACTAATCAATTGACAATCGTCCGGGAATTCAATTTTCAAAAATATATAAAAAGTTTCCTCACTGTTTTTTCCTCTACAACTGAATTGAGTAAGCGATGATAACATTTCATTATTGATGGAACTTCCTTGTTCGTTTACTCTGGAGTTTGTTTTATTCTCCAGTGCCCTCGTGCCTTTGACAATTGTTGAAATTCCTCGAATAATTCGCTGTTATTTTTAACCCTTTTACCTAATCAAATACCATGCATGCTTCTCGTCTTAAATTCATAATATATTGTTATGTAACTTTCAATAAAAAGTCGTCATGGACGACACAGTTCAACGATCGGCAGATCAAAACTCTTGCCTTTCTTTTTGCTTATGCTCATCCGTTGTCTTTGTGATTATTGATTTTCTCTTTCAATTATTATCGTTATTATGATTCTTATTATTATTCCTATTATTATCATCATCTTCATCAACATCATTCGTAGATCAATCATGATTGAAAGTACTCGGTTGTTATTGAAAAATTCTATCGTCCCGATCACAAATAAATACATTTAATTCACACAAAAGTATTCAATACTCAATCGCAAATAATTATGCTCCCAATCGATATTTGGATATCAAGTTGTTTAACATAAAAAAAAAAAAAAAAAAAAATAAAGTTTCTCGCTAACTTACAGCGTCACAGCAAATCCTTGGATGTTTTGCAGAGTTCGCAACATCAAAGAATAAACTTATGATGGAGCCGATGCTCTTTGAGACAGGGCATCGAGCAAAAACGATTTGAATTGTATTCAAACGGTACCAGACCAGTTATATCAGCACCACACTGAAAACAACGCAACACAATCACTCCGCCCTGCTGTTGCAATCGTTGTTCCGCTGCCAGAGCCCGCTGAAAACAACAAAATACTTATGTTTTTTCAAAGTGCACAGTATGTTGAAGATGTTAAGAATGGTATAAACAAGCGAAATTTACCTTTTCCCGATCACTCAGACTGAGAAATCTCTGTCGAGATTCTTCCTCCTTGCGCTTCACTTCGAACTCTTTTTTCTTGATTTTTTCGCGACCACGTTTTGCCCTCTTCTGTTGTTTCTTCTTTTCCATCTCCTCCTGCTCCATTTCCAGCGTCAGTGGCCCTGGTATTTGAGATTTGTTGTAGTTGTATTTATCCGGATTTTCACCCATGAAACGTCGGAATGATATTCTAGTCTCTTTGTCCGTTGTTGCAGCATAAGGGGTCTGCAGTTTTTTGTTCTTCTTGCATGGATCAGAACCGTACTCGAGGAGGGACCTAAATAGAAGTACAAAAAATGCAGCGTTTCTGGTATATGCAATTGACACTGTTGTCTCTATCACTATCGTTTTTCGTGCGACTTCGTTGATTTTACAAATTTGTTTTTTCCGTTTGAAAAAACTTATCAGTATTTTCTTCTTATTAATTATATTTTCTTCAAAATAAAGTACTCCTTTGGATTATCAGTTAGATAAAAAGCCAATATCTAACGAATTAACTTTTTTTCGTAAATTCCCATTTACCAAACGCATTTCAAGTGTCCGCCGATAGCAGCCAGGTGCAACATGGTATTTCCCTCCTCATTTGGTTCATTGAGAACTTTTGTTAAAGCATCGGCTCGCAAAATAGCGGGCTTGTCCGTTTGATTTTCGTGCATTTCATCCATTTCATCTTTGAGTTTTTCACACCTTTTGACCTCTGCCAACAGCGTATTCCAGAGTTTTCCGAGAGATTCGTTGTCCCCTGATTTACTTGCGTCCCACAATTGCAATTTAGTGCTTGTTAAAATTTCGTTGATTGGCAATTCTCCTGAAAAGTTATTTATCGTCGGCCTTATTATTTACGAATTTACCGCCTGCTACTTAAGGCAATTTATTAATCGTACGGTCGGTAAAAGTGGAAATTCTGTTACACGTACGTTTTATCCGGAAAGCCTTGATGTATTAAAGATAATATGAGGCACACGCTATTCTTCTTTCAACGGAGAAGAATGCGTAACTTTTTATTTTTTTATTGAAATATGAAGGATCTCCGAGTAAAACGTGTATCTGTTAGTCAGTTATATGTCTTGCACACAAGCAAATAATTCATCACCTTAAGGATCGGTCAGTATTTCGTAATTGCGAGTACGAGAGGAATAACTACAAATTTCGAAAGTCAAGTTCTTCGACACGGTGCGAGTCCTTTTCGCGCTTTGAAACATTTCGACTCACCTTCGACACGTTCTTTTTTAACTTTTCGCTTCTGTCGTTTGATATTTCGAATTTTCACGTGTCTCGGAACAGTATTTTGGAATGCGAGTAAATGATCGTTCAAATCGACTTCACAGTCTTGAGTGATTAATGGAAAATCGATTGCCACATTCTCCGTATAGTCGAGTTCCGATCCCGACGAGTACTGAGCTAATTTAGCCACAATATCTAGAACCGAACAAAAATAAAGTTGTCAAAAATTGGAAAAAATTCCGGAATTCAGCCATTTTGCATGAAATAAAAATTTGAAAAATTCAAAGACGGCTCCAAGTTTTCGGAATTTGCGTTGAAATTACCGGGCAGTGGACGACGCGGACTCTTCCGTGGTTTGGCTCGATCTATATGAGCACGAGGACTTCGATGTTGACGTTCTCCAGTGCCTACTTGAGTGGAGTTACCCCGAGAATTTTTTCCAGACTCTTGTGATGAATTACTCGCGTCAACTACTGTCGGATCCTCGCAATTTTTAGAGAGACTCTCCATTTCTGGTATTTCAACAAGCAGATCGACTTTTGGAATTCTTTTCCGAATTGGCTGACGAGGTGAGATTGGAAAAGAATCAGTAAAATCAGCTGCAGAACCTGCCAAAAATGAAATCAATTTATAACGATGAAATAAAAGACACGCTAGAGCTTATATGTTTAATGTAGAAGTGGGCTGTGAAGTGCCACACTTCGCTTTTCCAAGCTGAACGGTTTGCAATTAGAGCTTGGGCCCACTCGATTCGGGAAAAGGGTTATAGGGGCAATTCACATGTGGAAAATATTTTTGAGCTATTATTGCTGATCGTCAGGGACAATATGGTCGAGTTGTAATAGGTGCCGGATCACAGCAGTATCAAAAGAACCGAAAGGGGAAATAAAAAACTAGCAAAAAGCGGAACCCTCGAGAGGGAGATGGCCAGAAAGGAGCCAGGTAGGCGTCACACTGGCTGTTATGAAAAGGGAGGCAAACAGACGGGCTGAGAAGAGATTTTTGGGTAACTCTCACAAACCTCGATAGGAACCTGAGCTGAGATTGATCATAGGACTAGTGACGGGGCACTGGTTTACTCATATTGAAGTGCAGGGGATTAAAGGACGTCAGAGGTACTCAGGTTCTCCGTGTTCTCGATGAATGCGAGCCTGAGCGTCCGGTAAAAATTGAAATCAATTCATCTAGTACGTCAGATTCATACGCAATAATATCTCGAAGATGGTTAAGTAGCGAGTTTTTTCAACACTCCGTTCTTAGTTGTGAAAAAGATCTGATCTGTTGAGTATTTTGCGGCAATTGGATTCGTGTTCAGCTCGGAAAAATTTGTTCAATACACCTAGATACATCCCAGGCATTAATTTCATGCCCTTTAGTGTAATTCATGTCTTTGAGTAATTAAATAACGATTTGGTAATACAAAAATTACCGTAAATTTCAATGGTGCTGAGAACGTCGTAAGCTCGTTTTACTTCGCTAAAAGTGGCTCGTCTTGTTGGAAATGGCAGTGGTCTTAGTCGTACGTCATTTTTATCGAACAGAGAATTTTTACCACCGAAAAGTATGGAACGATTGTGAGGTCCAACCGCACGATAGAGTATCAACGACGAATTAGCGATGTGCGAAGTCCAAGAGCCGAGGATTGTTTGAATGTGCTATAATATAAAAAATAGTGTATGAGAAATATTGCTTCAATCAGATCATGCGCAAAAAAAGACTCTTCAATTAATAGTCAAAACATTTAAAATTTTTTTTAAAAAAAACCGATATTGCGATGTTTATTGGACTGACCAGTATCAATAAGAACAATAATTGAACGGAACAATAACCAGAATAGATGAAAACAAAAGTGGCAGAATATGAAAGTCAAACAGATTAATAAAACCTGAGTGAAAGCAGCTTCATTGTAGCGTCGTAAGCTAGCTCCTGCACTTTTTGGATGAGACCCCATTGTTCTTTGGTCTCGCGAACTTTGCGACGAACCTTGTTTCGCTCGAACAGTGTAGGAATGAATAGTTTTGTGCACCAGAGCTTCGCCGTCTGTGAATAAGTCGCCAATTATTAAAGACGAACCTCCGCATGTTTGAAACATTTAAAAAAATATATATATATCCCAGCACAGAATAGGCACAAACGGACCTTGAAAAACAGCAGCTGCAAAATGTCCACCGCCCACCATAATAACGGTCCATGTTGTTTTAATGCCGCTTTCAATAGCTTGGGCGATCATTTCATTGTCAATTTCGGGGATTGCCTAAAATATTCATTCATCTAAGAACAATACTTTTTTTCCCTTCATTCTTCCTTCTATTTTTCCTCATCGATTCAATACCTTCTTGTTGTGGAGTAAACACCTGTAAATGCTGAATATGTCGCCGTCATCGTTTTCAAAAAATACTTTTGAATGACGACTGGCAATAGCAAGCAAGGCTTCCATCTTTTTTTTTTTTAATGCTTCTTCGTCCATTTCCGTATCTGAGCCATCCGATATTGAGCTGCTTTGCTTCAATATTTTCTTATCACTTTTTTTAGTCTTGCCAGAGGGTGTCCCAGTTTTCACATCAGAGTCTGTTCCTTTTGTTGTTCCACTCGGAGAACTTCCATTTTCCGAAGTTGCTGTTTCTTCTTCGTTCTCTGATTCCATTTCACTCCCCGACAAACTTGAGACATCATCTGTTGAATGGTACAATTCAGTCCAGCAAGATTTTTACTCATGCCAATGCGATATTCATTATTATGTGATATTTACCTACTCTGTATTATTAATTTTTTTTCGGTTTAACAATTCCAGTTTTAAGGATAACAATTTTTTTTCATATTTTGGCAACCGTCAACTATAGATTACTAATCGCTGTACTGAGAGAGGTTGGGTACTGAGACAATTAGGAATGGGAAAAAAAAATGCTCGTTAAACTTGAAGGAACCGAACAGGTTTTATGTGGTTAAAAATGTTAACAATTCATTAATGGACTAATCTAATCATGATAATAGAGTACAAAGCTCTATGTATAAAGGATTCAATGAGACTACCTCGAGATATATTTTATTTAAATGATAAACTGTAGCAAAGACAATGTTATTTCTGATACTCCAAATTCAATTCTACAAGTTTGTGGCTATTCGATTATAAATTAGATATGACTTTGCCTTGCTCTATGAATTTACAAATTCTTTCAAAATAGTGAGCGAGTATTGTCAAAATACAGCCTGAGTAATTTGGAAGATCACAGACATCGAGTTGACAGTCAGCATTACAACTATTCTGCAGTAAATGATGCTGAAGTTTGCAACATTGAGGTCCAACGAAATGAAGAAAAAAACATTTGTTATTCACCAATTTTTGATTCTACAGAGTATCGGTGCAGATTGAAAAACTACGAATTACATGCAAATTCGGCAGGGAACGAAATTGGAGAATTATTGGAATTATTGGAGGCTTTTATAGATCATTTCGTTGGACTCCAACGTTACAAACTTCAGCGTCATCTGCAGTAAGACAATTATGCTGTGTATTATAGGGGTCGCATAGTTGATAATATTAAATTATATAATAAACAATGAATATAATTACCATCTTCAGCTAAAAGACTAAAACCATCTTCCGTGACAGACTTGAGACCAAGAAGTCGTCGTTTGAGATTATAACGATGCCAATCCAATTTATAATGGAGTCTTTGCTGTGATTTATTTTCAAAAATAATATTGCAAAAAGAACAACATAAAGAATCCGATACTACCAAATCCTCGAGTTGACTCAATACAGCCTCGGCATCTGGCACTGGACAGATTTAAATCGCGTCATTTATAACCTCGAAATTTTGTGTTTTTGTACTGTGTTGAGTAGTTTCGATGGATATAATATATATGAGCACGGTTGTTTTTGTAGAGGATATTAAAATTATAAACTCCAACAAATTACTTACCCGATGATGATTTCGATTGCATGCATTGCGCAACTTTTATCCCTTTTGTGATTCTATCAAAATCTCTTTGGTTGTATATTTTAAACATTTGATGATCCATTGCAGACGATTCTTTACGAGCACCGATTGTCTTTTTCAACTTTATTGTTATTTTTTCTTGCAAAATATTATAATATAATTACGTAGAAAATTATAATTATTTATGTCCGAGGGCTATCCGAAAGAAATAACTAAAATAATATACAACTGCTGAGCGGAACGATAGCAATCCGATACTTCGTTCGTAAGATAAATACTGGCAACTGGCAGCGAGCGAAAGAATCGCAAAGTAGAAGGGGAAAAATGGATATCTCCGAATTGCGTCATCTCATACAACCTGTATGCTGATACTCAGAAAAGGTCTGTTTGCTTACACAATTTGTGAAATTCATTTTAAAATACTGTGCAACGAAAAATGTTTCAATAATCTGTTAATAGTTACTACTTTTCTTTTTTTTCTTGTTTTTCTCTCGCGGTGAACGGTACAGCGAGACGGAATGGTGACGGCTTTAGAGAGGGTAATGAAGAACCAGGAGGCAGAATAAATTATGAGAAACCAAGGTAATTGTGTTTTATTTTCAGGAGGCGATAGGCGCCAAATAAATGATGAATAATGTGAGAAACAGGCGTGCTCCGAAGAGACACTCGTAAAGCTGTGGCGTAACTCCCGAAACCTCTCACACAGCTCATTCGCACACACAGGCGTACTCACACAGACGCAATCACTGGGCACTAGTAGTGACCTAGGCCACACACACAGATTAACACGCAGCGTAACTATACGATGGTCTGCACGGTCTGCACCGAGTATGCACGCGACTTTTTATCCCGGGTGCATACACACGATGTAGAAGCTCCCGCGTCCGGTTACTTCCAGCCTCGTGCTCAGACTAACTTCTTCCGCCGGCGCCAGTATTCCAAGATGGCTCCTTCGGGAAGCCTCTATACCCGCGTGATTTTTTTATTTTTTTTTTATTGAGAATGTACAACAACGTACATAGAGGTAGAAAAAAAAAGTAGAACAGCTTTAGGACGTCTGTCCCATCTATAGCTGAGAGTACGTAACTTTGGTTTGCGCGGGCTCTCGTGTATAGACGCGCGTCTCCACATTTCATGGACGTCGGTCCTTAAATTATGACTTACTACTAAAACTAAAAACTAAGCTATATATTGTATTAAACTTTATAATAAAACATAAGACAAAGTAACAGTTTTTTCACTGATGTGAAAGAAGTTAGCGAGGTTGATAAAAGCAACGTGATGATAAACTTATATAGTATGTCTTTCAGTTATACTGAAATGTTAATTTTCGACAGGAACTTATTTCCAATACATTGCAATGAACTTGGCTCCAAAGTGTGTAGAAGGGATTCGGACGTTACACGGCAAAAAACCAGATTTTTTCTGCCATATTTCTAGCATTTCTGGTCTTTCTTGATTGTAGAGAGGGCATTCCCAAAAAACGTGATTCGGAGTTTCATCGGCTTCGCCGCAGTCACACCTTGCTGAGGGAACAATATTGAAACGGTTAAGACTGGATCTCAAAGACGTATGATTAGATCTCAAGCGGTTCACTGAAACAATGACTTTTCTACTAAGGTTACTACTATGAAACCAGGGGCGGCGACCACGATAATAAAAGTTATTAAAGTAGAAACCTCCTTTCTCCCTACTACTTTCTAAGCACCATTCGTGAAATCTGAATTCCACTTTGGATTTCCATAAACTTGTGAAATCTGCTATCGACTGTCCGAGCTTGCAGGCCTCTTTAGCTGCCTGTCTGCTAGTTCATTACCCGTAATCTCCACATGAGCGGGAGTCCAGAAAAGTTCGACTGATTTACCGTCATTTTGGAGTCCTTTTAAAAGATTCTTCAAATGCATGACTAAATAGGACTTGCATCCTAGATTCGGTGAAGAGGAAATTGCTTGCAAAACACTTTTCGAGTCTGAGAAAATAGTAAAGCTTGAGCCCTCCAGTCGCGAGATCCACCTCAGAGTCTCGGCAATAGCCATTGCCTCCGCGGTGGAAATCGACGCAAAACCAGCAGCTCTGAAACCTCGAGTTATCCCTTCAAACGGTTTCACTGATGAAAAGCCGACGAACTCGCTACTGGGTGTTTTCGATCCATCTGTATGAATATCCTGTCCTTCCTCAAATGAAACCACTGGTTGAAAAAATATTAGATCATATGAATACTGGTAGTAGAGAGGTTTATTTGAAGTTTCCAAAAGATGAGCATATTGCTCGAATTCTCGGAAACATTCAACCATTGGGATGTTTCCATCACGGTTGATCATTACTGGGTTATCTTCAATTTGAACTATCTCTTCCAAAGCGGAGAGTAGTCTATGCTCGCGATTATTAGCAAAAGTTTTAGATAAGAAGTTTTCGAATTGTACTGTAATTCAGGTATTTTTTATCTAATGCTTTGGGCATTCCATTGAACGATACTAAGTTTGTGTTCCTCTGTCCGTCCATTTTTGGGATGAGTGTGAAGGTTGATCATCTTCTTTAACCTCTCTAGTAAGAGAATGGCGTTGTTATCATCTGCGAGTACTTGGGAAATGGTGATTAATCCCTCCATGATTTCTTTGGGTAGTTTCCTGAACCCTTCTCCAACTATATTGGCGAAAAGTTCTTGTCGAAAATCTTGTTTCCGCGTATCATACCGACCCCTTGATGTCGAGGCCTGATTTGAGGTGCTTGCTTTGTCATTCCTCTCAATAGCGGTGGAAAGTTTGTCGCCGTTTTGATGGGGACGTTAGGGCGTTGAATAGTCCCTTCTTTAGTTTTTTTCGCGAGCAGATATGGTAAGTTGTCGTAAGCCATAATCCGGTTTATTTCTTTTTGTTTGCAAAATGTTGGACACGTTTTATCTAAATTGCTGTGGTTTTCACTACAGTTTATGCATTTAGCATCAAGTTCACACATTTCTGGCCCTCTTGAGTGTGATAGGGACCTCCACATTTCAAGCAAAGTTGCGGCCTTGAGCAGTACTTCTTCGGGTGTCGTAATTTTCCGCAGTTATAGCAGATTGTGACAGATTCAATATACGGAATGACCCTTACTCGAGTTCTCCAGATAAAAATGTCCTCGGGCAAATTCTTGCCTCTGATTTCGACATAAACTGATTGTGCCCGTGTCCCATCTTGCCACACGGGACGACCGTCAACGATCGTTCGTTTAGGCAGGCGACGAAGGCTTATAACCTCTATTCCTTTGTTGTCTTCTTCAATCGCCTCCTTGAGTTCGTCGATTGTTATGTCGAGAGGAATATCAAAAATCTTGCTCTTCCGAGAGAGAGCATATTGTGAGACGAAAGTTTTCAGTCCCATTTCTGTTAAAAACTGATTCGAAATAGATCGATTTGCTTCGTTTCGAGAGGTGAATGTGAGAAATCCACTCGTTTTTACCGTACGTGTCAAGCATGTCGTATTTGATATTTGATTTTCTCAACTTCTCTGATATTTTAAGAATGGGGAGAGCAGGATCATCTTTATTTTTTGAAAGAAACTTGACATGAATCACATACGGGCCTTTATCTTGGTGCTGATATAAACGGACGTTTTGCATACCCTCTGGTGTTTCTTTGTTACCTGTTGCATTTTGAGAACGATTTACCTCAGACGTGTCTTCTTTGTCTTCAAAAATTCCGAATGGATCGTCATTATTTTTCACGACCTGACCGTCCGGTCCTTTCCTTTTTTTGAATTTTCTTGATTTTTGGTTTTGTTCTTACTTTTAGTTATTTTGGGTTTCCCGATTAACGGTAAGGAAACCTCCGATGTTTGTGATTCATTCGTTCCTTCTTCTTCGTCAGAGTTTAGTCTCTTCTTATATGTATTCTTTTCTAGCCATTCCTTATAGCCAATCCCATTTTGGGTCTGATCATTTTCCTTCAAATGTTGTGTGGCGAACTCATCGAAATCAGATTCCTTCGTTCTGCTTGGGCCGGGTAGCGTCCCGTCCAAGGGTGAGGGGTTATGTGCAGCCGTGCAGCAAAAATTCTATTTCTCTTCTGTGTCGCAAAACTATTTCTTTAATTGAAATCCACCAGTCATCAGCGTCACTATCCTCTTTATTTAAACTTTATTATAGAAGAGATCTTTGAAAAAAAGGCGAAAAACTGAAAAAGAAACGGCAACGAAAAGCAAAAAAACGTGCGGTCCTCGACGTGATTCGATCCAATCTTCTACCCGCGTGTTTCTTTATTCTCCATGCTTTCGTTCTTGGCATAGTGGCGCCATCTTTTCGTACCACCCATCACGCAACCCAATTACTCCGATTCACACTCACTCTAACAAATCCGTCTGTTTTTTATTGATTTACTAATGCGGAAGAAATTTCTGGTTATTCTTTTATCGTCATCAAATATATATTTTCGGATTGGCTTATTTATTTACACGATTGGCAGATGTTTCAATAATAATAATCATATAATACATTCTTCAGTATTCAGTATGATTGATTAGCTTTATTCACTTTTTGACATTGTACACGATGCGTTCAGCTTGAACGCTTTCGAGCTGCTCACACCGCGCGCTACTGCACCACTGCACTATATATGAAATCAGTATTACTGTACCTCGTATATTTTTGAGCAGCTTTAAGCGCTAAAAGTGTCCAAGTTATGAACGCATCCATAAAAATAGAGTATATTGTTTTTGCTATGTTGTCATTCAAACTTGTTGGTAACGAATAAAAAAAAACTTAACGCAAAGATAAATTTCAAATTCATTGCTGAAGTAAGTTAATTCTTTCTTAAGTGAACAAAAAAATGAAATGGAACTGAAAATATTACATGGAATAGTGAAAAAAACAAGAACCTTCGTAGTAAAAGCCAAGATTTATAGTTTCATTAAGCTGAAAAGTCGCTTTTTATAAGTGATGAAACTTTGAGTTTTACCAAAACTCAAATGATCCTCAAACTCACATTCCCGTAGAACGAAGTTTCTCATACAAAAAGAAATGAGACTGTATAGTTAAATGATGAACGAATGTAGCACTTTCAGATTATATTGTTATATACATATACATGTTGTAATAAGCATTTTTCAATAGACAAAATCCGGATAATCACGCTTAACTGGTTGATTATTTGTTGTTGTCACCGTTGAAAAAAATCATTTCTAGAAATAATTGAATTCGGCCGCTTCTTCTGCATGGCAACGAAGAATAGTGAAAAATATATGGAGCAAAAACAAAAACAAATGACAACAAAAATAAGATAGCATGACGATAATTCTGCTTGAAAATAGTTTGGAAGAATATGCGATATTATTTTGAACTAGCAGACGGTGAATCAGTCTTGAATAAATAATTATAAATTATTACATATAAATATAAATACACTGGTTGTATCAAAGCTTTTTTATCAAAGTTTATAAAATGTATTCGTATTTCCGTACTTATCTAGCCATTGTTTGCTTTTCTTTATACGAATGGAGAAAAAAAAAGAAAAAAAAACGAAAAATCAATAAGAATATGCTCTTTTTCGCTCTTGCTCACATCAGAACTATCTTCTGGTTATAATCTTAATTTTAAATTGAACAATTTCAGTAATTTTTTCAATTTTGTACACTTTGAATGAAAACAATGCACCAATCCGTTTAACGCAACAGACAAATACTTAGTTATCCTGTTAAGAATACCCACGTTGCAAAAAATTGTTAACTACTCTCGTTCTATGCTATTGATTCTCATAGATAGAGTACGATGAAATTGTATTCTCAAAACGGAAGAATTTTTTGATGAAAACTGATTTTTCAGGACAACAAAAAAAAATCATAAATATACATTTTATCCAGATGTTTTCATGGATGAAAACGCCATGAGAATAATCACGCTCTACTCAATGTACAATCAGTTCCTGCTGAATACATTGACGTTGTTGACGTTCAAAAACGCAGTAACACTTCAAATAAATAATAATAAATAATAATACGATAATTTTTAAATAGTAGTTTTTCGAAGATCCCACTTAATCCTCTTCAAAGTTTCACGACGTGCCTCCAAGTTATCCGTGGGGCTACAGACACATGTAGATGAATACTAAGATACCGTTGAATATTCCGATTAAATAGTTTATTTGTAGTCTCGAGCTCTCCACGAATCTGAAATGAATAAAGTACGTTTATTTAAAATTATTTTCACACTGTTTTTCCTTTTTTGTTTAAAATTGCAATGATAACGAACCAAAAACTTCTTGCCAATTTATTAGTCAGATGTAGAGCAAAAGTTTTTCACAGCAAGATTTCAAAAAATTATAAAAATAGATATAATCCATGTAATCGAAGAATAAGCCATCAAATTTATTCCTTAGTCTTTGACTAAACTTTGGTAAAATTTTCAAGTGGCAGGGAAATTTTGATATTTTTGGTTCGTCTATGATGCAATAACGTAATGGGATATAATATTTTATAGCAATGTATTAAACACTTGAGGATGCATTCGCACTATTTTAAGACTACCAAGCAATTATTCACACATAAGTAGAAAAAAATAAGACGGAACAAGTACGAAGCACATGCTGATGTGAAACTCACTACTTGTCTGTCCACGTCCTGCGGTGAAAAAAACTAAGAAAAAGAACATGAAATATGTCAAAGATTAGAAGTGTCAAAAGCATTGTGAGAGTTTTGCATATTGATAAAGAAGAGAGAACAATACATTTACATTGATGGAATGCAATAACAATCTTTTTTGTACTTGTTAAACAGCGTCACTTCTAACGATATACTCATCTTCCACAGATTTACCTTTTGGTACTGGAATCAATGTTGGAAAAACAGGTGAGCTACCTTAGATGGTAACAGAAAAATTTACTCTGTGCATTTGACGGTTCTAAACATTCACTTGCAAATTATAGAAAGGAAAATTCAATCGACAGAAACGAATTTTGGGCGAATTTCGGGACCAATCATATTTTTCATACTCTTGAAATGCAAAATTATAATGTTGCATAATGAACGAACTGATTGTTTTTGTGCTCCATGAATGCAAGTTTCTTAACAATGTTATAACAGCATTAGGTACCACGAGCCGGCTACTATTAACGATTACAAAGATACTTCCGGTTTCTATAGTACAGGTGAAATTTACCTTTTTTTTCTAGGACTGAAAGGTATGGGTGGATTAACTCCAGGAATATCGCTGTCCTTGTAAATGATGAACCAACTGAAAGCCACAATCCCAAGGCCGCTCAAGAGCGCTCTCAACAACCAACTGTATTTGTGCGTTATTCCAACGTAACCGCTTGCCATAGTATCCGCGTGTTCTTGACTTACGTTCATCAATCTTTTACTTGATGCCTTAGAATGTTGCTTATCGAAATTTGACAGTTTTTGAGAGTCTCCAAAAATGTTGTACATACTGGGAAATGCTGACAAAGCCTGCCCATTTTTTACCATATTCGAAACATGTTGCATACCCGAGCCTGAAGGGAAAGACAAAACCGCCAGAATCGTGGTCAGACGGAATGCCCAAAAACTGTTTTCTTTCCTAATTATTAAGAACTTTTTCAAGATTAAATAATTCTTTGTAATTAAGCCAAATGATTTCTTTAGATTTCTCAAAATTTTTTCTGATCATCGAATCGTTCCATTATTTTTTATTTATATTTCAGAATATGTAATATTCTCATTACGTTTATCCTCCAAGTTTTTCATCGCATACTCAAAGTGTTTTTATGGGAAATTCATGAGTGCATGTGCTGATTTACCATTTAAATAATTCTTTTTATTTAATTCTCCATTTCAAATTTCATCACAATATTTTTCAATAATAATGATCAATAGTCCAATGGTTACGAAAAGTTACGATTTAAATTTACATAAATAGGTCAAAGGAATAACATTCGTGAATTTAATCCCAGAAAAATCGATTGATACAGCTAAAGATATTAGTAAAAATACAACAATTACTGTTTTGCTTTTTAATGGAAAATTTACGTAAACAAAATCGAAATCGAATCATAGTTCTTTATTTTCCTTTTTCCTTATGTTGTGATGACACACGTATAACGCGTGTCAAGGTCGCGCGACCTTGATTAAACCGAGCCTGTCCTCATTTTAGTTATCATTGAAGCTTACACACGAAAGCAAAAAAAGAAAAAATAGAAAATATTGCTATGTGATTAAACAGAATTCGCCAGGTAGCCTTGAGGAAATTCGGTTACTATAGAACGGGTGAAAATACGAAAAAATGCATGAAAACACTGAAAAAATACGTATATACATTGTAAACAAAAGGAGCAATTTAGATGAGTTGGGCAAAAATAACAAGAAATGGGTGTTATTAAACAAGGAGAAAAAGGACGAGAAACCAGAATAAAAAATTTCAAACTCCACAGTTACCATAATTGATGTAAAGTTTTCCAGCGACAATTGCGAGGGAAAGTACGACTAGAAAGACGGTAAAAGTCCACTCGTTGATCTGAAAATTCATCGAGATTTTCCGCAACTTCGTGTCACCGGTACTGATGACACCGTTTTTCTTTCCGTTTTTTAAATACTCGGTGAATGTTTTCTCAACCATTATGACAATTTTTTTAGCTGAAAGATCAAGAAAAATATTTTAAAAAAAATTGAAAGAGAAATTTTGGGTTATTTATTATTTATACTATGACGGAATTCTCACTTTTAGAGGCGTTCGTACAAAAAAAAATAACACACTGGTCGATGCCTGGAAGGCAAGGAACACACACTTATTTGCTATTTGCTATTAAACGCGTTAAACTTAAGCTTTACAGTCAGAGACGCCTGAAACGACGCAACGCACACCTCAGCGTCCAATTCCCAAAATAAAAGTGCGATACACGGGGACAAGAGACAAACAAACCATGGTCTTATATACAAACTCCGGTACACGATCCCTCTCACTCATACACAGGCAGGACTTACGTTAAGAGCGTCAAGAGATGACACCAACGCAGGACCGTAGCACAGTTTTAAAAGACCCCGTTTTACGATTTTTTGATTTTTCCGAAATTATTTGCCGCCATTGGAAAAATTATCACTGTGTGAAAGGACATTTATCAATTAAGAAGGAATTTGTACAATTTTTATCATTTCAAGTTCGTATCTTGCCGTTCACATATATTTTTTTGAAAAATTGAACCAAATGCGATAAACATTCTGTGTTTATGTTTTTTATAGTATTGCTTAAATAATTCCCGGACGTTCGTTATGCAATATCAAAATTCATCTTGAATTTATAGAATTCTTCCTGTATTTCTTAATTAAAGGCTTTCGTTATCAAAAAATTCAGTTTATATTTCGACACAACGACAACAACGAATTATAAACAATAATAGATCACGAGAATACCAATGATTTTTGTTTTTAACGAATAAGTAAAAATGCGTCTAACATATTTTAATACATAATATTTAATGTGTTTGAACATTGGAATTTAAAATATAATAATATTCTGGAGATATACTTTTATAATCGCAATTAAAATGCAAGACGTTCGAAAATGGTGGTTCCGGTGTCATAATAAAGCATGAAATACAAATATGCCGAAAATAACGTGAGCTTACGTAAAGTTCTTTCCTTTTGTTATTAGTATAGGCGGAAACGTCGAAAACAAAAATTCGAAAGAGCATTCGCGAAGGAACGTGAAAGAAAAAAATTTCGTGCAATTTTATTTTCGGTGTTGGGTCGCTGTGGTCGCTGTCGATATAGATCGT
This sequence comes from Venturia canescens, assembly GCF_019457755.1. NCBI lineage: Eukaryota > Metazoa > Arthropoda > Insecta > Hymenoptera > Ichneumonidae > Venturia > Venturia canescens. Next base: position 24,396,256 of record NC_057424.1, on the reverse strand, counting down.
TGTTTTGTGTATTGCATGGGACGTGCAATTAATAAAGGTAAAAGAGTTTGTATAGAGTTAATAACGCAGTAATAATGATAATATTAATGAATAAAAAACGTACAAATTATGGAGGGAAAAATAAAATGACGTAACGGTATAGGAATGAAATATAAGCTTGGGAAAAAAGCTAATTAAAAAAAATCACCTCGAATTCACGAAGATGCGGAGGGTGGAAGGGCGATAAAAAAAAATATAGAGAATGCAAATAGGGCAAATAGTAAAACTTGCAAGAGATGGCGTTAGTTTGTATTTCGTATGGGGAAAAAAAGAATTGGTGCGCATGCTCTTTATGCGGCGTGGACCGTACGGTGGCGCGGGAATGTGATGGAGCGGCGAGTCGTTGAATCAGGAGGTTCGAAGATGGCCGCGTTTGGCGTGTTGCTGTTTGACGTGCGTGAAATATGATACTATTCTCGTTGTCCTGACGGCGTAGGGGTTAACGGTACGGCCCGGTATTCCCCGGTGTCGCAGGGTTAGCCGAAAATAGTGATTTTTCATACCCTCTTTTCTTTCCCTTCTCCCCCTGGCCGGTAAAAAATAAATAAATAGAAAACGTCCTTCTTGCGTTGTGTTTCGGGTTTACACAGTGGCCGGTGAATAGTGTGTTTGGTATTGGTGGTTGGTTGGGATTAAGGGCCGCGAAAAACTTCGAGGCCTCCCTCACCCTCCTCCTTACGCAAATTAACAAAAGTGGAGAGCCTCACGATGGCCCTGGTGACGGTGCAGCGTTCGCCGAGCGTTTCAAGCTCGCCTCAGAGTTCGGTAAGTTTTTCCTTCTCCCTCTCCCCACCTCCGCCCTTTGTAACTTGAGCGCAACAAAAAAAAACTATCGATCTACGTTCGCGATTATTAACGTCACGACGTCTTTTGTTTTTATCGCAGCGTCCGTCCCTCGCGAGGGATGCGTCCGTACTGTCAAAAATGTAAAGAAATAAAACAACAACAACAACAACACAAAGTATTTTACGCGCGATGACAAAGAATAGAAGCCACAAATTCTCTTATAAACACTTAGCTTTTCCTACTGGTCATTTTGTTTATTTGTCATTTTTACTCATTTTCTCTCATGATTATTTTCCTTTTTATTGTGTGGTTGGGTACTTTGTTTTCTTAAACAAACGCTCGAAAGATTAGTGTACATTGATCCCGCAAGAGTGAATCGAGTGAACTGTCTTTTGTACATCCTCCACTTGATCAGCATTTGTGTGATTCTGCTTTTTCTTATTTCATTCCAACATGCCTCATAGTCCCGCGTTTTCAATTGTTTTTTCGACATTCTTCTCGTTTCATCCACGACTCGAACAACGTTTTTCGGGTTGAACTTTTAGCAGGCGTTAATTAGCGGAAGTACAAAGAATAGTACAGACGATTTTTTGAGCCGGTTCAACGCAACCGTGAATACGGTTTTTTTTCGGTAGCCCTCGAGAGTGACAGCAAAATTAGCGGGAGAAACTTCCGGTTACGTTTACATTTCCGAATTAAATAATCCGTGTGAGAAAAAATCGATTTATACTTGTAAAACTCGAAAATCAATGAAAATAAAAAATGTGTGGATCACGAAGGAATATTACTAAATAAATGTCTGTTATTAACGTAAGTAAAAGCCACATTTTCGTCTCAGCAACTCAGAGAATTCGTCATTGCCTTTTTTTGCTTTGCCACGAGAGACCGTCCTATTAAATTAAATAATAAAAATATTTATAATTACTTTCTCACAATTTGAAAGGAAATTGTGGAAACGCAATTCTGTATAGTCTTGTACAATGAAGATTCGCATCAAAATAAAAGTTTAAATAATAATAATAATGAAGCACTTGGAAAAAAAAAATCGGAATTGAGTGAATTTATGATTGGAGATTCCAATAAAAGATGTAATTTCAACCCAATCATTATCCGTCGATATTCTTCGTTCTTGCCGAGAGCTCAGTGTGGTTTGCCAGTTTTTTCACAGTTCTGGATCTCGGTCGGATGATTCGAAGTTTTCGTTAGTTACTACGTGCGATGTCGATGACGATGCAATCGCCTTTCCAACGTCGCAATTCCAAAAGTTTCATTTCTCACGCGTTTTTGGCACTCGTACAAGAGAAATATTCTTCGTTCGACAAGAAGCCCACTGTTTCGTACGAATTTCGATTCGAACAAACGTCAAAATTTTGTTGACTTAGAAGACTTGAGCTGAACAAAAAAAAGTGTTGTTACAGATGTGAGATTTGAGAAAAAATAAATAATAGTAATTATAAAAATGAGTTGACATTGACAACGAAACGACAAATTTAATTAAACTTAAATAGAAGACAATATAGTGACGTGGATCTCCTTTGATTATGAATTGACTGCTTTACACTGCATTGGCAAATTTTCATCGCTTGATCGAACGGAATCTGGGAGGTGAATTATTATTACAGCGACTTTTTTTCGACCTATGAAGATATTCCATGATATTACTTTATGCTGGACGAAAATTTTCAAAAGAAGAATCGCTCCTTGTGAAGTAACTCAAATTCATCACGTTCAATTTCGATTTTTCGTGTACGAGTTCATCGTATCGATGTAATCACACAGTTTTATTTCATTTTCTTTGTTGCAAATTAATTACAGCGGGAATCGGCTAGGAATGCATTCAATTTCATTACCATGCTCGTTTATCTCGAAGGAAACATATTGTTTGCTCTTCTCTAAATTTAATTAATACATAAATTATTAATAGGTAAAATGCCCAGTAGTCGAGACTCATTGATAACGCTGAGCAACGTTGGAGTCCAACGAAATTATGTAAAAAAAAATCTCTAATAATTCTAGTCCCTGCCGAATTTGGAATTCGTCATTTTTCAACCTACAGCACTGATTCGTGAAATAAATAATTGGTGAATTATAAATTTTGTCTTCCTTCATTTCGTTGGACTTTAACGTTGCAACCTTCAGCGTCGTATTACTGTGGGATCAGCTTTGGAAAGGACATTCAATTGTTGAAAGAGTCTATTTTATAATAAAAATAAATATATTTCAAATCAAGCACACAATTGCGCGGGACGCACATTTCTGTTGTCAATCGTTTTTGATCTCTCCCTCTCTCTCTCTCATATTGACCTCCATATCATGATCACCGATATATCTGCGATTGTTTAATTACTCATTGAAATTACTGATTTATCACGTTTCACGCACATTTTTTGAATCATTGTATACTACATTCTTTGTCTTGGAATAAAAATAAAAGATTCGAGGGTATTTAACCGTTGTATTTCGAAAATGTCTACTTTATCGACGCATGAAAAAAGTCGTTCTATTTTGCCGATTGCGTTCACATTGAGACGAGACACTGTGAACTGACCGTGAATGAGGGAGACTTTTAGTTTGCAGGGAAAATTAATTTCCCCGAATCCCTAACGAGTATCACTTTCCATCGATTTTCTTCCATTAATCTTCGGACGACCTGGATTTTAGAGTTAAAATCGCCCTTGTAAGGTGCCCAAATTAGTGTCTGGTATCACGTATCAACCATATATCGACTTTTCGATCATTTAGAGGTCAATGGTGGGACCTTCGTTGGATTTATTAGGCGAGAAGTCGAAATGAAAGGATGCGCACTTGTAAGCGAAATGAGGCCCAGTCTCATCTACGCGTTCTCAAGTAGTTTCTCGAGAATCTCCATTCCTTTTTGCATTTTCGCCAGTTATATACGCGGTTACTGATATTCTTTCCTTCTCAATCAATGATTAAACTAGTTATTATCGAGTGTTGAATAATTCAGTAAGATGAGGGTAATGTTACACTAAATAATTATGTTTTAGGGATTACAACCGTTGAAATCCGAAAAATAGACTAGTCCGAGGCAGACATACGGTCAATTATGACGCTGAAGTTTGCAACGTTGGAGTTCAACGAAAATAACATTTGTAATTCAACTTTTTTATTTCACGAATCGGGGGTGCAGACTGAAAAACTACGAATTGCGTAATTAAGCAGGTAAGAGAATTGGAGAATTACTGGAATTGTTGGAGAGTTTTTCCAGATCATTTCGTTGGACTTGAACGTTGCAAACTTCCGTGTCAACAGTCAATTTTAATAACCGAAAAACAAAGTATCTTTGTCCTAATTTTTTGATCGGGTATCCCACCGATCGTAAAACCACCGAGATTTGGGAATATTCATTTCACCTGTATGGTACTAAACAGAGTTAAAGTTAATAGAGAGGGAAAGAGAGAAAGCGAGGGAACGAGCGAGAATAAAGAGGAAAAGTGTATTTATGGTTGCGCGCGTGGTTTCAGTCGTGGTGGGGGGAATGGACGTATAGAAGAAGCGGCGAGCTTAAAAAGCTCCTTGTCGTGAGCACCGTTCGGCAAAAGCCCAACGTTATTTTGATAGTCAGTAGCCTCGCGAGTCTCGAACTGAACGCGACGCGTTGTTTGGTGAGACAATTTAATAAGAGCTCGTTCAAATACAGAGTGAAGTTGAAAGCAGGCTGACAAAAGTGTTGAAAATATAAATGTCGTTCAGTTTTATTTCAGTGTTTTGAAAGCGTAATGAGAATTTTTCGTACCGAAGGAGCGATGCTCTATGCTCTTCCACCCCCGATTTCGCCCTGTCCACCGTCGCCGTGGTCCAGTATCGTCAGATCCACGTGGCACAGTTCCCCATTCGTTAATTACATAAAAAACCATCAAAACTACTATAGCAATTATAAAAGCAATTATACCAGTAATCATAGCAATAAGAATAACAATAACGAAAATAATAATAATAAAAATAAGAATAACAATAATAGCCATGACAATGTTGGCAAACGGATATCTCGTCCACGAAAAGTTCGACGTTCCCATTCTCTTCAATTACGAGCCGGACGCTTCGTCACGAAAGTAAGAGCTCTTTTTCGATGTTTTTCCACTGCTATATTATAGCTGACACGTGTTTATTCGAAAAATTCTACCATTTCCTTGACGAACAATGGGCAGACCGACGAAATATAATAAATTGTCATTTTTTATCCCCTCTTCAATAATGCGGCTTTTTACGAATTTTCTCATTGGCCAGCACTATAAATAGTTATTCTCTGGAGGGAGGGCCATTGTCAAAAAAATGAAAAATAAGTTAAATTAAGAGGAATTATTATTTGTCTGCAGGATTCTGGGGCTGGAGCACCGGCGGACGATGACGAGGCAACGAGAACTTGTAAAAGGTGAGTGATGAATTTTGAGAACTCTTTCTTCAATACGGAAATGACGCAAATGATAAATCGTACATTGTTTGTCATTAAAAGTTCTTGTAATCGTTAGAAACGAGGATCCTTCGAGTCACATAAGTTAGCGGGCTTTGGTATAGTATTTGTTCACAATTCCATACACCCTTCCATAGACTCGCGGTGCGTGTTCATTGAACCGCGATGAAAATCCCCGTTCTACCGAAACGATTATTTTTTAGCTGTTCCACGTGCGATAAAACATCCGTAGCGAGAGAAAGCCAACCGATTTGATGACCGGACTCTTGAAATCGCCACTGCGGCGACATGACTTTTTCCTCACTCGATTTATTTTTTTCTCGTTCTCTTTCTTTTATTCGCTCTTTGTACTCTTCACAGATAATCGATGTAGATACTGCATGCGCTTGCTTGTGTACTACCAACCTAGAACTCGAAACAAACGAGAACTATGATCTACACTCGTAATTTAGGCCTCGCTTGTTATTTCAGGACGCCAAAGTCTTAGCCTATTGATCTCGCTCAATAAACTTGTCGCATGTTCATTATAAAACTCTAATTATCTCTGTAACAGTACGAATTATTATTTATTTTAGATTTTTGTACATTCGTTGATTGGGCAGATTATTTTTGAACAATATTAGCTGAGTGCAGATCAGTGTTAAAACTTGGGAGAAATTGGAATAATTTTTATATCGAATTTCCGTTCAATCGCAGGTTGATAAACGACAATGACAACAAAAAATTTGTATATATTTTTTTTTAAATAAATGAATTCCATTGCGAATGAGAAAATGAATATTCTTTGCAAATGCAAATGAAAATTTGCAAATGCGCATCGTATAAGCAAGGAAAAATTAAATTTGCGACCGTACGATTGTAATCTTCGGCCTGGCAAATTCTCACAGGAAGTTGTCCAAAAAGATTCAGTTTTAGTTCGTCTATATTTCGTTAGCTTTTACTTTTTTCGCTACGTAAAAAAACCCCAAAGGATCAACGACAAAAACGTTGCGAGGGCGATAAGTAGGTGAGCGAGTAACCACAGTGGAACGAATTGCTCAACTTTACTTTTGTTGCCGCGTCCGAGCACGGAAAATCTTCGTCACAGTGGCCGACTTGGATTCCGTCCACAGAGCCTCGAACTTACGAGGGGAAATCACTGTGACGAATTATTAAAAACCAAACTCAAACAAAACATCAATCGTAATGATTAACTGCGAATACGTATTTCGATAATTCTTCGGAAAATAGAATTTCTACTTTTGCAAAAAAATTGCTCGACTATTTTTCTACTGGCTGAACGAACCTCGGTCATGCTCTCGAATAAATTCAAGGATCGATCTTCAATGAAAAAATTAAAATTCAATCTCATCGAAGGAAAATCAGCAAGACGCAACGGAAATATTCTTTTTGTAAATAAACTTCTTTCGTACTGGTTCGTGTAAGAAGAAAAAGGAAATAATTGAAAAAGAAGTGAAATAAAAAAAAGGATATAACGGCGCAGCGTGTAATTATAAAGCCTAGAGTCGTACTTTCGCTTTTATGCTCGCTTGAAATGTCGTTTGTGTTTACGTACCGTTGATTTTTTCACGGGGACAGTTGCGAGTACTCGAGACTTGGATAATTTTCTTATTTCCAAAAGAATTTTCATCAGTCATAGCTTAATATGAAATTGAATAATAAAAGAATTGTTCAATTAAAGATGTGTCTGCCAAAACAAAAATATGTGTACAAGCCCATCTAAAAACGCTCCGAAATCTCCCAACACCATCAAAGATGAAAATGGAAAGCGAGTTTTTGCCGAGTCCATTTTTCCTCTACGATTACACGATTATTTTCCATACACGCCACAGAAAATCAACGGACATTCAATTTCATGAGGCCCAGTACGAAATAATCAGTTCTTTTTCGATTTCGATAAAGTAGTCATATGAAATTATTTTTGAGTAACACAATCGATCACTTCTCGTTCGTTCCTTGGCCGAAAGATGGCTCTTTTCGCGTAGCGCGCGCGCGTGTGTAGTACAAGATATGCTATAAGCTCTCGCTATTCTCGTACTCGAAATGTACAGGATCCCTTTTGCAACGAGGAAAATAGTGTAGCCTTTCACAACCCTTGTGTGTGTTGCGCGCTGAGTTTTGGTGAGTGCTTGTAACGTTCGTTACGGAACATTTAGCAGGAGGCTCAAAGACGCTACAGAAGAGCGAATCTCGTCGAGAGAGCCGAAAGGTCAGAACGCTGAAATAGCCCTCATTTATATTAGAGGGCTTTTATATGGTCTCCGACGGGATTCACGACGGATTTGGAACACAGTTTTTGGAGAGTCTATAGAAATTGTGCCAACTTTCTTTGACTCCGATGACCCTTGTTGTTAGAGGTCACGAGGATTTGGGTGGAACGTTCATTTCGATGAGAAAAACAGACGAGGAAGAGGCTTAGTCAATTTGACCCTCATTTCGAGCTATTTTCATGACCGCATTCAATGTCTGTAATTATCAGTGTTGTGTCGTAGTAGGAACGGATTTTTTGTTGAAACTTTAATTGTTGTCTGATGTTACATACGCGAACGAAAAACGCCCCAGGGAGAAAGTGTTTTAAGATAAAACAACAAAAGATGTCTAGGTCATGCTCGAGGCAACGCGCTCGTATTTCCGGTAATAGATATTTTTTTAAGTTCATTTCGACAACTCCGAATGAAGAGACGCGCTAGTGGCTAAAAAAGTGTATTTTGGGCACCGCGAAGTCGTTCGACATTTTTATTTTCTCTCTCGTTCGTAATCAATCGGAACACCGGAGCTTCCAGTCTTTTGGTAATATCGGTCGAAAATTTGGTGATGTCTGACACGGTCGTTTGTGAATGTGACAGCTGAGTCCGGAGCCCGAATCTTTCTCAATGAATGCTCTGACTTTCCGTTGATTACGTAATAGCAGTATGGCTTTTGGGCAGTAAATAATATAACGATGGAACGAAAATTCACTTTTACTCTTATCAACGGCGAGTTGCCTCACGACCACCTTTCGTTACATTCAGTGACGGTTCGTGTGTCAAGTGTATTACACTTTGAACGTACTTCTTGACCGACCAAATTGTTGAAGAGATTTACGTATGCTCGAAACTTCGTAAACTCTTGTGCTATTAATAATATTTACAAGTTCCTTTGAACGGGGTTACTACGCGAAATAGTTTTTGCAAAATCCAATCTTTGAATTCGCGAGGATCAAGTAAGTTTTGTACTCTCTTTTTTTTTAGTATTTCGCTTTATTTTTGTATAATAATTCAAAAAGGCTCTGTGCATTTGAATTTAAAGAGAAACGTTTGTAAGCACAGAGTTTCTTCCCTCTTCCATGAAAACGGATACACCGAGTCTGACCAAGGAAAAGCCGGTGGAGCCTGTTTCTCCACACATACGCACACAACTAACTGCTTCGACCATGCTACCTCGCCGTCTTTTCCCCTTCCATTGGCCGTCCGTGTTTCGCCTTCACGCCGCGCGGCGCGATGGCGCGGCGATAAAACGATGAAACCCCGAGCACTTCAGTCGCGACTGACCTGCCGCAGGAAACGGACGTGGCCGCGCGCTCGGTTTCTCCCCCTCGCTGCCCCCACCATGCGGGCTCGTCGAAATTTCAATTTTCTCCCCATACTCATAGCGAATATTTGTAAATAATAGAATGGAGAATTCTGAAACAACCCGCTGAGTGGACCTCGACGTCAATTCGTATTTTCTCATTTCGATTCTATTGGAACGTAAGAGAATCCCTCGGCGAAGGACATGGAGAAATTTCATTTAGCTTTTAACGAAGACAAAAGAGTCGGCGTTAAAGCCCTCAGACGCCTCGATTCGAGTCGCGAATCTCGCAAACCTGTCGAACGATTGATTATTTGATTGTTTTCTTTCTTTCTCATGAGAAACAGATAATATTAATATAGTCAAGAAGGAAATTGGAGAAAAGTGTTAGTTCGGTGATCAACGCGCATTCCCCGCGTGTACGGTGAACACATCGCGCGCGTTCACCTCGTCGTGGAGCAGCAGGAGGAAAAAAAATATTCGAGACGGAACGTGAGGAATAACTGCAACGTTCTAACTATTCGTCATTATATCTTACGGGCTCGCGAGTCACCAAGATTCATCATTCTTTTTTCTTATTTATCCAAGAATATGTGAAAGAAGAGTGTTTTCGATCGTTGCCTGAAGAAGATATCATTATTATTATTATTATTGTGCGTGCGGGCGTTCGAGTGTATGCGCGCGTGTGATTACGGGTGTGCTCCGAGCACGTGGCAAGCCTCAAAGTATTCGCGTGTTCAGTGCTCCTGACGGCTTTTATTCGCTTCTTTCTTTCTCCTTGGATTTTCACAATTCCGATGGTATTTCAGAACATCGAAATGAGGAATACTGGCTTCCTCTTTCTCGAGGATGCCAGACATGGATACATTCAGTATATTAGGTATGGACAACTGTTTTTCATTTATTCATGTATCTTTATCCGAAAAGTTTATTCCTCGGAATAAATCTGTGAGTGAATATTCGAGGGTTTGCACACTCCTAAAATACATTTACCAACGCCAACTTCCGTCTATTTTTATTCCACATTTTTTTTACTTTTCTTTTCAAGGTGACAATAAACATCTAGGTATTCTCAAGACCCGACGTACCTAAAATACATTTTTCACAAAATGCTAATTCCCATATTATAAACCGTTCGTTTGACTTTTCTCATGGTTCTCGTTTTCAAAAAGGAAGTGGACGAAAAATTGTTCAAGAAATAATTCGAGGACTCCGCCTCATGGGCGAGTCGTTTTAAAAAGCTTGCCGGTTACGCACGATTTTCGAATCTCGTGCTATTGCGAAGAAAACCAGTTTCGATTATGGCTTGCCGAAACCTCGTGGAGATGTCGCAGCACGGTTCGACGATAAACACATCGAATTCCGTTGATTGCCATAACTCCCAAGGAACTTGGAAGAAAAACGATTCTCTTCGTTTTTCATCGATTTAGCTAAATTCCGTTAAAACAATCGACATATCATGATGTTGTTGTGGCTTTAATCACGAAGCCTCGGACAGTAGAATTTACGGAACGTTGAAGGATTTGAGAAATATATTATAGGAATATTGAAACCTTTTTTCGCATTCAAATTTCGACGGAAAAAATTTGGAAGTTGACACGAATATGAAAAAAAAATAGTATTCGAATGAAAGAGAAGAGGAACGGGAATCAGATTGACAACAACGTTCTCCGCCTTTGTGCGCATATGCTTATATACACATACATTTGTCACTTTTCTTTCTCCAGTTATTTTTTGTTTTCTCTTCGCTCTGCGCGCACCGTCTCGAAAAGGCTGCGAAGAACGAGCGCTCTTCTACGCCTTTTCGCTATGACATGTACAGTCACATCCAGTTGAAACGAAACTTGGAACTTTCGTGTCAAATTTATAGAAGAGTTTTTGAAAAAATTCAAAATGCTTTATCTTTCATTTTTATCACCGTTTGAGCAATCGGACGAGTTAGGGCGGTCATGAAACACATAATTCGTTGGGGAGAAAATGAGTCGATAACTTTTTTAATGACTCAGTAGTCATGACTTGAAGAATAAACTTGAAAAACATGAATTGTTTCAAAAAAAAAAACGTTAAAATTCTGAGCTTTAACTTGCGAGTTGTGAAGCTTAACATAGGAATCACATTATCACACACGGCACTGTCGTTCTTTTCATCCGACAAATTCCCAACAAATAGCGGCCACTTCGAATGCTATCCTGGCGGCGTGATTGTAAACATTTACGAAAAGCGCGATGATGCGCTTTTACAGAAACTCTGCTGTAAACTATCGAGTTTGCATCCGATCAAGAGTAGACTAAGCTCATTCGGAAAAAATTACTGTTCTGTTCGCGGTGATTCACCGGTAATCGGGTTAAAAGCAAGCGCTGCGTTTCAAGTGGACTCGACTGTATTCTCCTTACTCTTTCGCTCTCTCTCCTCCTCCTCCTCTTCGGCTCCCTCTTTTTTCTATCGCTCTGTGCCCAGTTTTGCTCGTCCGCACACAGAACTACACGAAACGGTAGATCGAGATCTTCAGAAGGTCGTACACCGAGTCTCTCTTCCTCTCACTCTTTCTCCGCGTTGTTCCCTTTTGCTTTGGGCTCTTTCTCGCGTATACGAATATGCACACACACGGATTCCCTTTGTTCACCTCTCGTTTCCCTCGAAACGTCTACCTTGTATCGTTCCGCGTTCACCTTGAGACTCGTTCGTGCAAACAAAAAAAAACGAATAAAAGAGAGAAGAGAAAAAACGAAAGAGCAGAAAAAACGTTAACGCGATCCTGGCTCGATCGAGTTTCCAGTGCTTTCTCTCCTTACTAAAATGGTCCTTGTTCATTCCCTCCTCATCTTCTGGTCTCGCGTCCTTCTCCTTCTCCTTCTTCTTTTCCAACGACTCGTCGTTCTTTCTGTGTTGACCATATAATTTTTAGACCTTTTATTTTGTGTCTCGACTCTATTTTGAAAGATCAATGTCCGGATGAGACGATCAACCGATTTACTGTAAAATCATCATTTTTACGATGCTGAAGTATGCATGTTGGAATCCAACGAAATGGAGGAAAAAAACATTTGTAATTTACCAATTTTTTATTTCACGAAGTATCGGCGCGGATTGAAAAACACTACGAATTGTGCAAATTCGGCAGGGAACGAAATTGAAGAATTACTGGAATTATTGGAGGGTTTTTTTACACCATTTCGTTGCAAACTTCAGCGTCATTGATTTTTTTTTCATTCATTCACTCTTCTTCGAAGTTTATTGTAAACAGTTTTTCTCTGTTTGCCATCCTATTTGGCTCTTGGCTTCGGAATAAAACAACGATGAATTCAGACGTTTTCCGAAGGGCTCCTGATGCAAGGACGAAAGGTATCAAGGCCCTCGTCATCGTCAGCTGACGGCGAATTTTCCAGCTAGAAAATCGGCTGCAGCAGCTGCTGCTACGTGGCCCTTCGTTTCGTACGGAAAATAAAAATTAAAGAAAGTGGTAGCAAGAGAGAGCAAGGGGAAAAGAGAGACAGACAGACGGGGAGACACTTGGACCCCTCCAAAATCTTTTTTTTTTTCGCTCCGAAGAATGCAGCTGGTTGGATTCCACGTGCTTGTTCTTCTCGTTGTAGATGCGCCGGTGAGGATAAAAGCCGGTCTTTAAATTGCCCACGGTCGCGCACTATTCAACGGACATATGTATGAAATATCAATCGTTTCATTTTTAGTAATACGCCGGCCGAGATCAGTATTGTTCGAATGATAATTTTCTATTCAACTTTTATTTATACAACAATTCACAATGTCGAATAAAAAAAATGTAATTATTAACACGACGCTGAAGTTTGCAACGTTCGAGCCTAACGAAATGAACGAAAAAAACATTTGTAATTCACCATTTTTTTATTTCGCGAAACATCGATGTAGGTTGAAAAACTACACTGAAAATTTCAAATTCGGCAGGAACAAAATTGGAGAATTACTGAAATTATTGGAGAGTTTTTTTACATCACTTCGTTGAACTCCAACGTTGCAAACTTCAGCGTCATTTATTAACACGATTTTGGCGATTATGGCGGATAATGAGTTGTTACGTTATAAAATAAAATAGAATATTTTTACTGCTCACCAGTCGTTGTGCCGGAGGCCTTCAAAATTGAAAAAAAATCGCTTTCATATCTGGCAGTTTTTGCGATTCGTATACGCGATCTTGCAGACTGTTTTTTTATGTCGAATCTCATAGACAGTATCAATTGGAACGACGTGTGCCCTTTCGATTTTCTATACAATTATTCGCCCTTATTTAAAAGACGATGATTTGCCTCCAAAGGTCCTTGGCTCGTCTAGTACATATTTACGAGTTTAACCAGATTTTATGACTAATAGAAGTCCGGTTGTACAACATTCCTCCTCTCTCTTTTTTTCTCAAAAGGGAGTACGACGATTAGTCAGTGCTTTACTTTCTACCTTCCATTTGCTCTCGAAGAAAACATACTTTTATTTAGTCATGTCTGCTCATTCGTTTCTTTTCCTCTCTTCTCCTCCTCTCCTTCTTTTCTTATTCTCCCACTTAACAATATATACTTATACCTACCGGCAACGATGTACACACAATATCCCTGCTGCAGCAGAACTGTAAAATGCTCGAGGGCAAAGACCCTTGGAAAAATAGACAAAAAAATACAGCGGTTGGCCACTTGGACAAAAAAGAACTTAAAGTCCAGTTACTGGTATGGCTTTATCATTTTCGTCTGTTGTTTTTTTCTCTTCAAAGCATTCACCACTTTTGATCGATCGACCTGTGGTCAATAACGGTATTACTCTGCGGATGCGAGGGTAATAGTACAGTCATTGGCCGCTACACTATTATTTATTTCGTTACGACGCTAAAGCTTGCAACGTTCGAGTCCAACGAAATGAAGGGGGATAAAAATTGTAATTCAATTTTTTATTTCACGACTCGTTGGTGAAGGTTGAGAAAAACAACGAAAATATGCAAATTCGGCAGGGAAAGAAATTGAAGAATTGCTGGAATTATTTGAGGGTTTTTTTTAGATCTTTCGTTGGACTACAACGTTGCAAATTAGATCGATCACGCGGACCATCACCTACCTTTTTTGAGCCTTCCGAATAATCATTTATTAATTCAAGTAGACTTTCCGATATAGTACGTAGCGGATGTCTCGATTTTGAGATCGGCCCATCACTGTATTTTCTCGTCGATGATTCGTTGCCTAGTGACGTTCCGTGACACACAACATTCGCGTACGCAACTCCCTCCTCTTTCTTTCCACATGTCTCATTCTCCACCCCAACAACAATTTGAGCCGAAAACAGAGTAAAATGAAAAATAGGAATGTTCAGTGTGATGGAATTTGATCGTTTCCAACGATGTATCCATGAACTTCGAGCTGCATGATTCTTCCCCTCTACTTTAAATCCCTCCGGATTACGATCTATTAGGGGTAGTGGAATTGCACAAGGGTTGCGAGTGCTAGAACGCGATGACATATACCAACCGACTGAACCGACCCGCTATGACGAGAAAAAGGGTAGAAACGAACAAAAAAAATCGATAAGTCTTGTCTGCAAAGACCACACTCGCTCGAAGGCCCTCGCATCCTTTTCGAAATTAAAAGTTGTAATAAGTACACGCAATCTCACGCTATATCCAGATTCATAGTTTCGATTAATTAGAATAGACGACGCTGAAGTTTACAACGTTCGAGTCTAACGAAATGAAGGGAAAAAATAACACGTTTAATTCACCAATTTTTTATTTCACGGAGCATCGGTGTAGGTTGAAAAACTACGAATTGCGAATTCGGCAGAAAACGAAATTGGAGATTTACTGGAATTATTCGAGATTTTTTTTTTCGATCATTTCGTTGGACTCCAACGTTGCAAACTTCAGCGTCATTGGTTTGATAGTCGCGAATATTAATTTATATTCAACGAAAAAAAGAATAATAATTTTTTGGACATACAACTGGTTTGTTTAGATAATTACGTTGATTTATTTCGAGATATTCACACGTGATTTACATAGTTTAATCGACCAAACAATTTCTTGGTTTTACCAAATTTTCCTTCAATCAAATCCTTTGAGTTCGATGCACTTTTTTTTCCTCCGTGCGTTAACAATAATCATAATGTTAATGGCATATTGATATGTGGTTTAGTATGTGTTATTTGTATGCGGAGTAACGTACAACGGGCTTTGATATTTCAACTCGAATCTCCGGGGATCATCGTAGTCATGACACGATCTTCAAATCGTGCCAGATGCAATGACTCACCACGATTACCGCGTGTACGCAGTCTTGACGCGAGTGTAAATATCACTGCACACAGTTATCTCTGCTCGTACCCACGTGTTCTCACTCCCTCTTCATTATAATACTATCAATATTAATCTCTAAGGTTTTACTACGAAGCACGCTCTTACCGAATATGTTGAATCCTCTTATTGTTTTTATATTATATGTGGTACAACTAAGCTGTTTATCTTATCGAAAGAATAATTAATTTTTTACTTTTATTTGCTCAATCCAATGATGCTTTTTTCGAAGCATTCGATCATTTTTTTTATAAAAAATTTCGTATTCATGGAAGATAAAATCTTCGTTTTCGTTTTTCTTCTTACTGTCACAAATATGGGATTCGTCTTTTGAGGGTTTTCTAACTATGTACCGGTGCGAGGGATTTTTAAGAGTCTCTTATCGTCACCTCGAATTTTCCAAGTTGAAATTCTTCGACACAGTTTGACCGATTACAAAAAGCTCCGCAGTCTGCGCAGGATATGGAGGCAAAAGTGTGCAGGATTGTTACAATCTCCTAATCGGTCAAAACGCCTCGAAGAATTTCGACTCCAATAATTCGACGTGCAACTCCCTAAATTTGTCGAAATCTCGCTGCCACACTCGCGCTGTATCAAGATACCGATTATCCCCGTAACTCTGAAACCGCGAACAATTGGACGAATTCGAATTAAGACTACAGTTTTTTTTTTAGGAAAATGATCGTGAGATCTTTTTCATGCTTTATCGTGTTAAAGTATTCATTGAAATGGTTTGAATTATTTTATAAAAAGTAATAGTGAAATTTCCTCAATCCGAGAAAACTGGCTCTCGTTTGATAATTACTTGTTTCTTCATTATTTAAATAAGTTTCAATTGGATTGATAGAATGTGTCGATGATTTTTATTACAGCTTGAGCGAATGTTACTTTGCTGGAAAAGGAGCGGCTCTCGTGCTGCCACCAAACGAAAGAGCACGACCGTCCCGTCGTGTCTCGGCAGCGGGATGCGACATACAACAGCACCTCCAATCCATGTTCTATTTGCTCAGACCCGAGGAGACCCTTAAAATGGTGAGTTTCGCCTATTTTCAAAGAATTTTTTTCTCCTCTTTTCTTATCCGTGAAGGCAAGTTACTTTGATTTTTTTTTCTTCATTTTCGTGAATTCGGATAAACTTCCGAAAAGCGGAAACCGAATTTTGAGCTGAAATTTTGCATACTGCTTCTTTATAACAATATAAGACTTCCCCTAAAAGGATTTTTGGCGACTAGCAATATTTATTGAGAAATTGAATTTTTAAGTTGCTATTTTAGCCCGAGCAAGTATATCTATATCGCTTATCTCGCTCGGCCGGTATCCTTACTTCGCTGTAGTGCCCAGGCTACATGAATGGCAAACGTTGCGCTCCTTGGCTGGGCTACTCCGGGGATTTTTTCCTTAAAATTCCGTCTCCCCGGCGCTTTTTTTTTTTAATTTTTTTAATTTGAACAAAGAAAAAAGAAAATTCTTGAAAAGTAAATGGGTGGGTCTCCCCGGCGCTTCGCGCCGGGGAGACGGTATTTTAAGGAAAAAATCCCCGGAGTAGCCCAGCCAAGGAGCGCAACGTTTGCCATCCATGTAGCCTAGGCACTATAGCGGAGTGAGGATACCGGCCGAGCGAGATAAGCGATATAGATATACTTGCTCGGGCTAAAATAGCAACTTAAAAATTCAATTTCTCAATAAATATTGCTAGTCGCCAAAAATCCTTTTAGGGGAAGTCTTATATTGTTATAAAGAAGCAGTATGCAAAATTTCAGCTCAAAATTCGGTTTCCGCTTTTCGGAAGTACAGCCAAAGTTTATATTCATAAACCAATTTTCAATATTTCACTGTGATATTATCAGTTGAAAATAAATTTGATTGATGTTTCATCATTTGAGGGTGAACTTTAGTAATACGATATTTATGCTTTATCCCGAAAATTCTCTGTACCTCAAATCTTGTTTGACGGCAAAAGCTCTTATATTCCGCTATCCAATTGTGTAATTACAGTATATCGAATTGATGAAAATTCGATATCAAAAACGAATCCAGCTGCGTTGATCAACTTTGTTGTTAAAAGGAAAGTGGTCGGAATACTGATCGTCAAATATGACGCTGAAGTTTGCAACGTTGGAGTCCAACGAAATGATAAAAAAAACTCTCCAATAATTCTAGCAATTCTCCAATTTCATTCCCCGTCGAATTTGCAATTTGTATTTTTTCAACCTGCACCGATACTTCGGGAAATAAACAAATTGGTGAATTACAAATGTTTTTTTTCCTTCATTTCGTTGGACTCCAACGTTGCAAACTTCAGTGTCGTCGTCAAATAATAACCCGCGTGCACGATATTTGAATTGCGTATTGATCATCGTTGGTCGGTGATGAAATAATAATTGAATTTTAGCATGAATATACATATTGTTGTTTAATCAATTTGTGAAGAGTTCAAATTGAAATCGCTATTACCTTTACTGCGTATGAATTATACAAAAGACGCGTTGTATCCTTTTTATCGAATATTAAAAGTCATTTTGGGCTGTGTGCATTTAAATGAGGAGGCAAAATCGAGAATAACGTTTTTATTTCATCGACACTTTCACACGAGAATAATGTACCTACTCGTGCACCTACATAATAATGTACGTCCCGGCTGAAAAATTGAAAGAAATACGCGAGGAAAGGCGAAGAGTCTCTCTTGGAGAATACAACAGCTCGACGAAGTCGTGTTTCTCGTCATGGGATATTTTCCTATCACTCCTCTTCTCATACTCCTAACGCTCCTCTTTCTCTCTCTCACTCCCTAGCTCTTCGACAACAATCACCAATTGGTAGCGAGAGTAATATCGTAACGTCGTAAGATACTGTTGCTCGGAGAGAAAGGAATAAAATCATCTTGCACTTGCTTCGCTTTTACACGTACTTGTATGTATTCATGTTATATATAAAATACTTGGCTTGTCAGGATTCCTCCCTTTTTTTAGATTGTAGGTTACCTTGAAAAAAATGGCATTTTTTCATCGATTGTATATCCATCAAAAAAGTTGAATTACGATACGTAAATTAAAAATGGATCGAATCTTTAGCAAAAGTTCTATAATTTCAAGTTGCTATAGCTAAGCGAGGGATGAAATTGATATTGGGGTATGTAACGAAGTCTTTGTTCGGTCACTGAAATAGCAGATAAAAAATCTGCACATGGTCTTAACAGTATGAATGCGAAGCATGGTACAATCTGAGAGAAAAAAAATCGGCCTCCTCTTTTACGACTAATATATTTTCACCGCATTATTTCGCCAATGCCTCAAAATTACTTCTCGCATTAAATGAACAGGCCACCATATTTTCATAAAAATTAACCGTCAAAATTTTAATATAATTGAACAAATTTTGGTACAAATATATGAGGTAATTTATGGATTTATGCATACGAGATGGCAAAAAAAAAACATCGCTCCGGTACAATATCTATCTCGTACACCGTGTTCTGCACCATCCTGTTTCTCTTGACTACATAAGTATATCAGGAAGAATCTCGCCTCTCTCGCTCTCTCTTTCTCTTCTCGCGCCTCTCCTAGCCATACACACGACAACCGATTTATTCAACGCTCGTTGTCGATGCATTTCGCGGTTTGTCGGTTGCGCGGTGTCTGCATGCACCGTAGACGTTTTCGAGTATTCGTGTGTGAGAAAGCCACGAGAGTTATATATACGTTATGCGATATGTTTTATGCTTCAGGGTCCATAATAATACATACGGGGACTCGGACGTCTGTACAAATATAAAAATAAATATATATGGGATGTTTTTACTTAAAACTTATAAAAATGGAATCGTTCTTTTAGTTACAACTCTTTTTTCGTCGTGCTTTTCGAATTAATTCTTTTCGAGGATACCGGAATATGGTGTAGTTAATTAGAAAGGACGAAAGTAGAATTAAAGTTCTAGCGCCCGACTCTAAAATAATGTCCGAAAGGAGGCTTCGGGCATGAGAAGTGAAAGAATTTCTCAAGATTACTGAGAAATGGACATTTTTTATTTCACGTCTTCGTAATATTGATTTTGCAAAAGCGGTATTGAGAGATCCGTTGCAGAATTTGAAAAAGAGGACAAAACTGTCTCGAACATCTTTCACCGAAGAATGAAACGCGCGAGAGGAGTTGTGGCCTGAAACGACCCGTACATGCTTGCATTCAAAGAATGAGAGGGACAGAAAGGAGAGGGGATCGAGGTGCACAGTATCCGTGTTACACGTATGTAACGAGGGGCAAGAACATAGTCTGGTGCAGCCGTTGAGAAATGGGTCGATAATAACCGCAGCAACAGCAAACTCGAACAACTCGAAGACTGACGTGCGGTACTATCCAACGAATATTTATTTTATGTCATATAACACTTAACTTTATTCATTTTTTATGATTTTTCATTGCAGATTTTTTTTATTCAATTTTTTAAATGACTCGTTTCAAGTTTAATTGTTGAAGGATTTCACGATGATTATTTGTCTCGTTGTATGGGAATTAATTGAACCCCGTGTCCGGTATTCGAAAGCAAATATCTCGATAATCGAATACGGTTCGTTGATCATAGATTATTCCAATATGAGTGCTTAGAAATGTATAAGATGAATGAAAAAAAGAGGGAAAATGGAAAAAAAAGTGATCGGGAAGTGTGCGAGCGAACGCCGAGACTAATCCTTCGAGAAACATGGACCATCCCAGGACTTTTGCCGCCGATAAAGCTACCGGGAGTAACGTGCGTGTGTGCTCGTGCGTGTGCGAGGGAACGAGAGGTAGAAAGAGAAAGAGAGAGAGAGAGAGCGTTAGTGCGATGGGGAAAAGAGGAAGAAAAGTGACCGGCTTCGATAGTGAACACGTTGGGATCAGTGAGGAGGAACGACCGTCTGGAGATGTTATCTGCGTTCTCGAGCATCGGCAAAATGCCCAATAAAACGGCAACCACCTTAAGGTAGCTCGAGTGCCATGTCGAATGGCTAATTAATATTTACTTTTTTACCATTTTCTTCATTTTGCAAATTCTTATCCGTATGATCCCTTCGTGTCTGCGATCATTGGTTTTTTTTCTTCATAAACCAATAAATGTTTACACGAAAGAAGGCTCTTTTTAGGCAGAATGTACCGGAAAAGAAGTGACTTTCTGCGAGTGATACGTAATTGATTTATATCGGACAGAACGAAGAGAAATAAAGAGAGGAAGTTTTAATGAGAGACCGAACGAAATTTGAATTTCTTGAGTTTGCGACAGAAAGAAAGAAGGTTGTAGAGAAGTTTTGCCACGCTAATAGAAGTATGAAGCGCGCGATTCGTTGGACGTTAGGGCCGTTAATCATTCGCTCGAATGACTTCCCGCTCGCGATTAATGACAGGCCGCTGACCGTCCATAATATAAAACTTGTCGGGAACGAGTGATCCACGATGTTGAAGCAAAACACAAACGCGAACGCTTTCTCACTCTCTTCACTCGTCTTTTCCTCTTTCTTTCTCACTCGCTCTGTCAAAACCAAGCAGAGTGTAAAACTTGTACAATCAAACGTTGTACCAAGAGCGAAAAAATAGTTGTACAGAGTGAGGTAAAAAACAGGAAGGGCGATCGAGCGGGGGGAGCAGAAAATGCCACATCACACGGATGAACGAACGACGATGCACCAGACAGGAAAAAAGTCTTCTTCGTGCAAAAAATTTCAACTTTCCACGTTGTTTACTTCGAAAGAATATTATATTATTTCTTCTTGCCCATTATTTAAAGACAAAGAATTTCATTCTCTTTTATATTTAATTTCCCGCAATTTCAATTCCCTCTGGTTATTTAAAATTGACAATTTTCGTATGACTTGTGGCTGTTATAAACAAGTTTTTTTTGGGACTTATTTTAAAAAATTTGGTCATTAAGGGTCGCTCGTTCCCATTGGAAAATGCATGGCACATTCCCGGTAAGCTTGATTCATAAATAAATAGTGTTTCTGCTGGTCCGGGTCGTAGCAAGCATCGTTGAATACCGCGGCGGCGGAGACGTCGAGGTACGAGACCCATTTTCTCGGGATCAACGAGGTCAGACCCACGCACATCTAATATACATTAATCGTGCGTGCGCGTCTTGTTTCGTTATGCACCTCGAGCTTTGTAAAATGTTGTCTCCCGAGGGTAAATAATTTGTACCGGAAGTGAGGATTCGGTATATGTTTCGTCGTCAATAAATGATGATGCTTTTATTATTCATCTCGAAAAAGAGAGTATTCAATAATTCTGGTATACTTGGACGATTCGACGGGGCAATGCAATTGCAACTCCAACGCGGAGCGATACAAATAAGAACGAAATTGGATTTTCATTTATTTATTTTGTCCTCGAGAATTTGATGACGCTGAAGTTTCAGTCCAACGAAATTGTATAAAAAAATTCTTCAATAATTCCAGTAATTCTCCAATTTCTTTCCTTGCCGAATTTACAATTCGTATAGTTTTTCAACCTACGCAAATGCTTCGTGAAATAAAAAATTGGTTAATTATAAATGTTTTTTTTTTGTTTATTTCGCTGTGTTCAAACGTTGCAAATTTCAGTGTCTTGAAAAATTGGGTGTTTACGAAAATATAATTGCGAAGATTATATATTCGCTTGGAGCTTTAAATCCGTCTAAATATTTTACCACATCACATGCGAGCATTAAAAGGCTACTTTCGTTATTCAAACACTCGTTACGTTCATACATTTTAAAATACCACGTAAGAGCGCTTTTGTATGAGAATAATGACCGAAAAAAAAAACTGGGAAAAATAACATGTGCAACTGGATTACGTAGCCAATATAATAACGTAACTCTCGTTTCACATTGTTGATTTTTCTCGAGGCGTTGAAACCACTCCTGAAAGGAGATGTCTCAATTGTTTTTCATTATCTTACCTCTTGATGGAATTAAAGGAGAGAAGAAAAAAGTGAGAAAAAGAGAGAGGTGGAGAGAGAGCGAGAGATGATCCGCGAATAAGAAGAATCTTCGGGTTTCCGGCGTGCAGTAAAATCTATGACATGGGAAAAACGCTCGGAGCTCTCCTGTATAAATTGCTCTCATGCAACGAGGAATTTACGTAACTTGCTCTCTTTTTCTATTCCTCCTCTATCTCCTTTTGCGCTGAACGGCGAGTATCCTCGCTCGCGCTTCGTCTTTATAAAACACCACGTTTTTTTTCCGCTCTCTATTTTTCACGACAAGTTCGTCTTGAAACGCATGACAAATGGAGAATTTATAATCTTGATGAATCGGAAAATTGCGATGCGAAAATCGCCAATCATTTTTCTCTGTGATTTATACACGCTTGCATGGAATATTGATGAAATTGACGGCACCCAATTGAGCGTGAGAGCGGATTGTCCTTTCCCCGGGACTCTTCGCCTCTGCTCACTCGTGCATCGGCAATTGGCTATATCCCCAATTAATCAATATCCCATTGACGGCGGTTCATATGGAGGAAAATCGTTTTGAACTTTCTTCTCTATGAAACTACACTTGATCTTACTAAGTTTGAAAACTTTTGAGTTCTCTCTTTTTCGAGCCGTGGCCCAACCCGGAATAAGGAAGTGTTCTAGGCTGTTCCACGCAGTCTCTTGAGTCAAACGAATAAAGTAATTTGCTCTCGTTACATCACCCAGAAATCCACACATATATATATACACAAACAAAACGCATTTTTTCCTTCATTAGCGCCGTTCCAATATTCCCATACTATTTTCCGAGGTCCCCGCTTATCTCGTTTTCTGCGGCGCTTACGTACGCGAGCCTCGTGAAGATAACAAAACTTCATTTCCCGCGTTCACTCAGGAAATCCTGAATGCCCGACGGAAATACCGCGGTTCTCGGATCGACCGGATCGACGAGAAATTTCTTCCTCATAATATTACGTTCATTTCTCCAATCGATTTGATCCCTTTTCAGGCAATGAATTAAAATCTGTCTTCGGATCTGAAATTTCTGAAATGCCTTATCGGTAATTCATTATTAATTGCTGATTCATCGAGATATAGGATAAATTTAAATGCCGAGAAATACGATTGGTCAAAGATGGATTCTCATTATTTTTTTAAGGCGGTCAAATTGGAGTCCGTGCATCCCGGTAGAACGCGTTATCTCGTTGTGGTATCCTGCACAGGACGCCAAGACGCCGAAGAAAGTTGCCTGTTGGGCATTGACTGCCATACACGTGCCACCGTAGGTCTAGTTCTTCGAGTTCTCGCCGACACTGCCATTACATTGGACGGCGACGGGTGAGTTTTATTCTTTTTCTCTATTCTCATTCATTCAATTCCTAATTCAATGAATTGGTGTTCCAATTCATTTAAATAACCCCAATGTCACTCGTCGCTCTCGCAGATAAAAACTTAAAAAATCATAGTTTTTGTTATTTATAAATATTTATCCAAACGAGTCAACGGTGAGAGTGCGCGTGAAATTGTTATGGTTTTGCAGCGACTGAGTGGTAATTACATGTCGAAGCTGCAAGCTCCACACATCATGTTTTTATATCCTACTGACTTATTACGAGATCGTGTCAGACTCTGACAACCACAAGTTATTGAAATCTTTTTTTGCCAATCAATTCTCAGTTTACGAGCACGTTTAACGGTCTCGGATGAATTTTTGTAGCGAAATAAAGCAACTCGATTCCTGAATTTTAGCCAGTGATTGCTAACCGTTGGGTGCTTTAATAAGGCATCGTTCTTCCTTATTTAAATTTATCGAAACATATGGCTCTTGAATCACACGAAGAGCACACTTATTTGGGATTAAAATTTTATCGACGAACACAAACTCTGTTTAATTATTTTACGAGTTCCCATATGCATACGTGCATTTATACTCCTAAACACATCATACCTCCGTTTGATTGCAATATTTTTTCGAAGATGCAGAAAATATCTCAACATTTTAATGTATACAGAATGCTGAAATAAAACTTGGAAAATAATACTAAGACCCCTTGAAATTTAGTTAAAAAGGAAACTAGGGGAATAATTTAACAAGGAGCCAAAGATAGAGCTATGTATGTATTTACGTTAGATGATCAAAGCTAAGCGGTAAAATAAGGGAATGTTGAAAATTGGAAATAAGGAAAGAAAAACGGTTGTCAGATACTGGTGTGCAACACAGACTTTATGAAATAATATGTAAGAGAACCAAGGGGAAGAGATAATTATCTAAAAGTCTGAAAAGACACACAGGAAATACATTTTTTTTTGAAGCCATGCTGAATTTTTCGAAAATCTCTTTTTTTTTCGAACAAAGCTGCGAATATGGTCCAAAGAAAATAGCAAATATCTGCCTAAATCATGACACTGTAGTTTGCAACGTTGGAGTCGAACAAAATGATCTGAAAAAACTCTCCAACAATTCCAGTAATTATCCAGTAATTACGTTACCTGCCTAATTTGCAATTCATAGTTTTTCAGCCTACACCAATGATTCATGAAATAAGAAATTGGTGAATTACAAATGTTATTTATAAACGCTTTGATAACTCATTTCTGGAATGGCTTATAATATGATATGCCTGTTATTTGTAAATAAAAATTAAATCGTACAGGGAGTTTTAATAACCGTAACGTAGTGCGGAGAATTCTTTTATTCCTTCCTTATGTTTTTTGACTCCAGTATTCTCGATGATATATAATGAAAATATAAACTAAAAATAGTGTTGATCATAATAAATAATATTATTTTCAACTATGCGAATAGCAGTTGGAGCGGTGATTACGAATGAAAATATTAGTTGAAGTAAATAATATTGATTTTAATCAAACATTGCCATATTTTATCGAACGATCGTGTCAGCCCCAAACCAAATAAAACAATCAAGTTTTTATAGGAGCGCATGTGACGACGCGAAGAACGGCTTCTCAACGCTGTGCGTATGAATAAAATGATCAATCTATGGTCCGATGCTGCTTAGCAGCATAAGAAGAGAGGAAAAGAGAAGTGAATAACTGAAAGAAATAATGAGGTATAAGAGTTAGGGGCAGGTTCGATGCGATGTGTCCCTTTTCGTGGCAAGATCGAGCGTGGCTCATCAGGACAGGATGAAAAAGGCAGAAAGTACATAGAAGAAAGAGATAAAAAGATGTTCGAAAGGCACGTAAGAAGTAAAAAAAAAAAGCGCACGCAGTTGCGCATCCTCGAGATACGCATGAAAAAGTTTCAGATGTTGCGGCGAAGAAGAAAACGCATAGGGAAATGCGAAGATAAAAGAGCAATAAGAAGAGAGGAAGAAAAAACAAAGTATACGAATATAAGAAGATGAAGAAAAAGGCGAGATGAGGAGCAAGTGGCAGAGAGTTCGCGTTCCCCTCGATGTCAACGAACCCCGCTTGATGTTGCACACAGTCTTTCATCTCCTTCTCTCTCCCGCTCACTCCCTCTGTATTTCTCTTTTCCACTCTTCGAATCGAGAGAGAGAGAGAGAGCGATGGAAAGAGAAAGAGCGAGTCTCGTCACCGGGGTCCGGTGATTCCAGCGGGCCATGCCATCGCGATGCGTCTCGCTCATGTCGTTTTACTGTCGTCAATATATGTTTATATGTGCTCTGTCAACCGTTCGAACACCTCCGCAAACTTGTTTTTCATTATACGCCCATAAACATTTACCAATCGATACAGATATTCATTTGCTTCGAAATACCAATGTTGTGCAGTCCTAAATTTTCATTCGTACCGTCATTACTTCGTTTTGTTTTTCAACAATGATTTATTTTTTTTTACTCGAGTTTAAACATCCATTTTGACGCATGGATTTATTCATTCTTCAAGCCGGAAGCAGATGCTTAATCGATTTAATATTTTCGTTATTATGAGACTGCATAAATTCACATAATAACGCAAATATTCAAATTATACCCTATTTCATCACATTTTTCCAACAACTTCTAAACCCCTAAATTTATGATTCTTATGAGAAGTGTCAGCCTCCCCCGACGAAACTGCATTAAGGATGAATAATGGAAGCAGTCCATAATAAAAAAAAATTCCAGCATCGATTTTCGTAAAAGTATCCCAACTGCATAATTACCAATATTTTCGACGTCGCTTATTTACATTTGATATTAATTTGTTAAATTTATAGAACACGTAGTATTGTTGTGTATTCGTCGCAATGTTGAAAAAGACACGGATTGTACATCGTCGAACGACCGTACACGTAAATTATCTCTCGTTATTTTTTACACAATAAAAGGCAGAAAAATGTTGGAGATTACCTGATCAACGAGACGACATTCGCTTCCTCTTATTCTGGTTTTCCTTGCCGCTCTTGTTTTCCCTCTTTTTCGAATTTAATGTCTCTTGGAACTCCAGTTTTACCGTATACTTCTTTATGATTAAAAGAAGGATAAAGAATATACACAAATACGTATATCATTTATACGGCGGATGTGCGTGTATACGTACATATATTTAGTGAAAAGACGTGATGAGCAAGCAAGTATGGCGCTCATACAACCGACATAATACAACGTTTTACGTAACTCCCGAGAGTGTGTTCGATAATTAGCGGTGGGATAGCTCGTATTATGGATGCAACGGGTTGTCCTCCGTCGCTTTAACCGTTTTTCGATACGGAGTAGTCTTTTTTTCAAGTATTCATATATCCTGACGGAATAAAAATAGTGACCAATTACCCAGGATTGATTGAAATTTGAGTCGTTATTTGAAATATTAGCCGAATTTCACAAAATATTGAGTTTTTTCTTTTTCTCATGACGCTGAAGTTTGCAACGTTGGTGTCCAACGAAATGATCTGAAAAAAGCCTCGAGTAATTCCAGTTATTCTCCAAAATTTCGTTCCCTGGTTATTTACCCTGCATCGATACTTTGTGAAATAGAAAATTAGTGAATTACAGATGTTATTTTCCTTCGTTTCGTTGGACTTCAACGTTGCAAACTTCAGCCTCGTAGTTTGCTCTCTTTTTATTGATTTATTTATTTCTAGAGTTATCTTATTCGGATAACATTTTTTTGGATCTCTCACTGACTTTTTTCTTCTTGATTAATTCTCATGAACGATCTTTTTTTCGCAGAGCACATAAGCAAAGTTTTTTACGATCCCATGGAACTTATATATTTCATTCAAAGTAAATTGAAATATAAGTTGCATCAAAGTTTCCTCATACGCGAGACCCACAATTGCACAACGTTAATTAATTGATTCACCAAGTAAAGAGAGCGAAACACGAATCCATACCGTGGGAAAATCGTCCTCGGTGTTCCTCCTTCGCGAAGAATATGAATACGCAACACTTTCCCGATTCCCAAAGCTGAACGAGTCTTCAACAATACCGCGCACGATCCTGTAAACATTTTGATGCCTCATTTGGAAAATTATGTAAATGCTCTCATTATGTAATTGAACTTTATTGGTCTGATGATGAGTAACGAAATTCGCAATGTTGTTTTTTTTTTTTTTCATTGTCGATTTTTTCATGATTGGTCAACTTATTTTTCTTCAACAAGCTTTATAATTGAAAAACCATAACTGATGACCAGAAAATTGTGCGGTTTTCGAATCACTCATTTCTTTTTCATTTTTTTAAAAACATTTCATCATTCGTTTGTGTTATTCTCTCCTTCAAAGCTTTGAGTACTAACTTCCGGTTTCGTTTTCGTTCGTTACAGAGGTTTCAGCGTAAGCGTATGCGGTCGTCAACACATCTTCAAGCCGGTCTCGGTGCAGGCTATGTGGTGAGTTAACAATGAGTCAATTATAACGAGGCTTGTTTTAAATTCGAGCCACTAATTTTGGAGGAAATGAAAAACATTCTTCATCTGTTTTTATTTTATGTTTATTTGTATATCAACACGAGTCTCAATCTTATTTCTAGGGCGCGTATGCAAATTTATACATTTTATTTTCACCTTTTTCGGACAAATCCCTTTCCAATATTCTCGTCTTTTTGCATAAATAAATTTGAAAAAAAATGAAGATTTATTTTTTCAAATATAGATTGTGGTATCACGAGTATTGCGCGAGTGAAAAAGCATTAGTGAAACGATACGCGTTTTCGCGCACGTATATGACATTCCAATCGAATAAGAAAAGGAAGTTTGGGATGGTTTTGGAGAAAAAAAAAACGACAATTTTTCTTATCCACCGTCTACAAGGATTGTTGAGATTATTTGAAAGGCGAAACGAGAGAAAGAGTAAGAGTGAGCGAATGGATTTTAGGCTTGCCTCGATGTTAAGGAAATAAGAACTGCGTGGGCTGACAAGAGATCCCGATTAATTGGCCAGACTTGACGTTCAAACGGAAAGAAAGACAAAAAGGCGAAATAAAGGGGAGAGACGAAGAGGTAGAATGAATAAGTCCTTCTCTTTCTTCTTCTTCTCGTCTCGAAATAGTATGACGTACTTCCGCTTTCGATTTTTCTCGGTCCGAGGTGAGAATCTCCTCTAACCCACGCGAATCACTGATCTTTTCCTTCCTCTCAATATATATTTATGGCTGCATTGAATTCGCAATCGAACTCGACATTTACGTTCTCTCTCGTAATCCACCAACTCCATCGTCTTTCCAGTCTCAGACATAATTATCCTCTTGATGACTTTTACTATCCATCATACACTTCCGCTTCCGTAGTTTATCTATTTTTCTTGTTTCCTTCTTTATTCTTCATCAATAGCATTTTTTCATCACTTTATTTCTTTTTCATCTCCTCCTTTCTTTTTTTTTCTCTTCGTGCACGAAAGTTTGTAACGGGGCATAAACCCGAACGGCAATTGGTCCAACATTAACCAAGTTTTATAGCCGCAGCAGCCTGTCGAACCAATATTATCTTCAACGGACCCGGGGACAATTATATTTACGATTTTATTTTTGGTACTCTTATTTTTCAAAGCCAATGAAAAGAGCTTTGAAAATTCGAACAAACGGACGCCGGAGTTTCATTTATATTTTCACGAAATGACCAAATGGACTCGCGCGATCGATTTGTAATATATTATTGTGATCCTTTCGTTTGGGCTTGCAATGAAATAGAGTATTTATTAGAAACGGGCAAATCGAGCGGTGTACGTTTTACACAAACTCGACCGTGTGTACAACGAACGCGGGCATCGCGACGCCATTCAACGCAGCTTCGCTGACGCCCGACTATTTTTGGCGAAGCTTTCGGTGTAGCGCGGGTTATACTCGCACCCACCCTCCCTCCCCTCCCGTTTCTCTCTGTTCTTTTCGAGAAACCAAGTTCTACGAGCTTTGATACGCACCACTGCTTCAACAGACTATCGTAGAACCCGCGTTTCCTCTCCCGTAAGGGTGGGGCTTTCTCTCTCTCTCTCTCGCTCTCTCGCTCTGGCTTTTGCTCTCTTAAACTCTCTACGGCGGACCAACGCCCGCGCCATTTATGGGCCGCGATAACGCCACGACTCGTGGTCCCCCAATGTTCCTAATACATCGAGAATTTTATTTTATTTTTTTTGTCTACTCACCATTCTTATAGCCTTTGTTTTTTTTTTCATTATTGTACTCTTTGTTCTGCGTTTTTTAAGGTCGGGCTTTGATGCTCTATCTTTGTTTTTGAGTATGGGAGAGAGACCGGGGTAAAACGGGATGCCAGAGGAAATTCTGCATTCCGCAGAAGTTTTTTACCGCAATTTCTTGACTCGTCGAAGTGCATTGTACGAAAATATAAAACAAAAAAGAAACTTTACTTGCCCCAAAGCCGAGTTTCGTTCTCTCCGCTTTGGTTATCCCAACTTTTTGCCAACAATAAGGGGGTGGAAGGAAATTGCAGAAAATTTTGCTGATACACAACCGGTTATACGAACACGCTCGAGTTACGGCCACTAGAGGCGCTCACCGGGGAATCTTCTCAAACCTGTGATGCAATAAACCAGCAACCAATGCTGCGCGCCTGAAAAGTTACCATCCACACAGTGGGTAATGGATGTAGAGTCGTGGGAGCTATCCGGGATTGAAGTAGAGAGACTCGAAATTTTTATCGAATTTTCATGAGCAGCACCTTGGTCAGATGCGACTTTCCATTTCTGCTTAGCGTTATTCGACTTTGGACAATTTTTTTACAAGAAATCTACAAGAAAAATACATGGCACCTTTATCACAGAGTCTTTCTTTTGTATATGACGAAAGGGCGCAAAAAAATATGTAGTGTCTGAATTAGCAGAATTCAAAGAGGATATAAAAGGATAAAACAGTGGAAAAAATGGTCGATCGGTTGCTTCGTTTCGAATAATTATCGCGTGCGGCGGCGAAATTATCTGTTCCGCGTACGAATTGATATGGACGTGCGAAAAAAAAAAATAACTGCGCGAAGATAGCACATTGTTGTCGAACGAGAATCCGGATTTGGGGCATGCGTATTATCTGGAGCGAACGAGGAATGGCCGCCATATAATGAAGGTGGTAAAAAGACACGAGGTTAAAAAAAGATGGAATCGCTGCGAATGAAAGAGAGAAAGAAAGAAAGGAGGAAATAAGGGACAACGACGAAAAAAAAGAGAAACGATTTAGTTCAAGCCAGTGGGTCAGCGAGACGACGACGAGGCTTGTCTGACGAGTTCTCTCCATTCACCGGTGCGACTTTACAAAGATTCACGAAGAGCGCCCAGGGAGCTATATGTATCTAACATGTGAACTCGGTAAACTCTTTTTTTTTTCTTGAAAAATTTTGCACAAATTCAATATCTTTCCTCATTATTACTTCGCGTATCAAATTTTTGTCATTTTTTCTTTCCTTCGTTCTTCGAAACGAGTAGTTTTGAACCTGATAATCATAATGAGTTACTTCGAATTGACGTATTAAGGATGCAGGGTAATATGGGGCAAAACGGACTTTCCCCGAAACTGAAATTTCATAAAATGCATAAAATTTTTCTTTCGGTTCCGAATCATGTCCTGACCATAAATCATGATACATTGTTGAATTCCATGCACGGTGACATCCCCAAAAAATTCAAAGTTTCAGAGCAAAATGGATCCCAAACTACTTTCTCACTATCCATTCGCTTTTTTGACTTATTTTTTAAAATCATTCCAGTAATCAAAGTACGAATAAAGAAAAAAGGTTTTTTATTCATTTTTTACAAAAATCGCACTCATACCTGACATCTTCGTCTTCAACACCTGTACACAAGGCGTGTGCCCATTTTTTGCACGTTACACAGCAAATCCAATCTTAGAAGGACGACGAATGTAACCCTTCGGAAAAAATGCAAGAAACGTCTTCAAAAGACGAGGACTTGGCTGTCTTGGTGACCTTTTTTTCTGCCTGCTAAACTGCTACATTTCGAAAAATATCGATATTTCGATTTTTATGCCTCTTAGAGGCTGTGTCCATTGCGCCCCGGAAAATTTTTTTGAAGAAATTCCGGAAACTAGGACCATAAATCAATGGTGGGATTCTTATATAGTGCGAACACGAAATATACCCCAGCACGATGGACCCAGAGTTGATTTTTTGCATTCCTCAAAAACACAACAGAAATGAGATATAAGATTTGACTCATTTTTTTTCATTTACACCATCGAGGAATGGAGCCTGAGTGGTCCCATTTCTTTTCCCATATATTACCGAGTTGACATCCTATTCGGAAACAGTCGCATTTTTATGCCTCTGAGGGGGCTGTGTCCATTTTGGCCCGAAATTTTTTTTTTTTACGAAATTCGGGAAACAAGGACCGGGCATCAATTTTGGGACTCAAAAATAGTTGAAAGACCATATGCTCATCAATGAAACTTGCTTAAATCCTTATTTTTTTGAAGAAATTACCCCGGTCATTCATATATAGCACAATATTAGTAAAAAAACATTATTTTCATTTTTTAATCGGGAATCATGTTTAAGTTGAGTTAATCGCAGAAAATATTTCATTCCGAGTCTTTCACATGATTCGATAGTACATGGCGAAAAGGCAACGTTTGACAACGTTGAACGTAGTCAGTTGACAGATTATATCAGGCATCACCTCATATAACCTGCTGAAAAAGTATGGACAAGTGACCATGGACCTGCAAAATTTCAAGATTCTGTAACCATTTTTCGTCTTCAAATCTATATTTCTAATTCAGATGGCGGTTGAACTCCCTTTTTTTTTAATGTACCATTAGATTCCTCGTGATTCAATTCATATAAGAAATGGTTTTAATCTTTGACATCTAATTTATGAATATATCAAATTTTGAGTTGAAAATGGTTGAAGGGGCCGGTACGTCATTATTGTGGGCATAAGCGACATGTTAATTTCTGTACTTTTCGATTGTTAATATTTCAACCAAACAGTCGATAAAGGCTCTTGAAATTTCACAGGCATAGAAAAGAAATATTGGACTGTGTAAGACATGAAAAAATGAAAGTGCTATTTAAAAACGTATAGACAAATTTGAAAAAATGTCCAAATAACTCTGCAAAAGCGACAGAAACGCGATGGTAGAGACAACATTATTTTATTTCCATTCGTAAGCGTGAAAATAAAAGAAAAAACTCAATAATGCATAAATCGTGATGAAAAAAACAATGTACAAAGTTGAGGAAGGGATTTTGGGCGCGTTACTGTCGGTATTATTCGCAAAGCGGATTATTACTGTTATCCCGTGGTCCGTGGCTCGAGGAGACGTATAACGTTATCCGGGTCAGGCTTTAAATTATGTGCTTGCTTGAGGGCCATTCGGCTTGGTCCGGGGAACCCGGTAGGAGAGACTCGTCCTCGTCGTCCGTGTAAATTCTCCCCTTGGCCTAACGGCACAATTTCTCGTGACGAGAAACATAAATTTCGTACTCTTCGGCTTTGAAATTTTTCAAACCGTCCGCGTAAACGCACAATCAAACAAACTGGAAATTTTACAACTTTTACCGAGTGCAACCTCACAACGGGGCAGTAAATTTTGCAGTTTCCTCGATTTATTGTGAAATGTATTTTTATTACCTGATCGTCTTCCGGACTGAACCGCCGTCTCTGATTTTCTATAGTTTCTTCTTTCGACGAAGAAATATTTTTCTGCGCACGATTATCTTCCCATTTGATCAAAAAAGCTTTTCGCTAAAGACTCAGCTTTTCGAAATTTACATTGAGACACCGCGTGAGCGATGTTACAGTCCCGAGTATGATTCATGTCTTGAAATAAATTCAGTGTCACTGTACGATTTATCGATATGCATAAATAGAAATTAGACGAAAATTTAAAATTCCCGAAAGAAAAAATGCCCAAAACTTGAGGATCTATTGAACCTAAAAAATGTTGTGTATGGACGTTGGGAGGGGAGGGAGAGGAAAACCGGATTAACGAGTATAAGGGTAATAGGTGTTGAGTTCTGGTGGTGCACAGGTGCATCGCGAAAGCCCACCTTCACCCACATCGAGAGAGGAACGAGACACCGGCTCGCCAATACTATATATGGCCTCTGAGCATTCGTCATTCTCGTCATTCTCTCCTCTCCTCGTGCTGGTCATCTCGGCTACATACATTTATTTATACATATTATTTTCTTCCTCTCTCAGCATCACTTCTTAATTCAAACCTACACTCGATTCTGTCTCACGTTCTGTAAATACTGTCCCAATATCCCTCTCTCTCTCTCTCTCTCTCTCCCCCCTTAAATTTTTTTATCTCTGTCTTTCCTCTTGGCCTCGCCTCCACAGAAAAATGTCTCGACTCGGCTTGACTTTTCTGCCCAGTCAGCAAAGCCTCCTCGGAAGGTAACGTTTCATTCGACGAAGCGATCGCGCATTTTGAAACAAAAGTTTTTATTTCTCAAAGAAATTGGATTAATCGCTCGCGGGGAAAGGAATCTCTCGAAGAGAGAACGAGATTTATTACCGTGTGTCCAACACCAGTGAATCGTTGTTTTTGTTGTTTGTTTTGGTTTCCGTTTTTTTTTATTTTTATTTTTTTTTCTTTCAATTCTGCGTTCCGTTATTTATTTGCCTTTGAAATGTGCTCTTGATAGCGATGAGCAACGAGTAGTCGCCATTGCATTCCCAAATTCAGACAATGATCTCATCAACACAAAAAATTGCCGAGTGCTCTGAATTCGCGTTGCAATAGATCAGAAATCAAAAGTGCCAAAGAGTCTTGAAGGAAAAACGTTTATATATAGGTAAAAAGAGCGGCTCGCGATGCTCTCCGTGTCTGGCGAGGTCGACGAGACCTCGCGAAGACAAGAATAAACCCTACTGCGAGAGCGTAAGAGCTTTGAAAATTCAAGAGGGAGAAGAAGACGAGGCGTTCCGAAAAGAGGAGGAAACATACTTTGACTCTGATGATGCTGCCTCGCGAAGGGATTCACGTGATTTTTGCCACATTCGCGATAACCGCTACCTTCATCTGCCTGGCTAAGTTTCTTCGGAGAAACATTGTGCTGCAGCTGCTCCTACCGACATTTCGAATTGCTCGGTAAATTGTGAAAAAACAAAGAGTTCATCATAGAAATTTGCTCTTTACTGTATGAAATCCTATAATCCTTTCTTAGGATTGGCTTTTCGAAGGGCGGAACGGGGTGGGGGTTTCCCCCATGTTGATTTTTTCATGATTTTATAGAAGGAGGACGATTCGCATTCGATGTTTTATTCAATATCGAGTACAAGTGATGACGAGTCTTGATTTTTGTCACTTTCTTTTTTCATATTTTTTACACAATGACTGAGTGGGTGGCGCTGTTTTGCCCGGAACGTCATGCTGCGAGCTCAAACATTGGGGATTTCTAGCATTCGTTGTAGCATTCTGACAAAACCCAAATAATTTTTCAACTGACTCTAGCATCGATACAAATGGTAATGTTGCGAGAAAAAAATGCTCTACGAAACGTTTTCTCTGTACTTTGAAATGTCAGCAATGCTTATTTTTGAAATATAATTCGATGGGAATTCAAATGAATCGTCAAAAGAAAATCAATTAAAAAGGAAACAAAAATGATGTCGCGTTGTCTCGAATTATTGCCCAGCACGTTGAATTTCACTGTAAAATGATGAACAAAACAATTAAATATTCCATAAAATATTATTAAGTTTCATAAAACGCGACGATCAAAATAAAAAGCAATCATTCACCTTCGCTCAGGAAACCATGATTCTCATTGTACATATACGTCTGTACCGTGTTGTATTTTTTATTCTTTTTATTTTGATCTTTTTTAATTTTCTACTCATTATCTCGCATGCAAATGCCAAGCTCATCGGTGGTGAATCATTGGTGGTACTCGTACGTATCGCCCTTCCCCTTCGGATGAAGAACGAAGAGAGGAGGCGGCGGTACAGCAGGGGCGGGCCGGGGAGGGGGGAAGGGGTCAGGTGAAAGTAGCTGGTTCGGTGACTTCTGCGGTAGTGACTTCTCGTTTGTTAAATAGTGGCACACGGTGCGTGGGGTCGTGTGTCATATATGCAACGAAGACGAAAGCCGAGCACTGAACGAACGAAAGAGCATTCGTTCTTTTCAGCCAGAGTAAAATAAGAAAAGTCGCTGTGCCACAGTAGGGCAAACGACTGCTGGCAGACGACAAATATAACAAAGGAGAAATTATGGACAGCAACGACCGCGAATTCTATCATCTAGATATCATTACTCTTCATCAAATATGTTAATGAGACATTTCTTTATTCGATATATACTATTATAACGAAAGGTAATTATTTTGAAAACGATTGAATTAGAAAATTTTAGTAATTAAGTGTATTCACCAAGTCGACTGTCACACGGTAATGACGACACATGGCTTCTCACCTTAATTACAGCTCGATCATTTTTCGGGTCAAATTATCTCTGTGATACGGAAATGAGTGTTGTTAGTACGTGGGGGGGGGGGGGGGGGGGGGGCAATTAATTTGTAGCAATCTGAAATACTCAGATTGGTTTTTTTTTTGAGCAGAAACTGTTTTAGTATCTTTACTATTCGAAGGCATTTTTATCGAACTTTTGTTTCAACGAACGCGAAATATCTCATACACGTGCCGATGATGTTTGTGTGTATGTGTGCAATATCGTCGCCGCTCCTTCCAGCGGCTCTTCAAAGCAAGTTTCTCGTTTGATATTCTCCATTATCGCGTGTATGCGCGCGTGTCTGTCGGTTCTCTCGATGCTGCATTCTCGATAGTGAGCACAGATGGTACAGCACTCAGATTCGATCTCAGTTTATTTCAGCTTCACTATGCCAATGTGTTTATTCGTTTAAAGAATAATACGGACTCAGTTGATTGTACGAATTGAAAGTAGATTGTCATTTTGATGATTCAATAGTGAATGAAATATATATTTTTTTCTCAATATTAGGAAAATTTGAATGATCATTCGATCGAGAAAAGTCGCGCAAACAATTTATACTTGGAAGCCTCGTAATACGAACACGACGTAACAAGACACGCTGTTCCAATCATCTTGCATAGACGAACCAGCAAGCACACTTTATGATTTACAAGTGGCTGCGATTCTCTCGCGTTTCGTGATTCTGTGACCTCGCACACCAGTTTCGTTCGCAAATTGACGACCACTTTTCACACGTTGTCCCTTCGGATCGAGGACTGGGGAGGGGGGAGTGATTCGTGCAAAAAATTGATCGTCTCAAGATATTCGAGAAATCGGAGAGAAACTTTGATGCTTTAACTATGGAATTCGCACTGTCGATTAAGTTTAATATTACAGAGTTGTTTTCATTGGTTATTTGAAGGCAGAGATAATCATACGAGTTTTGTATCAATGAATCCTCAATTAAATAGTATTTCTCATTGTTTCAGGTCTGCCCTCCAAACATTGCACAAGGTGTCGAGCAAAGCGAGAGAACAGAATTACTTTCTTGGTGGATTGTCGCACGATTGGGTCAGTTACTATGAGCAACGTATCGAGAGTGATCGCTCGTGCCTCAACGAGTGGCACGCAATGGACAATCTCGAGTCCCGAAGGCCACCATCGCCCGACAGCGTTCGCAACAAGTGAGCACGTTCGATATTATTTAAATCTTTTAGCTTTCCACTCCCTCTTCTCTCTATTTCTCGTATTTTTTTCTTAACAGGGTCTGGTACACGTGGAAATGTCGATGACCTTGATCCCCGAGACTATTAGATCGGAAATAAATTTAACCTATTTTATCTAACATCGAGAACATTTTTTTTCAACGCTTTCGGTTTTCTCAAAGCGTTTTTTTCTTCAAAATTTTATCCAAGCCATTGCGTATCTGGAGCCGAGCCAGAATGACTTGTTTTGACGCAAAACTGCGCTAGCAACATTCTCCAAGTACTCTTTATAGATGACCTTGAATGATTTTCTATTTATTTTTGTTGTGAAAAACGAGAATTTTCATCGCTCCTCTGTCAAGGAACTTTGACATTTATCAAATGATTCGCATCCAGTGATAATTATAATTTCTTTGAAAATGTGAGAGCCAATTATTTTGCGTGTGTTATTCTCAAATGATCTATGATGTTGCGCTTAATTTTTAAAAGCACGTTGACTTGTCAAATTGTCGACGTTCAATCGCAAATACATATTAAAATGTTTAAAACAGTAATGAGATATCGTAAAGTAAAATGATATCGTACAAAAATATTTTTGAATCGTTATCTATTGATTATTTCCAATGGAGGTACGAATCGATGCAACAACTTGAATTCTGAGTTTCATTCATTAAACTCATTAAACGTGGTTTTCTCGAAAACTAATCATGGAATAAGAGAAATAATGAATTTGTTGAAATTCTTACAACCATGTATTTACTTTCAACAGACCCCGTGAACGCGAGGAAACCGAGCGCGTTATCCGCGCAACTCTTAAGGAGATAATGATGTCTGTTGACCTCGACGAGGTCACGTCAAAGTACATACGCGGTCGTCTCGAAGAGGATCTAGACATGGATCTTGGCGAGTTTAAACCGTTCATCGATCAAGAAATGCTCGTTATACTCGGACAAATGGATGCGCCTACGGAAATTTTCGATCACGTTTATCTGGGTAGCGAGTGGAACGCGAGTAATCTAGAGGAATTGCAGAAAAATGGGTAATGAGACATTGTAAACGAACGTCAAAAGAATTCGAAAACAAATGCTATTCCAATCTTGTTTAGTTGCAAGCTCTTGAAAAGTAATTCATCCACTGACCTGGATGAAACTACTTATAATTATTAATATTATATTCAAATTGTCTGGTTTTGTTGCAGAGTACGTCACATACTGAACGTGACACGGGAAATTGACAATTTCTTCCCGGGTATGTTCGATTATTTGAATGTGCGAGTTTACGACGACGAAAAAACGGATTTACTGAAGCACTGGGACGACACGTTCAAATATATCACGAAAGCGAAGAAAGAAGGATCGAAAGTTCTGGTTCATTGTAAAATGGGTGTATCGAGATCAGCCTCAGTCGTAATCGCATACGCGATGAAGGCCTACAATTGGGACTTTTCGCAAGCGTGGAAACATGTCAAAGACAAGCGCAATTGTATCAAGCCCAACAACAGTTTTCTACTGCAATTAGAAACGTATCAAGGAATATTGGATGCAATGAAGAACAAAGAAAAGCTCCAAAGATCCAAGTCTGAAACGAATCTCAAATTGCCGAGTGTCGTTATGATTGGCACTAAGGAAAACGATCAAGAAGACGGTGAGAACGACGAGGAGGATAACGAGGATAGAGAAGAGTACGTTGAGATCGACGATGATGACCAGGACCATGACGATGGTGTCGATGACGATCCTAACCATGGCTGTGTATCCAACATTTCTGGCATTGAACTCAAAAAGACTGGCCAAAGACCGAAGAGCTGGTCGCCCAGCGGCGAAATCATCGAAAACGTGATGCCCCTTGGTTTGTTTTTTCATTTGTTACTTACCGAATATTGAATAATTGCCATTGTTCAAATAATCCGACAATTTTTATTTTTATATTCGAGTGCTGGGAAACATAACATAATAATCTCAGAATTCAAAACACTTTGAAATTTCAATTTTTAGTACATATATAAAAATATTGTAGAAAATACTGGTGCCATCCGAGTTCTATTCTACAGTCGTTTACCGGATATTCACTCAACATTGGGAGCAAAAATATTTTCGATTACTCTCGAACCTTCTTAGTTATTGATATTTAAAAGTTTACTCAATTCTACATAACATTTCCATCAAGCATCCGCGTTGGTTTGTTCTTGCAAGCGTATCTGTCATTTTTATCAACATCCAAAGAATCTGGTAACATTTATCACCGTTTAACTTCACTACCAGAGAATTCATGCCAACATGAATAGTAATGAGCCAAAATTTGAGAAAAGCAATGAACGCCTTTCTTCTTCGTCGTCTTTCTTTTTGTTTTGTTTCGATTGGGTGTTTGGTTGTGCATGCGCATCGGTACTTTGGGATATTTCCTACGTGGGCAATTGTACTTTTTACACCTAGTCTCCCCGGGACCTTTGTGCCACGGTAAAAACGTTAAGGAAAAACGACCTCTCCCTCACGTCTCGTGAAAGCAGCCCTCTGTAATATTCGATGGGATACTTCATGTAACAATGTTCCTAATGAACAATGGAAAAATTATAAAATAAAAAAGTTGGTTTCCTTCGGTTGGATTCCCCACCGGTGAATTTTCCTGTTGCTTATGGCCGCGTTTCTCTATGCTTGGGAAATCGGCCGTTTTCCGTAGTGCTCAGAATTCAACGCTATTGGGAAACGCGCTAACTTATCAACATTTTTGTATCACAGAAATGTGGCTGAACTAATATCTTACAGTAATCTAATACTTTGATTTTTTTTTTCATTTGCATGATTCGCGCAATTTTCCGGTCATCGTGGGCGGCACTCTTTCTCATCGTTCGGGCTATGACAATTGATTTTCACAATTGGTTAGAATCTTGCAATAACAAAATCTTTCCGCCCAGATTGTTGAATTGAAAGAAAAAACAAAAAAAAAATTACAAATAATGTATAACACAATCTTACCTCATTCCTGCACTGTCAAGTGTTTCACGGTAACGTTGGTCGTGAGTTTGAGCAATGATTTTTTCAAAATAACGTTTTCCCGCAATCGATTGATAATGTTTTTCTGGCTTTCTTCTAGCGCCGTTCTCGCAGTCTCTTGAAAGTATCGATCGAGCAGCGGGGGTAACGAGGCAGGAAGTAACGCGAGAAGAACTTTTGCTTTCGGAGGTGGAACCAAAAAAAGCGTTGGTCGAGCAGGAGGCTCGTAACGTATTGATGCCATGTTGCAACGGCCAGTCGTACAGCGTCTCACAAAATCAAATAGTACATTTGCCAGGACCGGATGTGACGCCTAGTGTAAAAAATCGTGTTAGTAAACTGGAGACTCAGGGTCATCGAAGGCGAGGCTTGGTTTTGAATTTGACGAATCAATTTGAGGCTGCGGTTAGTAAACCGGCGTCACCGGAGAGCGAAGGCGAAATATCACCGAAAAGAACGACGAGTCCGCACAACGAGCGTTTTCACGAAAACGGCGTAATGACTGCGACGACGAAAGTGATAAAAAATCGTGATGCTAATAAAAGCGAAGAAAGTGATGATTGTCTAGTCTGGACAGCGTCGACGGACAGCACCGAATACGCTGATAATGATACCACCGCGTCGATCGCAAAAACTTTGATAAGCACTGAAAATTCAGCTTCGAGGATAGACTATCAGAATAGCGAAGTTTTTAAAACCACAGGTTCAATGACGAGCCCACAAACGACGTTGACAGCGATCACGACGGCGAAGACGTCTTCGACGACAACTACAACGTCAACGACGACGAGTCTTAGCGGCTCGAAAAATTGTTTGAGACGCGGTGGAAAACGTGGCGATCTCGATCCATTCAGTTCTCAACTCGATCGTGTCTTTGATCGCGAAGAAAGACGGGGGGGCGTTGAACCGACCCGCGAATCACCCAGTCGACAAAGTTCCTGGAGTAGTTACGACAGCGCGGTAGTATTAGAAAACAATTCGGTTCACAGCTCTTGGGCAACTTTGCCATCGAGAAACAGCTCATGGGGTTCGTACGATATGAGACCCAGTGATTCTCTAGGCTCCAGCGGTTTGTTTCCATACGACAAAGAAGAAATCCCATGGCATCCTGGTACAGTTAAACGTACGAAACAAAAACTCGAAGAATCTAACAATAGTGGCACGCTTAAGCGACGCTGTACGACCTCCGGACCTGAAAACGAGAACAAAGTCACGTCGCGATTGAGCATCGCTTGCAGCAATGACGAACCGACCAGCGATTATAATCCCGTACTTTTGCACTATACCCCTTCGCCAACTCCCCGAAGAAGGGATTCTCCCGGTAACAACGAGGACAATCAAAATAACCGTAAAATCTCGAGTCCCGAATCTATAGACTGTATGGATATTTCCTCGTCCACACTCGCGAGACAATTATCGAGATTGTCAACCAGTGCCCCATTGCCATCCTCCTTGTCCACCGTTATCGACGAGATACCCACGGTTTTGCGTACCTGTCGTTCCGAAAGTGAAACATCCAGTCCTTCGGTCGTAAATACCACCCAATGCTCCTCCGTTAAGCATCACAAAATGTTACTTGAAAATTTAACAAACAAGACGAACTTTAACAAACGTTGTCTCTCCGTGGACGATTCACCGGCTGAACAAAATTTGTCGTCCTCGTCATCGGCTTCTTCTTCTTCCTCCTCATCCTCCTCCACATCCTCCACAGCCTCGTCCGATGGTTCGAGAAATATCTCCGGTATGGTAAAGAATCTCAAAAAGGAATTCGAGGCTAAATCAAGCATGTATGAAAAAAGCCCCGACGCTACTTCGAACAGCGAACAAAGCGGTGATGGACAATGGACAAGAAGAGACACGAAAATTGTACGAAGTTTACCCTCCTCGCCTGTTATAGCACACAGCGAAACTAAAATTCGATCGTCACTCGTTGTTCCTCCTAACAAAATTTCACACGAGAACAACGACGAATCATCCTCTCATGAAAACAACGAGGATCTTTCCGTTCGTGTCCTCGTCGGCAAATACGAGATTTCCAAGAGTTCCTACGATACTACGAAAAATTCCGAACTGTCCACGAGATCACGGGAACGTGAAATGTCTTCTAACTTTTCTCGTATCGAAGCTCATCCACCGGCAAGATCGAAAATAGCTACCGAAGAGTTTACTCGTCGATCCGCTCCCATCGTCATTAATCATCAAGCCTCCAATATATTTTCTAATGATAGCCCCGAAGCCCCTGGACGACCTCCCGTTGTCCCCACATCCAGTGTCGTTGTCGCGAGTGTCGTTGCCAAGGCTGCGAGTAAAAAACAGCAGTTGCAACAACACGGACGTACGCATCCACTCGCGAGGCTGCAGGTCAGACCCAGACACAACAGTCCCGTTTACAATACTATGTGAACCATGTGACCGCTCTTTTTTTATTTGTGATGTGAACAACAATAATTACAACAAGATTAACATAAAAAAAAAAAACAACGTGAATTCGAAATAGACATGAAAAAAAGGACTAATGAAATGTGTACCACCGTGTGAACAATTTTCGGGACGCAAAATCCCGTTTTCGTTTGGTAGGGAAATGATGATGATTATACAACATCGTGTAATCGCTTCAGCGCCATTGTGAATATCTTTCTCCTTCGTTTATGTTTTTCTTATTTTTCCTTCGCCGTTCGCGCCAGCTCTATACTCCTCTCTTAAAACGACGACTTTGCTATCATGAGCGCAAAGATCAGTTATTTTTCTAGTCGATTCGATCACCGATTAGAGCAAGAAAGAGTAACTGTGGTTGCTGTTTGTTTTTTCTACAATTTATCGATTTCGAGTATGAAAAAAGAATGTGTTGACGTTTGTTGTAACGATGAAACGCTACTGAATTTACTTTATTTCTTACTTCAATTTTGGATTGCGCCTATCGTGGAGATAAATCATTTGAAATGTAGCATTTTATAATTCTGGTTTCGTATGGAAAATGCATTCGAACAAAATTCACCGAAGCTTTCTCAATTCTCTGGCTGAAATATAATAATGGAGCCGAAAACGTAGATCTTTCGTTTTTCACGCTACGAGACAAATTCGATTAGTAAAATAAAATTAAACGAAAAGTCGGATGAAAGCATAGATCGCAACGTACTTGTACTACAAGTCAAAATGTGCAGAAAAAATAACATTTTTATCTACTTTTGTACGCAGGAACGTGCAAATTTAGTTGAAAACAGTGAATGTTCGAACAGACCCGCGTTTTGTATGACCGACAAATGATTGTTTTTCTTTTCAATGAAAAATGTAAACGAATGAATTCAATCGTCCTCGAATTAATATTCTAAAAGCGAATATTTCAATGAACATAAATTTTTTTTAGACGATTCTTTGTTATTCGAAAACACGTACCAACCACTCGTGAGTGTTTTCGCAATTATTCGGAAACATCGTGTTTTGAAA
Organism: Venturia canescens; assembly: GCF_019457755.1. Taxonomy (NCBI): domain Eukaryota; kingdom Metazoa; phylum Arthropoda; class Insecta; order Hymenoptera; family Ichneumonidae; genus Venturia; species Venturia canescens. Next base: position 24,352,781 of record NC_057424.1, on the reverse strand, counting down.
AAAAGAAAAGGTTCCTCCAATGCACTCTTCCAGTCATGTATAAAATTATACTTTTAAAATTTTTCTATAGAATGATATTTTTATTATTAAGAAACTTTGGTCCATGATTTTGGCATAATATTATCATACAGTCATGTAACGAAGACGAATAATGATTTGCAGAAAAAAAAATATTTTTTCATTATTGAAAGAAGAATACTGGTGAAAAATTGAGAAAATGAATTCCGTTGAACGATGTTCGAATTTTATATGACCACAATAGCGATCTTTTTGCTCGAGAATCGCTCCATCAAAGAGAGAAAGACAGAGAGAGAGAGAGAGAAAAAAAATTGAAAATTTTAAAATTTTTTCTATGTATGGGTTTGGTGGCGATTAATTCTTAAATACTGAAACTTGTGTCGGAAAAAGCTAAAACAATATGGTCGTAAGAAAAGTACAATGGCCCAATTTCGAATATAGAATGTGAAATATCGAAAGAATAAAAAAGTAAGAGAATTGTGCGATTGATCGCGAGTGTTCAGTCAGGCTGTGAACGTAAAGTCTGAGCCTCGTGTTTTAATTTTCATCCTTAATGAATACCGATTTTTGTTATTCGTTCACAAAAATGTTTCTCTCCTAAAATATCGGTAACCAAAACAGCTCTCTATCTCTCGCTCTTGCTTTTCGCATAATTTGTTACGACATTTTCGGTATTTTTATCCAGAAAATGAGGACGCGTGTTCATTTTTAAACAGTACCGGAGATTTCTCCGTTGCTAAAGAGATTGGCGAAAAAATTAAGGGTGCGCGTGCACCTCGTGTATTATTAGTAATTTATGACGATTTATTGTGTAATTAGAAACAGAAGAACGAGAGGGAGAGAAAGCGAACGAGATAGTTTTTGTGTATTGAATTGTACAATTAAATCTGCTCATCGAGCGTGGATAAATAATGTGTGTGAATAAGTGTGAATGTAAGCAAAAAACATGAGCGATCGGTAAGGCTGAATTTGTCCATCTCTTATGCGCATTAAAGTTTTTTTTTTTGCTTCTGAAGAAAAAATAGAGACCCGATTGCCCACAACGGTTATTCTTACTGCGAACGGTTTATAATTATCCTACTATCTGTACTTCTATTAGGTAAAACAATTGTCATCGTCGCGAGATTCCGATCGAATCCGTTCGATCGTTTTTTATTTTTTTGCCTTTTGTTTTCTCCATGAAAGAGCAATTTATGGGCATCGCGTCTCCACGCCAATGTCTCGTGGTGCGGACCAGATCTGTTTCGAAGCTTTCTTTCGCCTTTTGCTCCATTGGAAACTTGCATCTTTGAGTGAGCATAATGAATTCCTGATTATTTTTTTTTTTTTCATTATTTTTCCTTCTGAAGGCACGTCATCCATCGTATCGTTATCCGCCTGAGATCTTGCAATGAAATCCGCATTCTCGTTTTACACATAACAATTCAACGACATTCACTTATTCTTCTTTAGCTATCATATGATGACAGCATCGAAATAGCAAGAATTTTTAAAATAACAGAAATTGAGTTTACAGCGGACCACGCTATCATACAGACACGAATCTGTGGCGTCGATCAATCGGATATGCAGACGAAAAAATAAAACCAAGGACATTCAGTTTTAAAATTAAGTCAATGAAAAAAAAAAAAAAATCGACCAATCTGGTAGATTCACAGAGCGCAGATCTTTATAACTATAGCTTATATTTTATCACCATTCGATAATTCCCTTCCCGCCGTTTTTTACCTCAAAACTAAATAGCGATCGATAAGTGAATTGGCGCCCCCTCCCCCCCCCCCCCCCCCCTCAATCCCTCGCCCCGTGTATTTCGACAAATATTAGTGAGAGACGTCCGGAATTCCTGATTTATTTGAAAATTTCGTAATCGAGAATGCCGGATCGTTTTTTTTGTGTATAATATTAGTGATTTTAAGTGCAAAGAAACAATTGAAAATTGCGGATAAAAACTATTGTATTCGTCGAGCGAGACTATGGAGTATGCGAAACAATCTTTCTTTCCTGAGTGTGCGTACATTTTGTGAATGCTTTACTCCGGGGCTGTGCTTGTCGCTTGAAGCAAAGAAGCTCTCTTCTTTTGACATGGTCGAACGGAGAAAAAGGCAGAGAGAGAAAGAGAGAAAGAGCACCAGAGCCAGAGTCGGTTTTAATGTCGACTGATTAGTTTAAGTAGCGTCGAGTAATCTCTGGCATTGGCCACTCTAATTCGATGTGTTTATTTCTCTTTTTCGTTGAATTATGTATTTCTTATCTCGAGTTGAACATTCACAACGCGTTCCCTCGATACTCGAAAATGAAAATGAACCTGAATCAGAGAGTGAGAGGAAGAGAGAGAGAGAGAGAAACAGCGGAGGAAAAAAATTTATAATGAAAAATAAAAACAAAAGGAAAAAAAAAAAATTATATACAAACGCCGAGAAGAGCGGAAAGTTGGAGATAATCGTGCGTTGTTCTGTATAAATTTTGTACCATAGTTTGTATGAAATAAAAGTACACTGTTTATTGCTTGAGACAAAAATTTGAATGAGCCATCCATTTGCACCCGTATTTTTGAATTATTATTCATAATTGACGCAATCAAATTCTATTGTTTATTGATTGCTATTGAATAATCTTACGTAAGACGAGATATGAAAATCAATTCGAATCATCCAACTTCGACTTCGTAAATAGTTTTTCCGCAGCAAAAAGCAATTTTCGGCAATTCCGGAAGTTCCGTGGATGCACCTCGCTTTACACGTTTCACTGGTAATGGACCAATATCCAACCCGTAAACGCCACCTTCGAGATTTCTTATCGATGCCAGAGTCTGCACGAAATCGCATTCGTTTCGTGAATTTTCTGGCTCCTCAGAAAGGTCGGTATAAGATTTTAACAATCACAATTTCCCAGAAGTTCTTACGGAATGCGAACGGAGATCAACTATTCGGAAAAGATTGTTTTCGCAGCCTCCAGTTGCGACGAACAGACTATTGATGTATTTCCCGGTGTATAATTGACTGGACAAAGAATCTGGCTCAAGGGTCACTATTAATTTTCCTAAACCGTAGTCCCAGAGCTGAAGGGAATTCGTCTTCGACCACGCACTGGTGAGAATCTTCAATACGATTTTTTTCATTACACAAATACACAAATTGTGTATGGGCTCTTAACAACATATTTTTATCTGATTTATGTCAAAAGTATCCTTTTGACAATTAACTAAAATTGACTAAATTTTTTTGGAAATAAAGAATCTATTTTAAATCTGGATGAATGAACGTGCTAACCACGCTAGTTACTATGGACCACAAGAATAAATAGCTTGCCTCTTTGCCATTTTTGCTGATGTCCAAACCTTCGCCACAAATATGCGGTCCTGTAATTCTTCTGATCGCATAGGGTTGCCTGGTGTCCCAAAACTGAATGGTGTTGTCCCAACCACCGCTTATTATCTCGTGTGATGATTTAGGATTGAAACAAGCACAAAATACTCTCGATCTGTGGCCGTTCATAACATCTGGTGCATCACTGCATAAAAACGTACCATGCCCATAAGAAGGGAATCGAAAGTTTCTGGACATCGAGCGACTCATATTTTTTTTAGAGAGAGATCGCTCGATACCTTTAAGTAATTTTTTTTCCCGTACTGTCCTTTCCATCAGGATAAATAAGTTGGACTCACTTTACCATTATTTTTGAAAGTGTATATATTTTCAAAATTATCCTATTGGACGCACGGTGTGGAAAAATGTTACCTTCGGAAATTTGAATAAGATCGACTGACTGATCCATAACACTCGATAAATACTGAACCTTGCGTGAAAAGCTCGCTCCATTGTTTTCGTCTCCTCGTCGTAGAGATAGAGATTCGTGTCGTCACCGACTGTGACAAATTTTGGTAACTGAGGATGATATGCCAGACCAAGAGTCTGCCTATTTTCTCGTATCGTGTACAAGCATTGACCACTGGGATAATGCCAAGACTTTACACATCCTGTCGCATCTGATTATTAATAAATTCAATCTTTAGAACGTTATTGCGATTTCGAGCAGGACCTACCATCTTATGGGTCAAAAACAATGTAATTTATATTGTGATTGTTCATATATTTTTCCAATGATCGACTGTTAGCTTTTTTTCAAAATTTTGCTGGTTGTTAATAAAAATGTTTAATATAAAAAAGTTGAAGACTCATGGGAATTTGTGTCTTTCTTTACAAGTGACCAATAGAGTTTGAGTTATTGGATGAGTTTTGTGAACAGGTCGATGTTTTATCGCAGTCGTTGGACCAGGATTCTGTTGCATTTCAGTATCTCGTAGGGTCGAGGTGTACTCGCTGCTACTGACTTTTACGAGTCGTACTGTACCGTCCGTTAGACCGACTGCTATGAAATCACAAGTTTCCGTATAGCTGACGCAAAGTATATCGTGAGTACCCTCTCTGAAATAAAAATACGCCACTATTTTTTACGATAAAGAATAACTGGAAATTTCATTGTAAATTAAACAATAGGAGAAATGGTTTTTTTTTACATTCCATAAGGCTCTCCGATGAAAAAAGTTCTTCAATGATAAAGAAAAAAAAAAGTACAATCAATCGAGGAAAGCTAGAAATATCATTTCTTATCAATGCAATACGAACAATCGACAAATTTTATTCTAGAAAAAATGTAAATGTTTGTCCATAAATGTTGAGGAAGAATGGTACCGACACCTCACTGGAAATGTGCAGGGGACCACTAACACGAATGGCATTCCGGGTGTCAGCAGTCGTCGTGTTCGCCACACTTTCGCTTCCCGACACAAAAGGCTTAGTCAACGAGTAACTAACTTTTTGGGCTTTCGACGAGCCGACTTCGTTATCACGTAAAGACAGCAATTTGTCTCGTGTGTTATCCACTTTCGACAATCTTGAAGTTCGTTCCGCCATGACGAGAAATGCTGCTGCTGCTGCTGCTGCTTCAAGCCCAACTAAAAAATTATTGAATCAGGTTAAATTGACAAATGAATCTTGCGGCCAATTTCATTTGATTGAACATTAAATTCGTTGAATGATTCAATGATATAAATGAAAAAGAAAACGTTCGAGTCTAGGAAAGAATAAAATTCCGTCAGTGAAAAGTTTTTCATTCTTCTTTATTTTTAGGTTTTCTTTTCAAGTTTTTGTTTTGAAAAAATGAGTCTCCAGAGAAGAGGCTCATCGTCGATCTCACGACGTCGACGAGTGAAATTTAATGATAGCTCGCTGCGAGGCGACAGATGTTGAGAGGAAGAGGGAGACAGAAAGCTCGCACTAATTTGAATCCCATCGCAGGCATCCCTCTCGGCGTTATCCTTCCATTCCACCTCTACGCTATTTAATCGAAAAATAATGCCTCAATTAAGGCTGGACGAGAGACCTCTGCATCGCGCTGACTAGCCAGAGCTCTGAATTGTTTCTTAATTATTGGGTTTTATCATTCAGAAATCTGCTGCACAAGCAGTCTGTGGATCTTCCTAACACGCCCCCGTCCCTTCGGAATTGCAAATCCCTCAATTAACATCGAGCTCAAGCCTCTTATCAACCTCTTCGTATTTTCAAACTACACAACAGACTTCTCTCCATCCTCCTTTTGCAGTCTTGTTAATCAAATCCTGATTATCCAAATTTAAGGAGTATCGACAAATATTCGTCTTATCGTAACAGCTTAAGAATGTAACATAGGAAACCAGCGAAAGACGCGGCCAACTGAATAGGTAGCCGAATCAATGCTGGAAAATATTCGCTTGAAAAAGAATGGTGCAAATATTTTGAACAAGGAAAGGATTGTTTTCGTATTCGGGTGCATTCAATTTTTTTACTTATTCACGAATCGAAAACATTTTCACCGGTATACCGTTTCGAAACCGAGAACCGAAATCCTCGACATTAATTTAAATCGTACTTTTAATTACTTCGGAAGTGGTTCCGAGGAATTGCGTTTTATGATTTCAAAATACGGTGCAAGCCCATCTGGTAGATTATTGTGAGCCCCCTTGGAATTGCAAATGATCGAATTAACCTCCGAGCTCGGATTTCAAACCAACACCATCTTCCCGTAATCTTGCTGTTGGGCCAACACTGATTATCCAGAAGTTCGTGACACATGGACAAATATTTATTTCGTCACAGCGGCAAAAGACGTTCTCGGCTAGAATGCAAAACACTGCTGAGTCGCGTGTTTCAATTCATTCTTTTATTGCGTACAGCACTCCGATACGCAGCATTACTTATATTCATTTGTTTTTACCTTCCGTTTCTTTGGTTCCATATTTACGAGCAGAAATCAAGTCAACAGATGCACGGGAATCGCATATTGGCCTTTCAAACGCGAAACCAGAGAAAATCCTCTGTAACAGGAGTAGCAAAAATGGACAAAATTTAAGGTGATTTGAAACAATTTGTAAAAAAGCTCTTTCATCATGTTGAAAGGAGTGCAGCTATACTAGAAGGTATATTTGTAAAAGTCTTCATACATCTCGCCACCGAAAAAGCGTATGCTTTTCTCCTGAAAAATTCGCCAGATGCAAGTAGTAATAGCCCCTATATGGCCAGACATCATTCAAACTCGTCTTGAGTTGAGCTTATAATTTTTCACACTTGAGGATACATTATGACAATGAATAATTTATACATGCACGCCGTATTTTTCACCATATCCTATACCGTGGTCTGGAAAAATGAGTACAAAAGAAGACGAAATCGAAGATCTCGAACCATTTGAAATTTGAAATTTGTCGCGTTCTTTCATTTGTACTAAACATTTTCCTTAGTTGGCAAAGTTGGCAATGTTTCAAGAAAATTCGTCGTCTGCCGTTGCTGCCCAGAACTCAAATCGAATCAAATTTTTTTATTTTCACAATACAGACGACATTTTCCACGTATCGAGTAAAAAATCATCGCGAAATTGTGATTCCGAAGGCTCTTCAAACGGTGATATTCACAGTGTAAATGGTGCGTGCGAGTGCGATTGGATTGTCACTTCTACCTCGGCTTCTCACGCAGTTTCTTTTTAACACAAGCATACCGAGTTTTCGAGAAGCGCATCTCGTTAACTGACTTTGAATTTATTCGTGTGCGCGTGTGCGTGGAAGGGAACGGGGGGAGGAAACATTTATTGTTTTTGGTGTGTCTCGAAGCAAGAAGATTATTCAGGGATATTTCATGGTAAATTTAATCTCTTCGCGTACCTCATATTAAGGATGTTTGCACACGCGTCTGACGATTCACCGCGGGTGAAATCGAAGAAGGAGAAGGATGAGCACACACTCGCACGCATATCTGAGACGATGTTGGAACTAGAAACATTGACACATACAGGAGCGTTACGATTTCGTGAAAAATTCAGCAAGTCATACGTTTAAGAACGTATTGTTGCACAAATATATATATGCCAATTTAAGCGGTGTTCATGATAGAATAAAGAGGCGGCGAGAGAGGACCGGTTCGGGAGAGTAAGGGAAGCGGTAAAGAGAGGGAGGGGCGGATGAATAGGGAAAAAAGAACAGTGAGGGTTGGAGCGAAGCTGCCAGCAGTCTACGAGCTTCGTTCCGGGTCGCTCAGGGCTATTTGACTTACTTAACCCAATTGTCTGTCGAGTCTCGAAGGCTCAGACCAAAACGTCGAGAGAGAAGGCCGCAAGAGACTCTTGGTCCCAGCATCGCAAGACTGCAGGAAGGAGAGAGACATAGAAGCGAATTAACTCTCCAGCATCCTCTTTCTCTCTTGCTCCTCTATTCTCCCATACTTTCGCTCCTCTCCCCTATCAAATTATGTTCTACGTCCAGCCAAACTTGCCTCTCACATTTCCTAACTTCGCACTTGCGATATCCCTTGCCACTTTCTCGTGTTCACGTGCGACCCTTTCACCGCATTCTCACTCGTATACTCATATATAAGAAATGACAAATTTTTCTTTTCACATATATTTACCTATTCTACGATAATATAAACTACGATAATGTGCTTGTCTTTGACGAATACTCGTAGACCCGAAATAAATTGTTAGTTGAGCCGACGTCGTGATTTTCACGATAAGGATTGACTTTTTATTTGAATCCGATGGCGCTTGCGAAAAATAAAGAGGGAAGAAAGAACCGTAACGTCGCGATAGTTTCGGCGGAGAATTCGTGAGATGAAATTTCACAGGGCTGAGCTGAACGACGTTTATTTTACCGCGGTCACGAGAGATTATAAACGCGACGCTAATTGCTTGGCGCTGATGTCTTTGTGTCTTATTTCATCCTTTCTTCTCCGCCCTCGCCGCATCCTTTCGTATTCGCACGCTGAGATTGATAAGAGGACGAGACGGGCGATGGAATGAAATTTTCGTAACTAGAGAAGCTGAGAGGAGAAAACGAGGGTTCGGAGACGCGAGAGCATCTCTCACCCTTAACGAAATTCACGAGGCAGAGATGTGAGACAGGCCAAAGTGACACTTTTCTCACTGCGAGAAGTAATCGAGTTGTTATATCGACGTCTGCCAGAGGTTTTCGTTCCATGGCAAAGACTTTTCCCCTAAAGGTTGTATCATCATCCCCCACTTAGCTCACGCCGGTTTGCCGATTTGCTGATTACTAGGGAAAAAAAATAAGGGGTCGGGAGAAGGAAGCGGGGCAGTGTTAAAAGAAAGAGCGAGAGAGAAAGCTCGTTCCGTTTTATCCCGATATATATATATGTATGCTCATCGCGTTGCTGACGTTGCGTCCGTCCCACACCAGCACGGTATTATTGTTTCGGTCCCTCTCGCTCTCTCTCCCTTACTCTTACTTCCGCGAGCTGTCACATTGCAGGACAAAAAAGTTTCCTCTTTTAGAAAATCTCACGACGAGACCGAAAAAATGGGAAAAAAGAGGTTGGAATGAGCGAACGATCATTCTGCCAAGATTTTCCCTCCCCGGCTGCATTATTACTGTGCTCTTTATTATTTTTCTTTTCGTTTTTTTTCTTCCATCTTCTTTCGCTCTCCCGCGCACTTACGACTTTTCCTTTCTTTCAAGGCTTTTCCGTTTTTTCAAGAGTCCTTTGTCAATCTCTACGTCTTTTTTTACGTTTTCATTAACGAAAGCTGAGGAGGGAACAAGGGAGTTTGATTGGCCATAGGAATAATTGCGGTTGATCCTTTCCAGTCATCTCCATCCTTGTCTTTCATCGCCTGAAAGGACCGATCTCTTTCTCGCTTTTGCTCTCGCGCTCATAGCTCTCACGGATTAAATTGAAGAGGGTTGAAGACTGTTCCGCGGTGAACGTGATCGAAATTGGCCGATAGCGTTTGTAGCTTCGTTGATACTTTTTCTCACTCCCTGCACTTTATTTCGAGCAGCGGTTTTCGCTCTCTCTCTCTTTCCCTCATTGCGACGAGTACAAAATGAAGAAAAAGAAAGTGGTAAAGAACTGTACCCCAAGAGTTCGTTGCCCATTAGCTGCGAAATTTTTTCTAAACTAGTCTCATTCGCTCTGTATGTATCTCAAAACTCCCCATCTTATTGCATTCACTAACGAATTCTTTATTTATATTTACCTATAACCATTCCTCTCCGGTAGACCACCATATTCTTTAGCGCGAGAACTGGATATCGCACATCTCAAAAAACGCTAACGATAAAAGATTCGACTACCAAAGTGCGCAAAAGTGGTGATTTCTATTCATAAATGCGATTCTCCTTTATTTCCATAATTTATTTTGGAAGATGGTCCACCTAATTTTATGTTTCGAAATAAAGTCCTACGAAAAAATATAAATCAATAATCCAAAAACTATTAGTTTTTTAAAAATTTTCGACATTTGCTCATCAACGTCATCGTCACTGTCGACGGGGTTGTTTCACATGAGAGTGGAAACAAGAGGCGACGGTCAAGCCCAAGAAGGCAATGAAGCAGAGGGGATATAAATTGGAGGTTGGAGGGAATCAGTCCGACACGCGTTATGCAGGTCGTGTGGACCGATATTTCAAACGGCCAGACATTCGGAAAGAATTGACGGAGGGGAATAGCAATGCAAGCGAACGACAGTGGAAGAGATGGAAGGGGGTCGTTGAGGGAGTTGGAGTTCAGACACAAGCGAGTGGTTGGCAAAACAACCCTTCCGTTCGAACGGTTGTGCTGCTGCTGGCGTCAGTGGGCGTCGGCGGCCATCTTGTTGTTTGTGCAAGCTCTCTATCGTTCTTTTTTTCGTTCTTTCTTCCTTCTCCTCTCTTCTTTCTCTCTCTTCGTCAAGCTTCCGCCTAGCCTTCACGGTTGAGTATGCTATCCAAGATAGCGAAGAGTCCCAGAAATTGCAGAACAAATAAAAAAGGAACAAAACAAAGCACCGATTTCTCTTCCGTTTAGCCTGTTCAGCCAAATTTTAGTGACGAGCACCATTAAAAACTATTCGATCAGTCTTTCCTCAAAGCCCTTTGACTTGCTTTTTAATGACAATGATTATCTGAAAAGATTGATCCCTTTCCGAAATCCCCATGTCCTCATCCGCCCTGAAGTAAGGAAAGTTGTAGACTGAAAGGTTGCTACTCGGTGCATGAATTCTGAAAGTCTCCGGCAAAGTTACCCTTGCGACTGGATACATAAACGATTTGAAAGTGCCCCTGGTGAAGAATGAAGAGGAAGCGGAAAGGGGCACTAAAGCCTTGGAGTCTTACACGATGCTATACACGAAGCAGGGAACTCTGATACGAGAGAGCGAACCCGGAAAGGACGAAGCTTCGATGAAAACTTTTCCACTTTAACAATTATGAGCCGGAATTGAATACAGCTTGGGTTTCGGTTACAAGTTTTCCCGATTTGCCATCCTTATCGCTATCGGCTGTCTTCATAAATAACGTGAAACGATCCCTCTCTCTGTCTTTCCCTTTCGGCCTGTTTGCAGAAGGATGAGTTGGGAAGAGTTTTGAAGGGGATGCAAGAAAGGATCCCGAGAACCATCTCTTGTAACTGCGTAACGATTTTGCTGCTTTTCTGTTTCTATGCAACACACGCTATATGTACTTTTAGAATGGGCCGGTCTATAGGAAAGAGGAATGCTCCAATTCATTTGGCATTATTATAGCGGTGGATTACGCCTGCGTATGGCTGTAAAGTTTAATGGTGACCGAACAAGTTAAGATTCTTCCTAGTACTGGAGAATCCTTCGCCTTTCGACGCTGAGGAACAAATGTTTGTTTACGAAACTTGCGGAGAGAGCGATTAACGCGCTGTGTGCAATGCGCCGTTTCAAGCTGCCTTTCCAACGCTGGATACTTCCAATAAGATATCAGAGATAGTCGAAATGGACTGTGAAATCTATTCTCGAGAATCATATTCCCATCATTATTTTGGAAATGTTTCATTGCGCGAGTTCTTCTCGCGATGTCAAAATGTGGAAATGAATTAGTTTGAGTTTGCACAGAGCTTTTTTGTGAAAATATATGTGAAAGACGTTGGGTACGCAAATACGATATGTTGTTGACGTGACAATTTGTGGAGGGAGGGAAGCCAGGGAATAAGGCACGATGAAGAGAAAAGAGGAAAAGATTGAAGAGAGCAGAGTGTGCTTCTTGAAAAGAGTTGACGAGCATAAACTTTCGCGAATAAGTTAAATACAGTGAAGGTAAGCGAGACAGAAAGTAAGAGCTACGAAATGAAGACACATTACTCAACTGGTTAGACGGGTCGGAAGACGCCAGACGATGACATCTTTCGGAGGATGAAAACGACTAGAGAATCCGGCTAGCGACAGTGACGTGTCTGGAACGTTCGCCGTGGTCGTACCCATATCTACTTTAGATCTTGCTGGTGCTGTTTCATGGCAACGCAAAGAAGAGACAAGGTTACAGAGGCAAGACGGGGGAGAACAAGAAGATGAAGAAGCAGAGTAAAACTTAGTCGGGGGAGACGTAGCGAGCTAGCATCCCGCGGCGTGTGTAACCCCTCTAAACATCGAAACATCCACAATCGCGGGAGTGAGAGGAAATGTGCTCGCTCGCATGCAACCCCGGGGTTACGCTCTCGCGTACAAACTTCATTGTAACTCCTCACCAAAGTTGCGCCTAATTTTGGCAACGTTGCAAAATAATCCAAGAGGAATCCAAAGGAATCGGAAGCAGCTCGTATTCTTCCTTTTTTCCTTAGCGCAGCATCCTCCGAGTTTAGTATGCGATAAGTCGCGCAATACTTTATATGGCAATATTCGATGAACTTGCTGTTGTGCAAGGAGATTCACAAAATGCGGGTACGAGCAGGTATTCGTAGTGATAAAAAAGTGATTGAATGCTGATGAATGTATGAAACTTGGGTGGATTACCAGCTAGTTTGACAAGTACACGATCGCATCGTGACGGCACAATGCGGATGCCTCGAAGTTGGGTCCAATGAAAGGCAGAGAAGGAGGAGGTTGAAGAGTAGCGGCGAGGCGATAGAAAAAAACGACAGAGACGAATGTGAAGGGGCTGCAAAAGACAAGGCTGATGCCAGCAAGCATGAGCTAAAAAAGAAGGGGGATTGCGGCCGGACAAAGAGGAATAGAAAAGGGAAGAGAATGCGAAGTATAAGGAAAACAATGGGAAGCGGCGCTGCAGAAGAAGAAGAAGAAGAAGAAGAAGAAGAAGTGGATGAAGGAGAGAGGGAGGAAGAATAAGAATAAGTGGAAGAGGGTGAAGGAAAATTCGGAGACAAGGAAGGCGCGCGGTTGAAGAATCGGTATATGGAAGGGTGTCGGCTTCGCGGAAACGAATTAAAAGTTGCTTTCCGTGTCAGGTCTACATGACGTCGACGCAGTTGCTCGATGGCTCTACGTTCTTGCGAGCCGAGGACTCCCCTCCCCCCCCCCCCCCCTCTCGCCGCCACCCGCGCCTTTTCTCTCCTTCTCTCTTCCTCGCGCGCTTTCTCAAGGGCCTGAGTTGGCAATAGTCGAGAGTACCCACTCGTGGCGACACTCGTGAGCGGCCTCATTGTCTCTCGAGTACTCGGTGCTCTCTCCAAGCGAGCCTATCCTCATCGTGAAACCAGCGACCCCCTTCCAGCCTCCGACAAGCCTGTTCCACGCTTCTCTTCTTTCTCTATACCGGTAGAAAAAAAATAATAACCACCCTAGTGGTGTTGAAGCGTGCGAGGCGCCCGCAAAGAACTTGCAACGTTCGTTCTTTCTCGCTCTCCCTCACCCTTTCTTTTTCCCGTGCTATCGGTACCCTCTTCGTGCTGTCATGGCCCTCGCTAAAGTTCATTTTCCCCTCTAATCGTATCACTGCAACTATTTTTTTGTTTCCTCTATTTTAACCATCATCAGCATGTGTATTTGTGATCAATGACGAAGGTCAACATACTGCATTGTCGTTTTAAAATATTGTCTACAAAGATTTCAATCTTTCAGTATTTCCTCGCCCTCGCCCCCTCCGCCCTTCTTCTTTCTCTTCCACATCGCAGGTGGCATCGGCAAAGTTTTGACATTGACAAGTCGGAATAGTAATAGAGGGTTGGAGAGCCAAAATAGCGTATACCAACATCTCGTCGAGTTTGGGTACAGCGTACGTTGCTTCTAATAAGCTTATGCAGCACTCTCGACGACGACGAAGACGAGGAACACGACGCCAGCACCGAGAGTTTTGATCTATCGATGTGAGAACAGGGAATAGGGGAACCGAAATGGTTTCAATACACACCGAACACACAACGCGCGCTGAAAAGCTCATAGATTGAACTCTCTTGGATCACGTATAAACCAGGTGCGGAGTAACCTCGCGGGCTCGCGCATACATCGTAAAATTTTCCATTTTTCTATCTCATTTTTTATGTCAGCCTTTATCTCTGTTGTTTCATTCGATTCTTAGTAAATTTAAGTCGACCCCCGGCCATGTATTTTCATCCCTTTTTTTGAACTTATGTATTAGTATTTTTTTTTTTTTTACGACGGAATGCATCATTTCAAAACAGTTTCCTTTATAACCGCGCATACTGCGTTGACTAATCTCAATGATGCATGGATTTTTATCGGATGTGTCAATTTCAATTGATTTTCTTCAAATCTTTAATACAAGAAATAATTCTGATTTCTTACCAGGCTTGAAGCCACGAGCTTTCGATTGACATTCGAAATTTTTTCGGGTGCTCGGTACATACGCACGGTCCACGGTAAGCTGGTAAGCTTGCTGGAGAGAAATTGACAGTGGAGAAGGCGTGTGTGGCTCAAAATTGAGATTTTGATTACCCGTGGGACATCGGAACGTTGGTGAGAGAGATTTTTCAGTAGGCATTTTTTGCAGTAGCAGGTCGTTTACCGGACATTTCCCCTTCCTTTTTGTACGCTTTTTTTTTTGTTTTTATTCCCAGAGCATACTCGAGGTTTGAGAATTCGTAGGTTTGGGAGAGAAACGTTTTGGTAATGGCTCAGGTGCGAATAAAATTCGTGGCACGATGCAAGCATTTCGTCTCGTCTCCATCTCTTTCTTAACTTCAGTCACTTTCTATCTTGTCGTAGGCGAAACGTTAGTCAGCTTTTGGCAAAGGCTTCAGAAAGAGGCGCGTGATCGGCCTGAGGCCTCCACCGAGACAATAGCAAGTAAATTCTACTCGCTATGTGACTCAAGAGGGCGAAAGGGAAAAGAGGAGGGACCCAAGGGTTTCGTCTATTTTTTTTCATGCATCTTGCATCTTTTTCTGCTTCTTCCTCTTCATCCTTACTCCCTTTTTTCCTCGCTCTCTCCTCCTCATCCTCGTTCCCTTATTCTTTGTCATTCTTTTTCTTCTCCGTCATCCGGAATCTTCTTCTTCTTCTTCTTCTTCTTCTTCTTCCTCGTGGACGAAGGTGATGCCATGGAGTGGCATCAGTTGATGAGCGCCAAGGAGCTTGGCGTCGTAGAGAGCCAGGAGGGTGAAAAAACGAGTGAAGGCAAAGAGATAAGGGGAAGACGGAGAGTGCTGCTGCGGGCGAGTGAGAAAAAGAGGGGAAGAGAGCGAGGAAGGGGCGAAGAATAAGGTGAACCAAGAGCGCGTGGCTTGTAAGACGTCCCCCAAGAAGGGACTACTGCATCTTCTCCTCACTATACCCTTTGTGAAAATTCCATTGCGCTGGCTAGACACTTCCTTTCATCCGTGACAGCAGACACTGAGTTCTCGTGCCTCTTTCGGCACGACTTCAAGAAGATTTTCCACTGTTGGAGAGCAAGAGAAAAAGAGATGGAGAGTTCAAGTCGAGGGTTTCACGAAAGTACAGAGATGGTAAAAAAGCGGAGATGCTGAAGCTGCAGCCCACCGAGATAAAAAGAAAGTATATTACGAGCTTGAAAACCCTTCGGGAAAGCAACGTTCAAATTTCTTTTTTCTCTTCCTCAGACTTCATTTAATGAGATCTTTTTATTTTTGCAGGTGAGAAAAATTGATGAGAGTTGGGATAAAAGTAATTGCTTCTCGCCGTCCTTTTCCCGTGTTGAAATCCCTCTTCTTAGCTATACTCGTCCGAACGCAAATTTATCGATTATTTCGTGGTCGCCGGTTGCTTTTGCATTTAAGGAAACATTTAGCGCTACTCAAACAGTTTTGCAAAATATCATTCTCAAGTATGAGAAACACCGATCGAGGAGATTTCTGCTGCTCGCCGCGTAGGTGCGTCGCAATTTTACTCTAACTCGTGTTTCAATTATGGAGTAATTACCGTGATAGCATTCTTGAGAATAAGCAAAATTTCCGCATCTTCTTCCGGGAACTAATTTTGAAAATAAAAGTTTTAAAAACTGAGAAGATCGATCAATTTTCTATTATTAGTTATAATACTTGGCGTCAAGATGCTGCCGCGTCTCCAAATATCGACTTAGCAGAGGCGTGGGCGAGTTGAAATCCTTCGAAAATCGTCCTCTCAAAGTGTCTTAACGAATAAGATTATGTATAGCAGGCTCCGAACTATATTGCCGCTTTATTGAGTCCTGTGGACACCACTAATAGCACATCTCCAGACCTCGGAACACAAACTTCTGTGAGAGCAGAACTTTTCGACGCAGCTGTTTCAGTAGGTATGTGCCAGAGGCTTCCTAGATCAACGCGTGCGTGAATATCACACGGATATGGGCGCATACATTTACGCTGCTTGTGCATGTACTCTATGACAGTTGGGTAATGAGAGTTAGAATATTCTGGAGGGTTCGGCACGGCTGGGGAGGCCGCAATTACACGCATTTAACGGACAATAATTGATATTTCATACACTAAATATTAATTTAAAGAGTATTTTCAATATGACCCATTATCAGAATTATAAAAACAAGTTTATTTTACGTATTACGATTGTGAAGAAAATCGAAGAGGTGATCGAACGTTGGGTCCTATCGTACGGTCCAAGTTATTACTCCGGTTGTCTGACGAGCGACGTCAAGTAGTGAAACCAATGGTTGGTCAGCCGTAAACACGGATCCAGCGACGCTGGACCAATGCTGGGCGGATCGTAATTTTTTTCAACGTATTGAAATTACTTCGATGGATAAAGAAGGAAATTCCGCGGGAGCAAACTATAAATCTCTGAAGGAGAAAATATTAATATTTGACGAGACTGAAAATTATTCATCGTGCTTGCAAATGATATATTACTTCAAGCGTTATTCAAGCATAATAAAGGTGGTCCAACTCTGATCGTTGCGACCGAGACTGTCAAGCGACGTTAAAGTTATAATAAAAAAATATTCATCAACATTTTCTAATGAAGTAACATCGACTACTAAATTTTTATAAAACTTATGGTGAAAAGTCGATTCTGATAGTAGGCTGGTAACGATAATTTGTATAATTTCTACAGCTGAAACAACAGGCAACGATCTGCTACAGAACGGAGATGGCCAAACGTATGAGCTCTGCTCGATAAACGCTCAAGATGACGAACATCGGCTGAAGTCGTATTCTATCTTTATTTTCGCAGGTTTCCGAATATCGCTGAAAAATTAAAACTTAATCCGACATCGGGAGTGTCTGTGAGATCCCACTGACCTTTTACGATACGATTTATTGGAAAAATTGCGACGCCGCAATCCATTTAAATAATGTGCCTTTTATAGAATTTACTAAAAGTACGAAATGACTGACCGAAGAAAACTACAGACATGAGAGAAGCGAGCCAAATTTGGTAAAGTATCAAATGTGCAAATCCTGAGTGCGTTGTGCCTGCTTGCGTTCCGGTTTCTGCTCTCTTCCATTGATCATTCCGATCCGATCGATTCAAGTTTATCACCTGCTTCAAATTTCTAACAATCCTTCTATACGATGGGCTTTGTAGAGGTGGATATTTCAAGGGCCAGTTGACCATCAATATTGTAACCAGGGGCAGGCTTACTGGCTTTTAATAGCCATCGGAGGATCATAGTCTGTAGTATATATAGCTAATGTAGAGCTATAATCGTAAATGCACAACGAGCGAGAATGCAACTCTGTTGCGACCTCCTCTCTCCAGGATTCATGGGCAATCTTCTTCATATTGTTCCATGTCAATCTACATGAATGTTCAAAACAAATCCTATCTTCTTGATTGTAACGACACGGTTTACCGAGCGAGTTCGACATCGGTACGCGTTGGTCCGAGCTTTCTATAAGAGAAAGCTGGCATGGAAGGATCGTGAGAGTCCTATACTTTACTAATTTAATATCATTTTTTAATTCAAGTTTTAATACAGTTTTAACGATATATTTGTACCAAAGGATCGAATGACTTTGCCCCTATCGTGATTTTGATAGAAAATCAAAGAATTACAATGAGCTTGTGAAAACCATAAACGCGTGAAAATAAAAAAAAAATTAAGGAAATCGAGAGTCAAGCCATGGGCTCGTTGGCGAATGTTGCCGGTATTTTTTCGCCACACAGGTATGTTGATCTCAAGAAATAAATATGAAAGAGGAGGAAAAAATGATACAGCGTTGAATAATAGGAATTATGGCTTGTCAGAAGCAAGGAAAGAGTCCAGAGCTCTTTGGGAGATCTGGGTCAGTCGAGAGAGTCGGCGGAACTGGTCATCCGAGCGCGGTCGCGCATCACCTTTCATACGCCCTTGATTTCCCTCGCTTTGGGTTCTGGAAAGCCGAGCCGATTAAATTCTTGCCTCGAACCCTTTACTGCGCATGTTTCATCTATTTCTCGCTTGACGCATCGTCATTCACTCACCGCTATCCCATATTTTTGCCTCCGGATGCGCAGAAATTCGCTTTCACGTTTTACAGTTTTTTTACCATCATACGAGAATGATCTGTATTTAGTCAATATTCGTTGCTCTCCGATGATTAGTTTAATCGATCCGCGTGTAATAAAATTAAAGTTATTTCATTTGATATTCGAGCTTTCTCGTTAAACCGTTCCAGAGAACCGAATCAGAGTTTGCCTATTCTATTTCTTCCAGTCTACTATGAACGATTCCGTTACTCTTGTTATTCGTGTCATTAAATCCTGATCACACTCTCTCTCTCTTCCTTTATTCCACGTTTATCTTTTTTCCCTCTTCTTTTCTTTCGTTCGTCGATGGATCGGGGTGTTTCGTGAATCTACGGTTAGCCCCTCGACAGTGACTGGCACGGCGCAGTGAGGATCCCATACTGCTGTCTCTCAAACACCTCTGACGGTGCATTTATATCTCCCTCGACTATCTTTGAGTACATAGGAATACGTAAACGTGCGCCGGTAAAAGATCGTTACACGACACGCGATAACCGCCCCGGCACAATACTTTCCTCAACATGCCAATTCCAAAATGGAAAATATCAGGATTTCTACGTTTTTAAACTTGGAATACAAATTATCAAGCTTCTTGAGAAAAAAAAGAACAAAATTCGCTTGGCCTCGCTATTTAATGGCGTAACTTATTGCTTTCGCTTTCCAATTGTTAGTCCGCCCGGGGGAAGACTCGAGGACTTTTTTTACAGGGGAGACAGTCCTTGGGGTGGGCTAGGAAAATTTTTAGAGCTTTTGCTGGACGAATATCGAGATTGGTGTTGGCTCGCTGACGCGTGGCCGTGAAAAAAAATTCTGCTATTCACATGCGTGGGGCGTTAGAATTTTTCCAACTTTTTATCTGAGAAGGAGCCATGTCTTGAGTGAGGTTAAAATACGGAGTAATTCAGCCTTTTCATGCAATAGTATAGTTATCTTAACGAATGTCTAAATATTCACTTGCGATCTACCCTAATTTTTCCATTCTTTGTTCATACAAACCGTTGCAAGCCTATCTTAGCTCTTGATCGATCAAGTAAAATTGTGAGACGGTGATTTCGACGAAATCCCCCAACAAATGCTTCCTTCGTACAGTTATCCACGGCTTCGTGGATATATATTTCACAACGTATTTCAAGCTCTTCTTCCTAACGTGTTACTACCCGCCCCTCCTCTCGTCCTTTCTATTACGCATTTCCGACTCGTTGGACCGGAAACGACGAGATAAGACGGTCTTTCTACTCTCACAGCTCCTCTTTCTCCTCGTGTCTATCCGAGAAGGAAGATTTTTTTTACAAAATATCACCAACACACGCATATGTCCATGCGCACGCACGCAATATGCCGAATAAGTGGCACGCCTAAAATATTTAAACATTTTTTAATCGCGTGCATTATTTAGTTACGGTTTCGTTTATTTCTTTTTTTTGCATTGATGTATTTTAACGCTCGCATGAATGAATCCGGTACGCAAATGGCACATTTTGACCAATGTTTCGAAAAAAGTCTCGAGGATGGCTTATCCAACACCGGGAATTAAATCGGGACTGATTTCAACGATAATTTCGACTCAAATTTGGCTAATCGGGTGTTCTTTACGACGATTTTTGATTTTCCGAATGTTTTTTTTCACCTCAAATATTTTGGTTCAAAGTATTCCCATTTATTGATCTGCTTTTTAATTTATGAACTCCTGTGTACGTGCAATTTACGTTTAATCGCACTGTAAAATCATTTTTCCCTAGCTGCTCCGTGTCTCTCGTCTCTCGTTTGCCACAAGAGACGAGAAACTTCACCGGCTTTTTTGACCCCCCCCCAAACTCTCCCCGCATCGTTCCTCCCCGATTTTCGCTCACCAGAGAAAAGACTCGAGTATGAATATCGTCAGCACTTTTTCACCCTCGTCAAACATATATGCCGAGTGGCTCGGCGCGCTTATAAGCCTTTTTCACTCTTCGACCAATTCCTCTCATTCCTTTTTGAATTTTTGCCGCCTCGTCGACTGCCCACATATCTTCAAATTGATTTATTGGAAAAGGTCATCGATTTTTGGCCAATCTAGTGCGATGATGATTAGAAATATTTTTTCGTATTTTGCCACAAAAATGATGTATCCCGAGTGGCTTAATTTGTACCAATGAAAATTCCTCCATTCGTGTTTGCGACTCAACAAAACGAAACTTGTCACTCCTTAATGAAGATATTAAGATCCTCGTAAATTTAATTGCACACGATAATTTTTAACTGGAACACCTGTGCGGCTACTATTAGACGAAGATTTATTTTCCCTATGTTATTAAATTAGTCGCTATACTTGCTCGAAGCAAAACGTTCAACTTTACTTATCGCCATTGCTCCGAGGCGATCGGTTTTATTCCGAATTATTTCACTTCCCGCTTCTTTCGTTCTTTTTCTGCGCCAGCATACTTCACTTTCTTGACCCTCAGCGAAGGCACGATTTATAAGCTCGAATGCATTTACCGAGCTTGTTCATTCGCCACCTTACTTGGCTCTCGCGGCGCCTCTTTCATTTTCCTCATTCCTCATCTTTTAGTTCCCTCATCCTTTTTTAACTCAGCGAATCGCTTTGAAGATAAATTCGTCCTATTTGCGGCCACTTTCTTAACATCGTATGGCAGAAAAACGAAACGACGAGCAGCTCGTAAAGTACAACAACACGAAATGTCTTCGGTGGCGCTATTTTTCTCGAGATTTTTTTATTTTCTTTTTGCCTCCTAACCACACTTTCATTTTCATCGTTATAATTAATAAAATTAAGACATCTTGTAATTCCAGTTATTCAGACAACTTCATTGTTTCTTCGGTTTCGATCGTAATTCCTACTGCAATATAACTCGGTATTTGCATGAGCCGAAACTTTAAATCCGTTGTTAATAAAAATCGAAAAATAATTTTAAGAAACTCGTGAATAATTATATTCAGTTAAAACGTCGACTGATTCTTCAAAAAATCCATACGCAAGGTTAGTGTGGTTATATTGGTGCATGGAGCTATACTTCCAATCAACGGTCGAATCCCAGTCCCAGTCGAATCCATCGATCAACTTGATTTACTAATTGCCCTCGACGCTTGACCTATCATCTTTTTCCTCGTTACTCGCTCCCCTTTACGAGCATTTTCTGTTCCGTTGTAATGAGACTCTGTGCACGAGCCTCTCTGTGATTTTACAATAATATTATGAATACATACTACTTGTACTACGTTAGGCTCGATCCTGGATAATAAGCCGGCACACACGTTTGACGGAATTTTTGTCATTTCATCTTCATTCTCAGAGAAATCGACATTTATTTCAATCTTGTGATGCATGTGATTTCAGATTGAATATTTTTTTAAAGAGGGGTGCCAAGAAAATTTCATGATTTTTCGTAATTTATGAAAAAATACGTTTCCCCCATTGAGCAATGATTTATATCAAACGAAATATGTATTAGTACGTACAGTGTATGACAAAAACGATCGTTGAACGCATCGGTGGTCGGAGTATAGATTTATTCCTACATTGCTATGAAGATGTGTTGTTCTGGAAAATGTCAAATTGTATACAAATTTCGAATCTTTGTTGATTTTATTTACGGTATGATGAAGCACGATTTTTTCTGTAAAATTGTTGAATATTATATTATTTTTCTGATGAAATTGTAGGATTTTTTTTCTCGAGGGGTTTAGTTTGAAAAAAGATCGATAGGTGGCGACGTGGCGGCTCCACTAGCGCCGCTTCACGACCGCTTCGCGTGGCGGGCGGGAAGGAGACGCGGGCGTGGGCGGCTTCGCGCGCGTCCTGTTGGCAGTTTCAACATGGCCGCCGATGTCAAGAATCGTGCGCGCCGTTTCAAGTGAAAACAGAGTGTATTTCGTTTCGATACTTGAGGAACAGTTTGTCAACGTACCAACAAAATTTATTTCCAATAAGCAGTAAGCACTCATAGTTAATGATAACTCGTCGAGAGAAGTTGACTTTCGGTCAAACCTCGTTAGTTGCGATGTTTTGAAGTTTCTGGATCAAGTCTACGTTGGGGTTAAACGGCTGGGGATTGATAAAATAAGCTTTTTGGAATACAGTGAAACGCAATTTTTTAGCGGAGTTCTCTTCACAAATAAAAACAATAGCCACACGCGGGATATTGTTTTCAAGATTCTATTCTGCTGGAGGTAACGGAAGTGTGATAATATTTACCGCGACATCGAACTTTGATAGCATAAAAATTAGGATTTCTGCAAAATTCAAGTATGTTTAGTCCGACAAAAATTGTTCGAGTGAATTGAAGCGAGAGTAAGCAGGTAATGAGCTTGTTGGTCAGACCGGTCAAACTTTCACAAGATTACCCATGGGGGAATTCTCGTGTTAAGGGAAGGAGCTCTCTGAGCTTCCTTGCGTATTACGTTCTCTCTCTAGGGATGATCATCAAGGAAGTGTCTATATCGTCGAGTTGTCGTCGCAGCCTGATTGCTCCTGTGCCTCATTCCCCCCCTTTTTTTTCTATTCCGCTACAAATCTTGGACGATAATCACGAAACGTTTTCCGACAAGCGTTCCATTTATATGAGATGTCGTCCATAATGAATGACGGATTGGCGAATCGAGATCATTTTTCTTGTCAGTTTATCACGAATAATAAAAAAAATTTAGGCGAACGAGAGCAAAAATGTTGTTAACAAACGTTGTGTGATATTTCACTCGAAACGGGGACAAACTTCGCGAATTTCGATGCGTTTTGAAGAAAAAAATCACCGGGTTCTTCGGTCGGGACAGTTGATTGTGAAAGTTCGGTTCTTTGAAGAAAATATAGTGTCTCGATACAAGGCCCCGGAATCAACCGCGGGTTATTTGTCAAACGTTAATTTTTTTCATCGTCAAAAAAATGTGTTTTCACCGAAAATCATTTTTCAAACCGCTGTGCACTCTTGCGTTCTGCAACAAAATGAACAAAAAAGAATAACATGAAAATTCGCGGTGCTCAGGTCGAACCTACAAAAGGTTCAGGTTTTTCAAATGCAAATTTTTTTCTTCGTTTGTTTCATTAATTTTAGGACGCTCGAATTAATGAACATGAAATATGTATTGAGTAAGATTGAAAGCTTGATGGAATAATTCTTTCAACGATTCAAGAATAATTGTTTTTTGTCCAGTGGTATTCGTGACAGGGGTGATGCGCCCGTGCATGGAGAATTATTCATTTTTGGACAGACAGAGGAGGGAATAAAAGGAAACGAGTTACGAAAGTAAGGAGCAACGAAATGAAGCTTTGGAGCCCGTGGCGTTTTGGAATCGCGGAAACGACTGAACTTTCGCGTAAGCTCGTCAGAATGATTGAAAGTTTTGTAAAGTAGGGTTGCAAGATTCAAACGTCGTTTATGAAGCTCCGATTCGCGTGCAGTGCCAATGCGAAGGTCCGAGCAAACTAGTAACATATATGAAAAGCAGTATCGAAAGTGCAAAACAGCTTACGTACATTTCAAGCTGAGTCTGTAAATATTTATTTTGCACCAAAAGTTACGAGATCTTTTACGAGGCTGTTCTTAATAAGCCTTATATAGAATTAATGAATAGGGAAAAACTTTTATGATAATAATCGCAACTATCTTATTCTCTCTACTCAAGGTTCACCGGATGTTGAGAAATTTTTTAAACTAAATCAGAAAGCACTTGATCGGACGAGGCTCAAGTTCGCAACGTTGGAGTCCAACTAAATGATGTAAAAAAATTCTCCAAAAATTCCAGTAATTCTCCAATATCGTTTCCTGTCGAATTTCCAATTCGTAGTTTTTCAACCTGCTCATCTACTTTGTGAAATAAAAAATAGGTGAATTAAAAATATGTTTTTCCTCCATTTCGTTGGACTCGAACTAAAAAAAACTGTATAATATTATCGGATGGCTTTCAATTCAGCATATATATATCGTCGACACTTCTGAGCCTTGGGAGAAACAACGTTAGAATCTCATGAAAAGAATTTTGTTTTTCCATTTTTTTCTAAATCGCAATTTGACAAAGTGTGGTTCGATCAGGGTCTTTGTCATGTCGCGTTTGCTGTTATACGTTTTTTCTTGAATGAAAATGTACTCGTGTTTCGTACTCGAAAGTCTCAAATCAGATGGATCGTTAACAGTGAAGCAGTAGCGTGCCTTTCATCCTCTTTTGCCAATTTAACGGGGAGCTTTAAATTCTCGAACAAAAAATGGAACTCTTTTTCGTGGAGCAGAATTTGAGAGACTCGGAATGGTGAAAAGTCGTTCATTAATAGGTTGACTTTTGATGCGTCCTGTACAGCGTTATCCGGACCCAGCTTTGTTTTGTCCCTGCCCTCGTGGCCATGTGTCTATACAATCTCGTGTCTTTCCTGAGGATTGTAGCAGGCGAGTATAAGAGGAGGGAAGATACGAGGTGGGAAGAGAGGGATAGACTTACGGCGAGAAGGCGGGCTCACCTCGTTTCCTCCCGTGGCATCGTTCTCTGCAAATCTCTCTTTCCCTCTCTCGTTCGTACGCTGACGCTTTCGTACACAAACACAAACTCATTGCTCTTCATATCTGTATTCCTTTTCAATTCTACGCCTACCTCCTATTTCACTGGCTTCGCTTTTTGCACACACGTACGAGAATGCTTGTTTTCAAGCTCTCTCAAATCCACGCTTTTTCCATGTGTCTGCTGTTGCCCCTCCACGGACACTCAAACTATCCGCCTTTTTCCCCACTTTTTGGCGCTCTTCACGTGATGCAGCAAGGCTTGGCACAGTCTCGATCTTTCGCATACATACCCATGTACCGCGTACCGCACACATACACAGACAGGCGTGTATTCGCTCTGCATAGCTTCTGTAACTCCATCGCACACACCCAACGGTCGTGTTACGAACGCGTATTCTCACACCCGCATTAATTTCGCCTTAATCACACGTACAGTCGAGTCCGGACTGACTCGTACACAAGCATATTATGCATGCGTATATATATATATATATTCGGACTTGTTTGGACTCGAACGTACATCCATAAACCGCACGATTGCATAGTTTTCGATATTTCTTACCTAACTCTCTCTCTCTCTCTCCTCGTCTCGTTATATCTCGCTATATATCTCTATACGGAACGTAGCCGCACATCGATTAATATATATATATATATATAGATTTCTCCTTCTCCTCCCCTTTTCCTTCGTGTAGGACCGAGTCACGAAATTCCGTAGCCTCTTTATCCGGCAATTCCTCCTGTCGCCGTTGGTGCTCTTGTTTCTGTGCCTAAGCATGCCGGTGTGCCGGTTTCTACAGCCTCGACCGGTGGCCACCGTGATTACAATAATGCGCAGACTCAGTAATTTTATCTCCGTCTCTGTTTCTCTCTCGCGAGTGGCTAAGGAATCTTGACCTCTTTGTCGTACCTCTGACAAGAGGTTACTACTAGATCTATCTATTTCTCTCGGTTGTGCCGCTGCTGCGTATTCTCTCCAGCGTGGTTGGTCTCTCTTCTCCATCGCTCGGTGGTATATTCGTCTTCTTCGTTGCTCCTAGCAATGTACAGCGTCGTTATCTTGCTTGCCCCCGTATAGCCGCTCAGCTTCGCGCTCTTGCAACCTCCCCCGCTTCATCGCCCCGTTGCTCCACAACCGTCCTTTACCCGCATATCCCACTCTCTGCAGTTCGAACTTGCCCTCTCGTCCCCGCTGCCGCTCCTTCTCGCGATCTCTCTCTCTCTCTCTCTCTCTCGCCGACCTCCCTCCTCCCGATCCACCGGCTCGCTTCATCCTCCGCATTCCCGGCTGCCGTGACTCGCGGGCGCTTTCTCACTCGCTCTCCCGCCGTCGAGCGCTCGCTCGCGGCCGCGTTCTCGCTTCCTCTTGTCTCTCGCGTGCTCACCCCCGCAAGCCGCTCCACGCCACTGCGCTCGCCCTCCCGCTCCTCCCTCGAGCCCCCGCTCTCTGCTGAACGCTGCCCCCCCGCACGCCACCCCGCGCTGAGAGCGCAGTGTCGCGTTGAACCTCTAGCAGAGCGCGTCGCACGTCCGAGTACCGGCCGCCGCCCGTCATCAGTCGCCGTACTAACGCGCAGCCCAACGTAACCTCTTTACCTTCTTAGTTTTTAGTAGTTCAGTAGTAGGATAACACCAACAACAACAACACACACACACACATACACACACACACACACACCATATTAATGAACCAACTCAACATTCGTATTTGAAGGAATAGGAAGAAAAAAAACGAACAAACAATAGATACATCGGGGATAGAAGGAAAATAAGGAGAGAGCGACACTCGCCGGTCGCTTTGCCATCCCTGTAAGAAGCAACAAGAATATCATTAAGAGGGGCTAATCATTTTCAGAAGCCCGATATCGTTGTTTCTTTTTTTTTTCTCCGAGTTACGAAATTAACAAGGACGTGAAACCTCGACGTGAAAGAGTGCCCAACGGACAACCTCATATGCGAACGTTTTCGCTGCTGTGAAAATCATTACAAGAGATAACAGTAGATGAGAAAGAATAGCATAAAAATATATCGGAGAACGAATCTCCTTCGTTTTGTTGGAGCATTGTGTACAACAAAGCGGAACTGACAACACACGTGCTCTTCTTCTGCTTCTTCTTCTTCTTCTTCTTCTTCTTCTTCTGCTTCTTCTGCTTCTTTCAGCTTCCCTCCGCATATCGAAATCATTTGACAAGCATCCGAGGCACAAAGAAGTCCTTCTGAGCAGCAGCTAAATACGATATTGAATAATTTGAAAAAATAAAACTCCGCGGTGGATTTATTGTTTTCTTTCTTCTTCTCATTCGTACTCTCCGCTTCTGCTTTGTCTTGGTCAACTTGAAATCTTGGAATCACCTCGACTCTCGCACAATTGTTAAAAATCATAGAACGTATGACTGTTGACGACGAGGATTCGAAGAGGATCTCGCGTTATTTCCGGCCTGTCGAAAACACAGAGAGCCTAATTAATAATTAGATAAATGATAAATCGTAACCGGATCGTTACCAGGACGAGAAGAAGCGCGGTTCGATTGATAATATCGTCGGAATAAACCGCTGAAGGAGTGTGTCTCGCATCGTTCAAACAATCTTGTTCATCACGCTGGATCGTATGTTCTCGTGGTGCGTGTGACAGTGCGCGTAAACACAAAGATCGAGCCGAGGATTCATTCGATACGCTTGATCGACGACATTAATAGTCCGAATAAATGAAGGAATTACGGCTCTCTCGTTAATTCTCGTTAACCTCAATATCTAATCGTCTAATCCTGCTGAAGCACAAGTTAAAGTCCCTCTCGGTTGGAAATTCGAGGGCGGGAGGGAGGCAGGAAGGAGACCTCTCACCATCGCGAAAACCAAAGTTCGGAGCGAGCGCTTAAAGCTGCCAGAGATCCCGAGGAAAGTCTGGGATAAAGCTCGAAAGGATTTTTCAAGAGCGTGCAAGTGCGGCTTCGAGTTTACCCGGCTAGTGGCAAAATACACACACGCGAGCACACTAACACAGTAGAGTTTACGCACGCGCGAAAAAAAACAAGGAAGGAGGTACGAAGAGCGCGGGCGCGCTTCGAGCCAAAAGCGAGAGAGAGAGAGAGAGAGAGAGCGAGAGAGAGAGAGAGAGATTGAGAGAGGGAGGGAGAAAGAGAGAAATAGAGAAATAGAGAAAGAGAGAAATCGAGATCGAGATAGTGTAGACAAGATCTCTGCGGATTTTCCGTGTGTGTGTTTGTGTGTGTTCTCTGTGTTTCTCCTCTTCTCATCTCCGTGTGTGGGTGTGAGTGATTTTGTGCATCAAAAAGTAGATATATCAATCTCAGTGAAATTATTTCAATAAAAAGAGAAGAAAAGTCAAAGGGATTATATATTCCAGTGGTGTTTGTCTGTGCGGGGCAAGAGAAATCATTGGCTTCGCGCAAAGCGACTAAAATAATAAATCAATTGATACAATTATTGTTGTTCGGTAATCGTCTCGTACTTTGTGCATCATGGAACCTCAGAATCAGGAAATTGTCGCGAGTGCATCTTTCGCCGAGGTTCCCAACGACCCAGGGTACGTTGTTTTTTCCCATTACGTTTTTATTTTTATTAAATCAACGTTATTACAACAAAATGTATAGAGGCACTCAGTGGCTCCTATATATTTCACGAATTCCATAAGTGTCACGTGTGTTGTTGTTGTTTTGAGACAACTTCGATCTCAAGCCGTTTCAACCCAACAGAAACCACGGGAGGGGGTGATCAACACGCGTGGAATCGTACCCCTCGATGCGCAAAGACCTCCAGCCGGTACACATTTCCCCTTTCCTCTTTCCCTCCCTTGCTCAGTTTCTTTGCTCGTATATATTCGGCTTTTCCTCTCTCTCTCTCTTTTGCGATTCACCTACTCCCGACCTCCTCTTGGCTACCCTCGATTCAATCCCGGAAAATTCCTCCCTCACTCTTTCTCTTGCTCTCCATTTTGTCAATTTTCGGTACTCGATATATCTCGAGGAAATAATTTTTTGGTTTTCATTAGGTCCGCGAGGCTTTTATGATAATAAAAATATCTGCTCGTAATTACGAATTTTGTATTTCGTTTTTTTTTTTTATATGTATCTTAATATAAATATTTTCTATCGTTCGAATTCTCTCAATAGTTTCGCTGCACATGTTTCTGAATTTTCAAGAGTGTTTCAATAAGTGCCCCGGTTGCCTACCGGTAAATACAGATAAATAGATAAATAGATCAGAAAAGCTTTTGGTGACGTTACTACTACCCACGCGTACTTTTGGCAAAATTCCCTGTGAAATGTTTCTCGAATACGAATAAGAGCTCTAGTTTCCTCACTCTCGCTCTCTCTCTCTTTCTCTCAGACATGTTGACGTTGATACCCCGACGTCCTCGTGCTTTACCATTCGATTTTGTGAATCGCGGGCAAGTCTCGAAGCGACGTAAACGCGCCTCGTAATCGTCTTTCCCGACGAGAACGAGAACGTCCCTGTATAGTTGTGGTCGTCGTAGCTACCACGTGACGCAGACGCATTCGAAAATCTCATTGCGATCACGTGGTGTCGTTTTCTTCCATCGTTTTGCGCATCTCGAAACCTGGGGAAGGGGTAAAAAACACAGCTCGCATATACCCGCGTATACTCATGGAAGGAAGGGCAGAATGCGAGAGAGAGAGAGAGAGAGAGAGAGAGCGAGAGAATACAGGACCATCGATCCTCTCTCAGGGGTCTTGTCACAAAAAGCCTTTTGGAGGGTGGTTCTCGGTGAATTTTCGGGTCGTTCTTAGCATATCTATTCATAATGTCCACGTTTTTCTTGCCCAAATAAGAATGCAGAATGTACTCGATCAGTTGAAATTTCGGAAAATACCGAAAAAATACGAGCAATGTCATTTGACGCGATGTCATCACCGCGTTTTCGCCAGTTGAAAATACGCTCTTGTCCAGAGTAATAGAATATATTAGATTCGAATCCATGATTAGATAATTAAAGTTTCGAGCAGATTATTTAAAGAGGCGAACGATAGGAGCTACTAGTTATCTCATAGCCAAAGTTGGAAGCTCTTACAACGAACGCGTGTTTCCATGCGGCAACGCGAACCTACATTGAAAACAGCAATTCACTGCTTGGCGTATTTATCTTTCACCAGTGATTAAAGATGAAGAATTAGAGCTTGTTTCAGATCCAGACGATTTGAAAGAATCATAAACCCCCACGTTAAATGGACTGACATGACTTCATGTTGATACTACATGTGGGTTCGATATCGACCAATCGCATGTCTATACACTCGAACTCGCATAACATTTTAACCTCGTTAACGACGTAATTTTCCAACTACCAATTGCCAATAGAAATTTCGTTCACTTGACACCAAATTCAGACTGTTTTATAAAAGTATTTATAATAATTTAATCACGACATAAATGAAAAACATTTGGACGTTCTGCATATGGAGAAGGATGAAAAAAAAAAAGATTAACAAATTTCATTTCGTCGATTCATTTACGATTTTTGTTGAATCGATTCACCATTCGAGCACTTAGCACGAGGGGGGGGATAACAGATTATAAAGAAGTACATGATTTCCTTAGGATCTCTCGAAAAAGTAAAAAATAAAAAAAAAAAAACATGAGTTTTTCCAACTTTTTATAACTTTTGAGAGCCAATTTGAAGTTTTATAGGTTCATTCGTATATAGTTTTTGAGTCGATAAAGTGAGGGCGAAAAAGAGAAAATAATAAGGTTTGTAAATAGATAAGATTGAAAAAATGATACCAACTTTGAGCCACGTTCATAGTTATGGGAATTTTTCAACTGGTTTATATATGCTTTCATTTTTTTTTACAGAAAAATGTTCATCGGCGGTCTTTCATGGCAGAGCAGTCCAGGTGAGTGATTTTTTAAAAAATTCTTGGAAACATCTTTATTCGATAGCAATGATGATCACGCAGGTTTGGTAAATGACGAAGAGAATGAAAGGTATTTTGGAAAATGAACTGATTCCAAATCAGTCATTGACTGATTTTTTAATTTCACGAAGCATCGATGCAGGTTGAAAAACTATGAATTGCCGATTCGGCAGGGAACGAAATTGGAGAATTACTGGAATTATTGGAGGGTTTTTTAAAATCATTTCGTTGGACTCCAACGTTGCAAACTTCAGTGTCATACTAGTCAGTTGAGAGTCTTTCCACATTTTTTCAAAGCAATTACCTCGGTCATTCGTATATACAGTAGAGTATTAGTAAAAAAGCATTATCTTCATTTTTTAATCGGAAATAGTGTTTAAGTTGAGTTAATCGCAGAAAATATTTCATGCCGAGTCTTTCACATGCGATAGTACATGGCGAAAAGGCAACTTTTGCTAACGTTGAACGTAGTCAGTTGACAGATTAGATCAGAGATCGCCTTATATAAACTGAAAAAGTACAGAAAAGTTACGTTTAGGCTTGTAAAATTTGAAGATTTAAGAAATGGTTTTAATCCTTGACATCTTATATAGAAATATGTATCAAATTTTGAGTTGAAGATGATTGAAGGGATCAGTAAATCCCATATGGTCATAAGCGACATATTAATTTCTGTACTTTTCGGCTGTTAATATTTCAACCAAACAGTCGATAAAGGGTCTTGAAATTTCATAGGCATAGAAAAGAAATCTTGGACTGTAAGAGATGAAATAATGATAATGCTTTCTAAAAAGAGCTCTTGCGCCTGAATACATCCTTAATATATTCAGATCTTGATCATTTTCAAGGCCTGCCAGTAGTTACGCACGTGCAGGAACTTGTTGTAGACAAATGAAATATGAAAAATATTTCTGCTTTCTCTATAAATATCTTACACATATGAGCAGCCTGCATTCGATTTTTTTCTCAAGCCCTAATCAGTTCTTCCCCGGCTCCGGACATGCATAAATCAAGATTACCGCGAACCTCGTATCATATGCAACCAGTGGGAAAATGAGATTTTCCATATAGTTTTTTTATTATCCCCGACACTTGTTTATTTTTCGTTTTTAAACATTTCTCTGGCTGACTATTTCGTCGAAGCCCCGTTGCTAGATTATTACAGAAGTCCAATATACGCTGCTCGGAAGTGGGACATTGCATGTATGCATAACTCGGAGAAACGCGTAAAAAAAAGCTCGAATCCTCCATTCCCCACTTCACATTCGAGAGTTGCGAAAATCCCGCTTATGTAGAACCGCACGAGCGTTCCGCTCATTGAACGATTTTTTGTCTTTCCCTTTTTTTTTTCCGATTATTCATTTTGCTCGCCCCGTTCGGATAAACTGGCACGAGTCATTCATAATTTATTCATTGATTCTATATTTCACACCAAGCGTACGCGACTACTACTACGCTTTGCATATATATATATACACTTATACCCCGATCATGCCTTTTGCTTTAATTAAAATATCAACTGTGAATATTTCCATTTATTTCCAATGATTTGGTTTTGTTTATTTATATTCTTCCCGCTATTGTTATTATTCGTTTCACTATTGTTTTTACCCCTAATCGATATAATTTCTTTCATTCAAAAGCATGAATATTCATAAATGTAAAAAACAAAAAAAAAAAAACAAAATAATAGCACCATAAAACCTCTTTCGCTACTATTTTTTCACTGCAGTTGCCCGTATATAATTAAAATATTTACTTTTCAATAAAAAAAAAGGTAATTATGCTCCATAACTTATGGAAATAATAAAAAAATGTCAGTTTTCCCCGGTTCAAGACTTTCACAGCAAAAAAAAAAAAAATTTCCCCTAAAATTGGGGTGGTGCTCCACTTCTGCGTAATTACCAAAAAAACTTGTAACGCTTGAAAAATATTATCCCGAATGTATCGGAGGAGTTTGAATAAGGCGTTTTGAGAAGATTGGAACGTAGCTCAAAAAATACTATTTGGACATTGACGCGTTTTCAGTAGAGCAAAAGAGGAGGAGGAAGACACGAAGGAGTAGTAGGCTCATTAGCGTTATTTGCCATCGTTACATAAGTCTTTTCATCTCTTTCCTCTCCTCCTTCTCGCCATGCTCATTTTTTGTTCTTTCAGTTTTATTCTTTCACAAAACGTCGAGTAGCTAGAAATTTTTTTTCACTCCGTCTCCGAGTCGGGCTCGCTCGTTTCTTTTCGCCTTTTTGCTTTCTCTCCCTTTCTTCTTCGCAGTTTGCCAAGAATCTCTCGAATCTCATACGGAGTTATTTCAGCTTTGCGTATCCAATTAGAACACCAAACGAGTTTATTTTTGGTCAAAATTAGAAAGAAAAGAAAAGGTAAACGATCAATAAAAACCTAGAATTTATACATGTTCTCATCATACCTCCGTTAAATTATTATTGTTACTCACTTCAACGATTTTCTTCGACCGTCTGAATAATTAGTGTTTACTCGACAAATCGAACCAATTAGAGCTACGAGAATTTTACTGGTTAACGATCTTTTATGGGAGCACAATTTTTTTCGCCTCTCGAGGTCGTTGTCTCGAGTGGCGTGTATGCATATCGGAAAACAACTATGCAGATTTTCCTTTCAACAATATACAATTGGCGTCGCTTTCATCCGGTATATCGACTAAAAGTTATCATGGCCTAATTGATGAAAAATTCAACATTTTTTACACGCATCTTTTCCCTGTCTTATCAAATAATAAAATCAGCAACGAAAGTGTATTGTCGTCACAAGAATTTTATTTACAATATTTTCAGTGGATCAGGTTGAAAAAAAAAAAAAAAAACTAATATTGTCCAATTGGAAATCGAAAATTGATTTTATATACGAGTGATCGCGCGGAGTTAGGATTTTAATGGCGGTGCATTGGTTCAAGTATGCGTCCACTTACGTTCTCTTCGCGTTCTCTTGAATTGGTCTCTGCTCCAAGAAGTCGTGTACGAAGCTCTAAGGTCTCTTTCTGATGCAATCCAGCAACTACTCCCAGCTATTTTTCTCCCTCCCCTCTCGCCCCGCAATCTTCTATTCCATCCCCTTCTCCGTGGCGGCCTTTTTCTACGTTGCTATTTTTAAACGTAATTGCAGCCGGACGGTTTTTAATGGGCGAGGCCAGCAGATGGATCCGACGCACAACGAAGAGATGCGGAAACTCATGGACGTTCAGATCTGTGACTATACATGCTACTTTATTCACATACTTTGAGTTCACATCTGTCCGAACGCGCTGTCATTCGTCTTGCAGAAAATGTTACGTCGCGCGATGAGCACACATCATTTTTCTCGTGGCTCCAATGATTTATTTAATTTTCAAATCGCATCGTGTCACTGCATTATTTAATGCACCAATTTACTCCAATTAAACGAGAAAAATAGATTTTTCATATTTTTATGGATTTTTATGGTCAAACGTTAAGCGACATGCATTTCCCAAAATCATGCAAAAGAAGCTTACGCGCGCAACAACTGCTAACGTTCCGGATTTGTTTTTCTTCTGTCATTAATCTACTCGGATAAAGTACTGATCTCTCGAGATTCTGCACGATTATTTCAATCAACGAAATTCTTTTTAATCGTCATATTACAGTTTTTACAGTACGCCCATTGACTTGAAAAATCTACTCTCGCATTATTGATACAAGTTTGCCAGAAAAGAAAGAAGCGTGCAAGTAAGTAAAAAATAAATTGTCGAAGCATAAGCGTTGCGTGTGAAGATTCTACGTGATTTAGAGCTAGGTAGAGTCTCGTGCCGCGTACTGGTCCAGCTGGCTTATAATTTCTTCCGTCACGTTTCAAGGATGAGACAAGCCCGACGTATGAAGCACTATCTCTTTCCTCCTCTATCTTTTTACCTCTTCCAATCTCGAGCGCTCGAGGGGGACTTTAATTACGCAACTAGGTCGAAAGGGACGCCTAATTTATTCGCGACATAGGTGGCTCGAGCTAGACAGAGCGAGAAAGACGCTAGATCGACGACCCATAGAACCCCCAAGGCGAGTCAAGAGTCAGCAGACGAAGACAGCGAGTTATATAGTTTCACAATGTTTCTCCACTTTATTTGTCTCTTTTTATCCCTACCTTCGACTGTTTGCCATCCTCTCCCATCAGCTTGTTAGCCCGGCGTTATTCGTTAACATTGCACCACTCGCGCGCGCGCGTATGCGTGTGTGTCCGATATACGATGTGTCTAAAAAATCATCAATGTCTTGACCCTGTTCCGCCTTTCCGTAGACAAGTTTTCAATAAAATTTTACTCCGATGGATCGTTTTTTAAATATCATTGTAGATTATCCAACACGACGTCATGAGAAATAAATGGATTTTGTTTTCGCTTGAAAATTTCACAATTTTAACAATTTCAAACACTTTGAATACGAATTTTTGGACACCCTGCTCATACGCGCATTGCATTTGCGGGGTCAATGACGCATTATCCGCCGTAAGGCGCATAATTTGTCGCGACGTTTCTTCTGCGTCCGAAATTCGCTTATTCTCGGAGTTTGTAACTGCTTCATAAAACGAGATAACCGATCTCTAAGTCCATTGTTTTTTATTTCTATTACCGCTTATTTACTTTCTTTTTTCGATCATTTTTTCAGCATAGGGCGTCATTTGGATTGCGCTTTTGATTGAAATTTCATTATTTTAGGTGGAACAATCCGGTAGTACTAATATACCTATATTTTCTACCTTCGATGCAAGCTACGATATCTTTAGATCTAAGACCCGCGTCGCAGAGAGAAAACCCGATGCAGCCAAGAGGTTTCGGAGTTCATTCATTAACAGCTTGTCCAGGTTTCTTTCACCCAATTCATACGTAACCAACCGTGAATTGGCTTGGTGGATACATTTGTGAAATAGCATAACGTCTGGCCGGTATACATATGTCGTTTCTACTTATTCCCTCGTCTTGCATGTTCCCGATTTAAAGAAACTTTTTATAATTCAACCGAGAGAGGAAAACTTGCGTCGCGTTAAATTCTCATTGCAAACAATATTCTCGTCTGCTGTGTATATAGAACAAATCAGAAACAAAGCCATCCTGAGATTGACGAAATTAAATAACTATTAAGTTTTTTGAATTTCGGAAGAGCTGGCAAACAACGATGCTGAAGTTTGTAACGTTCGAGTACAACGAAACGAAGGAAAAAAACACATTTGTAATTCACCAATTTTTTATTTCACGAAGCATCGGTGCAGGTTGAAAAACTACGAATTGTAAATTTGGCAAGGAACAAAATTGGAGAATTATTGGAGAGCTGTTTACATAATTTCGTTGGACTCGAACGTTGCGCAAACTTCAGCGTCATGGCAAATAAATAAATCTTCATTGTTTTCAATCCAATTCTCGGAGCTTTCATCATCTGGAGAATTTTGACACATCAAACCTTTATTCAAATATTACAGCTCGTTATTTCACCCGTAGGACGCATGCTCGTCCACGGTTTATATATAAATAAATGGAATGGTCAGTCGTCTCTGGAGCTCCGATCGGAGCACTCATAGAGGTTTATAGTACACGGGAGACAATAATCGTGAGTGGCGCGGA
Organism: Venturia canescens; assembly: GCF_019457755.1. Lineage (NCBI taxonomy): Eukaryota > Metazoa > Arthropoda > Insecta > Hymenoptera > Ichneumonidae > Venturia > Venturia canescens. Next base: position 24,316,638 of record NC_057424.1, on the reverse strand, counting down.
GCAAGAGAAAGAGTGACAGAGGGAAAGCGTGTTGTCTCGAACGAGTGATAACGCTTTAAAAGCCAAGAGTCTGCGGAAGAAATATGCATAATAGAGCTTTTACGCATATACCTAATATAATAGAGTGCTGACACTTGGCCAACAACTGGAACGAGTAGTCTGACCCATATCTATGGATATATCCCATCCAAAAAATGTGCAACACAGATATGTAATTCTTGAATCGATGACAATGGATAGACCGACGGAGAAACGGTTCAAAAGAGAATGAAAGAAACAGAGAAAGAGAGAATGAAGGAGAAGGGGAGAGCGTTATTGGATCCATCGTCACGTAATCTGTGCATGCGCCGAGTCCTTCGTTCACAGTGAATCGAGAGACTATATCACAAGCTACGGAGAGCCGAGCGATGATACACACATCGATCCCAGATCGATGAGTTTATATATTGACCGGCTTTCCGCAACATTCATTGGTCACGTAAACAGATCCAATAAAAATGAATCTCCGAAAAAATAGCAACATCGTATTTGATGTTTAAATTAATGTCAATAGCATAGTTGTAACAGTCATAATTATAATAATTATTATTTTTTCATTTAGACATTATTATAATTGTAATAATTTCTAGTTATTTTCTCCTTCATTTTTTGAAGAAAATTTGAGCCATAATTGTTTACGGATTAGAATTTTCTAGAAAAAATTAGCAATGACTGTGTCCCTATAGTGTTGAATGTCTCGTCAGCAGGCTGCATTTCTAGCAAACGTTTATATAAAAAAATCGACATTTCGCAATGATTAAACTGGATGTGTGAGAAGACTATTTTTTTCGAGACCTACAGTCTCACAGGTTTGCAGCCCACTTCGGGGCTACGTCCACCTAACTTATATATGTATGTATATAGAGAAGCGACCTTTTCTCTGTCCGAGTTTTATTCTCTGTATTATATGCTCTTCGCAAATGAAACTTACCAACGTCATGGGAGGTCACAATTGTCATATAAACTGTGGTGGTTATATACCCCGACAGTTTTACCCGCGCCAATTTTTTGATTCATTATTGAGAGTGCTCGACAGAATGACGTTCGATATCGAATTATCCAAGTTGATGCTACACTCTGGTTTGTGACGGAAGATTTGATTTGATGAATAGATTGTGACTTTTACTGCGGTGTTTGATCTCTGGAATGAGGTTGAATTTTTCGACCGAGAGAATTAATATCATTTTTCACAAAGCAATCATTTGAAAATTCATCAAATATCATTATTTATAACGCGATTCGCACAAAATTGAAAATTTCGTACCATTCGCCTCGGATAAAATGTCCGCTCGAATAATTTATTCGTTCTTTTTAGCAATTGCGATCGTTGCATGAAGAATTTTTAAGAGCCGCTCTACAGGCTGCTATTTCTTTTTGCTCGTTTCCGGCTTTTTTGAAACCGTTTTGTCAATTCATGAGAGAGAAAAGTTTCGTTCCGGATGTCGTAGCTCTTCGAGTGTCATACGCACGTGTTGCTGCGATGTTACGTTCGGTGCTTCGGTATTTATGGTTTATCTTCGTGTGTGTATATTATATCAATGTTTGATGTGCCAATGCGGCTGGCGGTTTCTAAGAAGACAGATCGTTATCTGAGTTAATATTAAAGTTAAAGCGCGTGAGAGGAAAAGAGAGGAGATAAAGAGACGCACACCGACATACACACACAGAAGAAAGATAAGAAAACTACGGATGCATAATCCGAGAGATAAAGTGTACAAACTTTAAATGCCCAAGGCTCAGTATTCTCGTGTGAAATAATACGAATGGCAAGTGCATTATAAAAACTTTGTGAATATTAATTTTCAATTGCATTGCGTTAGCGTCGTTTCAACGATTTATTCACATTAATTTTTAGTCGGGCTATCTCGTCTAGTCTTTGAACTCGATTACGAGAAACTCCGAATACGTCGATATACCCGTTGCACTGCTGTTGTAAAATGTAGAAATGATATTCAAAAGGAATATAGAATGCCATTTTTTCGGTACAGAGGTAAAAAGCTGGAAGAAGATGAACAAGATTTTTGCAAATCTACTTTGAATTCTCGAATGCTGTAATGTCACGTCTTTACTCTCTTCCGATTTCCGACACTGACTTATATGCGTATAAAGCATGAGTTGGGAATAGCCGGATGCGTTGGTAAAGCATATACGCCCTCATTTACGCGGAAAGGAGGAAGCGATTATGTCGAGTGTAATAATACACATGTGAAAGCGAGTACGTACGGCATTCGCATATACGTATGAATGTACATTTTTTGACATTTCTCTGTCTCTTGTACGGAGACAATAAAAATTGAAAAAATATAAAATAACGATGCGAAACGAGTTGTTGTGTTGGAAAGATAAAGCGAGGAGATGCTGAATAAAATCTGTCGAAACTGGGAAACATAGAAAGAAACTTTTTCGCTTCAATGCTTGCAATTTCTCATGAGTTCCAACACACAGCTCGGTTCAATTTGTGACGATTAACGAGTGAATGAAATTCATGCTTGCATATAAACCTTTTATATACGAATTCTCATGCATTCGTTCGAGCTCTCCCTCGTTCATTCATTATTTTCACTCTCTACCCTCCTCCCCTTCCATTTTCACTTCGTTCCGTTTGTTTTTCGTTCAATTTGTTCGATGTACACTTTCGTCAAAACTGCGTTGTAACTCAACGGACGTGTTCGATAGAGAATACAAGCGAATGCGCGAGAGTTAACGGGGAGTGCTGTTTTCCCGTTGCAGTTTTTCCTCGCTTCGTTTCACCCTCCTAATGTTGCTGGTTGTATAGAACTTGACGTAGCTACTGTTTCATACGTTGATACTTACGCGGATACGCTTGGTGTCCGGAATGTTGTTTTCCAAATTGACAAAACAGCTGTGCATCATCCCGACTGTGGTCGATCGTGATTCATACATCAGCAGCAATAATGCATCGACGAATGATAATAAACTTTAAGAATTACCCTTTCCGGACATCATTAAATAGTCTCCATTTCATTTAGCGGACACCTGGTTTATACAGACGCAAAGAAACCTATTTTATCTACGTGTGTGTGTGTGTGTTTTACCCAGACGTATATAAAAGCACTGCATGTAACAGAGTTATATTGTTGGGCAGATCATATACACAGTGCTCGTCGTCTCGGGCTCGTGAACAGCATTCACAGAACGTTGAACACGCAACGTGTGTTCACATGCAGAGACGACTCCGACGCCGATGTCGCGTTTTCATTGTTCTCCGTTGTGTCGTGCCCTCTCGTCCAGTTTTATGAACGATCCGCAACGCGTCGGAACGTAAACGAAAGAACTACGAGAGTGCAAGCTGGGCTCACATTGTTTACGGAAGTCAGCTACGGATCGATCTGTCTTGATGCGTGCTTTCATTTTTTCTTTTCCTGACTCGCTCGATGCTACTGAGGCAGGCTCAGATCTATGAACAACTCGACCATTATCACTCGAATCTCCCGTTTTTCTTTCTGCTCATCTATACTATGTACACGAAAATGGGAGCATCATTACTCTTGTCAACTTGTAAGATTCCGAATACCAGCAGCTCGATCTTATCCTGACAATCGAACACACACAAATAAACGATCATTTAGTTTTTCCGAATATTCACACAAAAAAATGGTTGAACGGAGTTCCGCGTATGGCCGAAAATGATTTCTTTTTATTTCATTCACTCGACTGTAAACACCCAACGACAGTGACTACTCCAAGTGTCGTTCCATTTCACATCCTACTCTTTCTCATTCCTGTCTCGTCCCAGCAGCGTGTAACCCAACCCTTTCCAGATGAGCCGCCATTGCCATCAACGATGGAATCATCTTACGGATACCGCATACCAGTTTTCCATCCACAATCGTCTCTCAGAGCGGTTTGCGACGTTTCTTAACTTTTTTTTCGATCCCCTTCTGTCGATGTGACATCCCCGTATCATACTACCAAATAGATACACACTCGGGGCAGGAGCAATAAATGTTTTGCAGAAAAAATATTTTTCTTATATATCATCACGAAAAAGAGTATTGGAAGCAGAACGAATCAGTCAACGTGACTTATTTGAGTTTTCGTAAGAGAACACTGAAGTTTGCAATGTTGGAGTCCAACGAAATGAAGGAAAAATAACATTTGTAATTCACCAATTATTTATTTCACGAAGGATCGGTGTAGATTGAAAAAATTCGAGAGTTGCTAATTCGGCAGGGACGAAATTGGAGAGTTTTTTTTAGATCATTTCGTTGGAAACTTCAGTATTACCGTTTGATCGAAATGAAAAGGAGTTACGCGCTTATGCAAAATAATAATGGCAACGGACGACGCGTGGTAAATTTTAATTTTCGCGATTGAACGCTGTCCTTCCTCTCTCGTTTATCTAGCCTTGGTAGGTGTGCCACTGTTTGTTATTGTGAGAGCAACGGGATATAAAGGGACTGCGGAGAAAAACGTTTTTTCCAATACTCCCGTTAAGAATCCAATAAACAAGAGGGAATTTATGAATCATTTTGAAAACTTATAATTTCCAGAGCTTCCGGAACCCCTCAATGTCATGCAGAGTTCAGAAGTAATTATATTTCCCTCTTTCCGTCCGGACTCATATTATGAAAGTATAATGCATCTTGATAAACTAATTTCCCAGTGTTCTCACCGCCTGAATTTTCTCTCTAACGTTGGATCCCGACACCTTAATGGCCAGAGATGCATAAGTCGGCAATCCATGTGGTACATGCCTCGTGGGTGTTGCCAAGATACGGTTTCACATATCTCACCATTCATCATCGTCCCCGTGGTTTGTAGATAACGCGAACGATCGAGTTCTCGGTGATCCCCTTTTTTCTTTGACCTCAAATTACTTTTTTTCTTCCAGTATCGACCTCGAATCTTAACTCTGTCGAATAAATGCTGTTTTATGCGATATTTGACGTTTCACAGTGACCTCTTTCTTCATTGGGAATCACACTCGATGTTTGTTTATTCAATTCGATTCGAAATAATTTCTATGGAGTACTTCCACACACAAAAGTACCTTTCTCTCTCTCTCTCTCTCTCTCTCTCTCTCTCTCTCTCTCTCTCTCTCTCTGAATGTTCTCCTGCGAATCTGTATCATCATTCCGTTATCCGTGCAATTACAATGTGGATTCTATAGAGCATATAACAAGCTTTAGGAGACAAGAGTTACGTGCTCTGTCGGATTGGCACATGAGATATTAGGAGTATCACTGTATCGAGATTTAACAACAGAAGGTAGCCTAACCCACGTTTATGGTTTCTCCGTATGGAGCTTATGCTATTGAGTTCTCCGTCGTTCCAAACCGCGCTAATTACCAAGAGTAAATCGATCTCATGTTCGATATAAGCTTCGAAAGCCATGAACCAAATCGAACGCAAGCAGGCACGGTCGTCCATCGCTTCTCCGTTTGTTAATTCAACATTTCGTGTTCCATATGGAATTGATATTTTGTATTTGTCTTTATCAATCAAAAAGCTTTGGTTATTCCTCGTACACTTACTAACATAATTGCATAAGACATACTATCTTGATTTTTCTAGGTTTAATTTACCCAAATTTCCTTGGTATGCGTATTGCTCAGTTGACGTTCGATAGGAGAAGCGTCCGGTCCAATCCGACCGTTTACCTACCGGTGTGCGCGGAAACGAAAACACGGACTCTGTGCGCAACGCTCTATATTTATGAGTATCACGTGAGACGAATCCCCTCGCTGTTTGCACAATCGAAGTCACGGTGAATCTAGAGATGTTGCCCCGACGCCAATTATTAAAAGGAAAACTTTCAAACGGTCAAGTACACAGCGTCTTTGTCGTTTTTTACGACCAAATCCTATCACTTTGAACTTTAATTTTTCCTCTCTCCACCAATTTTCGTGTCCTCATGAAATCCTCCAAAAATGTTGCTCAAAACCACTTTTATCTGGGACATTGCGTCGCATTCGCACGAGGGTTAAAGTAAAAGAGTATTTTTTGGATTCGAGTTGGTTGGCTCTATGGGAATATTTGGAAAATCTGCTGCTAACTTGACGTATGGTATAAGAACTTGCGAGTGCATGACTAAGTGGCCACCCAATTAAGTATTTGTCTTGTTCAAGACTACTTGTGACTAAGGAGATTCTTAAAGAGACTATTTACTGTCTCGTTTTTATATGAAAATGATATAATTCGCTTGACTAACTGATGAATATTTCATTGAAGCAAAATACTTATTTTCATATCGGCGTGAATGAGAAGCGAATATTTGAAAAAAATTGGTTATTCAACTTTAGAGAATATTATGCTTATTTTTAATCCCCTCAAACTTTGAGTTATCGTATCCAAAGAAATTTTATATCCGAACAGGATTAGATTTAAGTTTTTAGAGTACGGGCTAAACGTTTTTTTCATCGTTGCAAGGGATGAAGCTTCGAAGTATTGCAATTTCTGTCCATTTAGATTATCCGGATGGCCGGAGAGTTCATTTTTCTAAAGCACGCACTTTTTGTCATGAGAATTCTTGGAATTTTCATGGGAACCTGTTGGGGTTTTGGGTCCATTGTTGGTCTTTCATGGCAAAAAGAAGAAGATGGGAGAGAGACAGAGATGCAGCTGAATGAATGAGAGAGCGAGAGCAAGAGAGAGAGAGAGAGAGAGAGATAATAACGAGACAAGGGCGGCAGAACGAGTTAGTAGCGATGGTGAAGTGGTCGTCGCCGAGCGTCGACTGCGGCCACGATCCAACCACCACTTGTTGAGTAATCTACTTAGTTCGCCAAGCGAGCATCACTATATTATCCAACCAAAGCGGGAGAGAGAGACAGAGAGAGGAAGTAAGGAATGAGAAAGTGGCAGAGAGGAAAGAAAGAGAATATCGTGGAAAATGTATTTTTCTCGTGCCACAACTTCTTTGAGTCTTGTTCGTCGATTTTCCTCATCTTTGACTGTGCTTCATTCGTTTTGGTCTTCTTAAGTATCTCGTCACGTTGATTCAACACTTTATTATATAATTCTCATGGTCTCTGCCAACACTCTCAGCTGCTACAATTTGTATTTTTATATTTTTAAACGTTGAATCATTTTTTTGCTCTGTGTTCCCATTTCCAAATATTTCTTCTTTGTTTAGTCCGTTTTTTAAAATCTCTCCCGGATCCATTTCTATCAATTTTTTATGATTTGTTTTGGTTGGTATCGTTCATTCCTACTCTTATGAGCAGCAGCACAGAGTGCGTGGATTCATAAATCCAAACTCTGCGGTTCGTAAAAGAGGCCAAAAATAACCACCTTCATGCTCGAGAGCAATATCTCTCGCTCGTGTTTCTCGCCAACCACAGAATCTTACCTTCTCTCTCCTCTCCTCTTCTTCGCTACGTATTCTCTTCTCTCTTTCTCTCTCTTTCCACAGCGCTTACCGCCGTGCACCGCTACTTCAAAATTTAGCCTCCGCTTTCTCTCCAAGGACAATTTTTTCTTTCGAAGAACGAAAAATTCTCTTCATTCATCTCGAAATTAATGTTGAACATTGAGATTCATTTCTTTTCATTTTATATCTTGCAAATTTACGTTGCACGCTTCATATTCAACTTTTTTCATTCATACCCAAAAGTATTCTTCCACTCTCCAAAATTTGCCGAAATTTTCACCGGTTTATGACTAGAATATTAATTGTGGTTCATGTAATCTTGACTAAAATTTATCAAGATATTTTGTGCTCGCGTTGTATACACGCTATTCAATTACGCACCAATTGATGTTAGACCGTTGCTCCCCTTTTCTTCATGAGCGATAGAATATTGAACGAACGAAAACAAGAGGACACCGCTCGCATCAACAAATGGATCAAGAGCGGGATTCAAAGTGATTTAATCGGTCGAAAGAATAATTTGAAAATAAAATTGAAATTATTTCAATAATGTAAGCGAATCGCAATTAATCACATGAAAATATGTATTTTTCAACGTAAAGAATTATGGAGAAAGAAACTGCTTGATTCGTGACGAGTACGCCCACGCAATGAATACGTAATCTGCTCTGTACTCGGCACTCATCGAGACTTGCCCGACGATATTCAACTCCCTCCTCATCGCTCGATCGTAAAAAGAATAATCGCAACAGTTATAAAACGTAAAAGCCACGCTTTACGTACTGAGTCATGTTCGCCTGTTTGTATAACATCGCTCATTGCAAACTCACATGCACACGATCACCAAAGATGTATTAACGGAACAATTATTCACGAGCGCACGTGTGCATCAGAAGCCGATGTTACCTTGTGTACGAACATGTATGTAGGTATGGGGCATTCCGCGACAAATCGATCGACATCAGACCCTTTTCTATTTCGATTAAGATGCATGAATATCCGACCGGTGCTCCGAGGGGTGACCTCCTTCAAAGTGATGCTATGAGGGAGCCGCACGAAAATATACATCAGAAAGCGGTATTCATCAGTAGATAAATATTGAAAATCTATCATTATAAATAGATAACTCTAAAAATATTCACGAAGAAAGTTGATAATATTTTGAGAATGGAAAAAATGGGAAGAAAGATGATTGAACTAATGAGCGTTGAGGATTTGATTAAGTCTTTTGTCCTTAATATTTGACATTTATCGCGATATACGCGACGATCCTGTGTATAATTCTCGCGAAGAAAAGATCAGTCATTTACGGGAAAAGATGCTTAAATACGCGATGCACCTTTGATGCTCCGGAGGCATTAATGGCCCAAGCGGTATCGCGGCGATGCAATACGCGAAGCGTTCCTCGTGACTAGGAGCGCATGTGTCAGCGATGTGTTAATGACATTACGTAATGCCACATGAGAACGTGGCAATCAATATGGCCGCGTCTCTCGGTTCCTCACCACGTGTACTGCTTGTCTGAGCACTATTCATTCTCTCTCTTTCGTGTCTTATTATTATATCGAATATGTTTATATTTCCCTATTCGTTTGTGCTACGGATTGACCTATGAGTTTTGAAGGATTTTTATAAATTTTATAATTTTTCATTTCAAATTGTTATTATCATAAAAATTATTGTTTTTTTTTTCACACCAAGAGATGATGAAATAAACTGGTGCGTTATGAAAACCAATATAGGAAAGATCGAGAACGTACAACCACAAGATTATTAGCACTTCTTTACATTATTTATCACCGTCCGAAGCCCATGCAAAATTTCTCTGAATTCTCAAACCATGTAATCATCTCAATGTGTGTACCTGATTTGCGTCATTCGAAAAAGGATATCAGGAGAATACATTATTGGAGAAGTATGCATGGCAGTGCTCGTGCTGATTTGAAATATTTACCGGCAATTGTTACGCAGCGCGTCCTGATATATTTTTTAATTTCGTTAAGAATATATTTTGAGAAGAATATTGAATTGATAGAGACTTTATACAGTAGGTAGCTTTAAATGTTGAGCAGAGTTTGCATGCGCTTTCGAAAATTTATAGTATTTTGCCTTTATTGAGAAAATTTACCTATTTTTTTCGAATAATCCTGCTAATGTAGGTTAAAATTTGTGACGTGCGCGTGAATCATGAGCCAAGTTTGAGAGATTTCCGTTCATATAATTTTCTTTTTGGTCGTCGTGACTATACTACATCGCGTGTCCGTATATTCACAAGTTTGCCACCCATTCGAACTATTGGAACTTCATGTCATGATTGAAGACTTTACTCTGCAGTCCATACATTATACAAACCTTCATACATCTTCATGGATATCTACATTTATATATCGGTTCTTAGTGTTTTGTATGATTCACCCGCAGTCAGGAAGATGATTGACGAATGAAATTTCATAAAAACGTAAGATAAACCTCTCGTTTCTAAAAGTTTGTTGCTTCCTATTTTTATTCTTCTACGTGTATACTACTTGCTTTCATATCGGCTGAAAGAACAAAAGTTTCTTCGAGATGATATCTAGTTCAGGAATTCAAAAGTGTTCGGAATGGTGAAATAGAAGTAAATTTTTCTGTCGCAATTCTTTTAGATTTTCTCATTTTTATTCTGCAAAATTGTTTTTTTTCTCAAGACAATCTCTTGCATACAAATTCAAATTTCGTTACTTGCTCTTCAACCTCTTTGCCTCTTATTTCGCCCCTCCTTCCTCAGACTCTTTCAAAGTTCGTGTATATGGAACTGTTTTAGAATATAACAATAATCGAAACAGAGCTCCCGTACACCAAGTCACCTTATCCAATGGCAATACGGGTATCGATGCTAATCGATTGCCCCGAGCGATGTATCTTCGATGACATAACTCGAGAATTTATCGGCTCTATCCCAGACAACGCTCTTCTCCCATTCCTGAGCGTTATGCTTGTCCGCCGTATCTGTATATCCATGTATGCACCTCTAGGCTTATTTACGCGTGTTTGTGGATACGTGCGCGCGCGCGCGCGCGCGTGTGCATGTGAAGGGAGGGTGTTATATCTGCACGTGCATGTATTTGCCAACGGAACATTACGAGCTCCGTATCCAAATGTACACACTCTAATAGACAGTTTCTTGGATGTTTCTCCAATAAATACATGCACCATTAGCTTTTTAGTGTTTTTGCATTATTGAGGATCCTTAAAGCATCAGCTCTGGACGAACATTAAGGTTTGAATTATTCGGAGCTCTCATAGATCGATCTAGACGGAGCGTGAATAATTTTCCGGGGGGTCCTTCGATGAAGTTTTTTACAACGTTATTGACTCCCCTCCGCTGTTCCGTCAAGGAATAATAATAATAATTCTAACAAAATTTGAAAAAGAGTATTGTATGATTTTTAACAGTTCGTTATTGATTTCACTATTTTTACATTTTATAAATCCTAATCCCAAAGTGCGTTTGTTTGTTCATTTGTTTGTCCTACCTTCTCACCCTAACCGAGCAACAAATCTATTTGTTTTTTAGCATAGAATTAGTTGAAAGGACGAAGAGTAACTTTTAGCTCTGGACGGTGTCTTATTCCTCCTGGCAAAGTTTTTCAAATTAACACGCGAGCGAAGTCGCGGGTAAAAGCTAGCATGTCATATATTTTTATTAAATGTACGGTTGTATAAATTTGAGTCTTATTTAATCTAGGATATCCTTTGTTATTTATTATTTGCCGTGTGTAATATATACATTCGTTATTTAATTGAAGTTAATGAAACGTAAAAAATGCATTCATTAATTATCATTCAAGTTTATATGGATCCGTATACATTCTTCTACATGAAGGGATATATTTAGTTTTATGGGTGTATGCAAATCGAGTGCATGTGAAATCTTCCTTTCTCACTCTTGCTTTAGCTCCCTCTTTCGTATATACTTTGAACTTTGAAAGGCGTATAGCCGTTAGAAGGCTCGTAAATTCACAACCCTGCAAAGCTTCACCGCCATATCGCTTCCCCTAAGCTCGATATTTTCTCTCGCTCTCACCTCTTCTTCTATTCCTCCTTCATCCTTTTCTCTTTTCCTCATTCCCGTACTCACCAGCTCTCTTCTACTTCCGTAGTCTCTCAGCCGCTCTCAGTCGAATCAAAAGTTGCATAATTAATCTAGCCATGGTACGCTAAGGAGAGACAGAAAATATACTTTATATGTATACATATACGTTCAAGTGGCACGACGGCTCTCGCCAAGGTTTATCCTTTCCATAATCCTCGCTAACTCTTTAACGCCAATTAATATCGAGCCTCAAATTTTGATGGGCCAAATAGGAAAACTTAACCCGAGGATCGCTTTAAGCATTCATAAATCTCTGTTTACTTTATAGTCATGACAGTATTCGTTTATTTAATAAATACCGCGAAAGTTTTTTTTTTCAATGTCTCTGAATAGTTCGGTTTTGCTTTTTCCATTATTTGAAAGTTCACGAAATATACTTCAAATTTGAAACTCTATAATCGAATGCCAAATACGAATCAGCATCATCGAATTCATTTGAATACTCTACCGAGGAAGAGAATTTTGGTTCATCAAGAAACGCGATCCTTAAATTAGGATATATCAAAGTGTGTAACTCCAAGTAATAATGTGCAAAATAAAATCGATATTTATCAAACATTAGCACATTTGCACAATAACGTAATACTTACGAAAACATATTTTTCGCATTATTTGCTATTATTTTGTTTTTGTGTTTGTTTTTATATTCAGAGGGATTCATAGAGCCTCCTTTATAGGACAGGCTGAGCTTTTATTGGCAGAAAAGTCGTCATTTTAAAAGGGCAGTAGTATCATCTTAGAAGAATTAAATTCTTTTTCTTTCCTCCTCTCTTTTGTTTATTTCTTCTTCTTTTAGCGGTTGACTCTCACGTTCTTCTTACTTCACCGTTTTTACTGAGGGCCGCGTTGCAATCGCGCGTCGATAAAAATTCAAAACAGCTCATTGTATTCAAATTCTCATGGGATAGCGAATTGTGTTTTCACCACGCTACGGAGATGTGTCGAGAGAGGGTGCTAAAAGCATTTTTACGAGCCAACAAAAACGAGAAAATCTTACCACCGCGAACGCACTGTAGTACGGGAGGAAATAAAAAAAGTAGTATATCGAATCGTTTTCAAAACGTGCCTTCTTGAATATTGGCGAATGAGAATTTGCTTTCGCATCATCCACTCAAAATTGTTAGACATGATCGCTGAAATATGTTTTACCTCCTTGCTGCAAAATTTATGAGCTAATTTATTTATTAAGGAATGATGAAGGAAACTGCTTTCTGCTAGCACTCGCAAGAAAAGTTATTCTTTAAAAATCCCAAATTTGATATCCGAAAAAAATCTTCGATTCCACGTGATAAATGTACATTTCAGAAAGCTAAAATGTCGTAGTCCATTTAATATCGAAATTGTTCGATAGCAAACCACGAGGAAGAGCGTAGTCGAGAACGATCGATTTTTATGATTTTCCACGACTATTTGTCAGGCATTTTTTTCTCGGAATTTTTTTCCCCCAGTGACACACAGAAGCATATTTTCTTGTTCGATCTATATAACGGTCACTCATGAACGAAAGCCGGCGCTGGAAGATAGACGGATATAGAGAAACAGAGAGAGAGAGAACGGGTCGAGGGGCGGGGGTGGAGGAAAAAAGAAATGGAATAAAGAGAATAAGAGAGTTGTGCAATAGTCTGTGATTCACTTGCAGATCGATAATACATAAGTTAAAGAGAATGAAAAAGAAAAAAGAGAGAATTGCTACTTTTCTTTCCCATTTCCTCGTTCCGGATAAGGTTTATCAAAAATTCATAATCAGTCCAGCAAGTGCTGGTGTGTAGTATTCTGCGGCAACTTCTTTTTTTTTTTTTTATTCTTCATCCTACCTGTTTCTCCCTATATTTAAGTTTGAATCTGTACGATCCTCCTCTCCGAAGGTATTTCGTACCAATACTTTGAAGTAAGGACAGGTTTTAATCAGCTCAAACAAGTATTATATATAAGAAAAATAAATAGTCAAATCGTGTATTCAATTGCTCCTAATTTTGGTGCATTTTCTAAATCACAGTTCAAGTATTTACGGAAAAGGATGCCGATAATTCTCATGAAAAATTAGGCATTGCGAGTTTTTCATCTATTTTCACTCCTGAGGAAATAGCTCACTTTTGCGAAAAAAAAGTAATCCTATCGTTGATGCCGCTCTAGTTGACTTCGGTAACTCCCTTGCATCGGAATATCAAAAAACACATGTTTAATTCAACAATATGACGGAATAAAAAGATTTCGTTTCGCCATTGATTTTTCGCCAAGATGTTTAAACATGTTCGGTTCATCCAACGTGTAAAATGACGAGTGATGATCCTCTGAAAACATAAAACAGATTCGACAGACAAATATGTTGAAGAATATCTTCCATTGAAAGGGTGAGATCGAGAATGTCAAGCTCTTCAATTAGGGCAGCTTCGTGGGCTCTTTAACATGAGCTTGTATCAGACACACATATGCATGTAAATTAACGTGAATGTAGTATATTCGGTGGGAAATGAGTATAGAAGAGTGAGGGATGTTCGGTGTACGTTTGCGGGTCAGGGCTTGGGGTTGGAAGAGGCACGAAGCGGTATGCGAGTCCTGCAGTGGCGACGTCGTCGTCGTCGTCGTCGTCGTCGTCGTCGTGTATAGTTGTCGTCATTCTCATAGCTCGACGCCAGCACCAGAGGCCTCCACCTCTACTTCATTTCTCCTCCTCTTCTTGCACCGAATCCTCCTCCAATTCATCCCCCTGACTTCTCGCTGGATAAGAGAAGGTAGAGAGACAAGGTATAGTCGGCAGTTGCGAGTTGAACAGAGAGAGAGAGAGAGGAGCGAGAGGGTTGCTGGGCTGCGTCAGATTCAGTTCAACCCTCTCGCCTCATCCTCCCCCTTCCCTTTATCCTCTCTCAGAGCGAGGGACGTCGCACGATGAATACGAACCCAAAAGCAAAAGAAAGAGAGAGAGAGAGGAGGGAGAGAGGGAGGGAGGATATCTAGCGAGTGAGGAAATACATGAGGAGAGGGTTGCGCGAGGGTGAGTGGGTTTGGTTCGTCGGCTCACCGCTATTGATTTTTCCCGCCAGACTCGCGCCCTCCTCGTCTCACTCGCACCTTCCGTTCCATCAGACCCTTTCATTCCCTCTTTGGCCCTATATCTTTCTCCCTCATTCGCTTCCTCTTCTTTCATATCATGCATTTTATCACGTTCTCTCGCTCTCCTCTCTCCTTCGTGCCACCTTTCACTCTCCAATCTACTTTTGATAGGAAGTAGCCCTCTCACTTCACCACAGTCTATCCCTCTTCTACTTTCCGCCTCACTTGCCCACTCTTCTCGGTCGCTGTACCTTTCTCTCCCCCCACCCTCCCTCCCTATTGCTCTCTTTCTGTTTTCTGTTGCGCAATTTGCCCACCTTTTCGTTTAATTCCTTCTCTTTCTCGAAATTTCGTTCGCCAGCTCTTCGGTGCTCTCTCCTCATCCGCATTCTCATCTTCCCGTATGTACCACTTCCAGACTTGTCGCACTTTATGCATCCTCGCGTATCCATATCCATGTACCGACCGATGATAAATTTGGAGTCCATTGTGTCGACCACAGAAAATAATTAACACTTGCACTTTTTCATTTCACAACAAGCCCTCCTCTTATCTACGTATGCATTTCTTCATGCGTATATTTATAGTTTCGAATATATATATTGTATATTCGTGTTGAAACAGGGCTCTCCAGCTACACTCTCGATTCTCGTGCTTGCCCTTCCTCCCCTTATTTCGCGGGTCATGCATGGCACGAGTTCAAACGCACGTGCACGCAATCATTCTTTTTTTTTTTATACCGCCTGTGTTCAGTAGTTACATTGTAATAGAGAAAAAAGGTATAAATTGACTTTCATATTCCTGAAAATTTTTGATTGCTCGGTGAAAGGGATTACTTATTGTGTACACCACTTACACGAGGCTGAATTTTTCGCATTGGTATTTCGTTCGATACTTAATAATTTACTGGAAATAACGTCAGAGAACGACAGAAGGTCGCACTATTTTCCTGATTCTTTATACCGAAGGTGGAAAAGAAAGTTATTACACTCATGCCTGGATTTTGTTATAATTTTTTTTCTACCGAACGATTCAATTGTTGTTGGATATTTCGTTTGCTACTTGGGCGCTTATATTTATTGTTGGGGATATATGTGACGTGGACCAGGGAGAAATAAACCTATAAAATTTCTTTGCAGCCGGTGGAATTGACATGCAAAATTTATTTTACGGTCGAAACGTGATAACGTTACACTCATCGAAATAGAAAGGCGCACGCACTCGTGCTTTAACACACGTGCACGATGCCAACTCAATTTGTGATATCGTTAATGCGTGACGCTTCTTCAGCCACATTATCAGCTTTAAATATATTATCGCTCGATTGCACGAATGCGACAAATTTCCATATATATATGGGTATTAGTACTTCATGCCAGTTCTATAGTTATTTATGAAAATTCAACATACTCGACTCGTTCAAGCAACCCAGCCACCTAGTTTTATTTGATACAGGCGCTGCATTTTCCCAGCCAAAATTAGCATCGCTGGTTTCCGGGGTTACCTATATAAAAATAGTAATACGTGAATGGGGGTGGCTGGTAGAAATATTTGCGAATAAGATGAACCGCGCGTGGAAAATATAAAAACGCTCCAAATTATATTCGGATTTGATAAACCCAAACAAACCCAAACATGGCCAAAAAAATTCATATGGCTTTTGCTTCACGTGATCCGCGAGTCCATAGCACATGCCAGCGGGGCAGGTTGTTGACATTGGGGTTTGGTTGGGTTATAAGCTCAAACTAACCCCAAATAAACCCCCATAAGGCCAAACAAACGAAAGTATGGCCGAAAAAACAATAAAAATTATATGGCTTCTGCTTTACGTGATCCCCGAACCCATTGTCGAGGTAACTCCAAGTTCCTAATTCCGTAATTCGGTCAACCTGGAAACCGATAAGGAAATTACTGGTTTACTAAGAATATATTGAAAAATCATGTGATTGATCTACTTTTTTGTGGATTTGATCCATCCCCATTGGAGGAGCTTTGAGTCGAGGCAGCTCTGAAAAACGAATTATAACAATTATTACGTTCATATTACTTTGAACAAGCAGTGTTAAATATTATAGCGTGTGTTCTTCCATTAACAAGTCCATTCTTTTGCGTTTATATTGGACATTGTTATTGTTGTTTCGTAAAATTCAAACTTATCGCGCCTATTTCTTTCTTGTTCTTCTTTGTGGCTCTTGTCACTTCCATTTTTTTCATTGGTGCTCTGCTGCACAATCCAGCGCCGGTGAGATAAAGCTATTTTTCTGTCAGTTGAAATTATAAATTGTTTGAGAAAAAGCTATTTTTCAAAATAGAAACATAATCGATGAAAAGGCTTGAACGATATAACGTTTTCTTCCGTTAACATAAATATTGAAATACGATATCGGATTATCGAGCTCAAATGAGCGGATAGATCAATCATTATTTTTCAATTATTCTTATATTCGAAGATACAAACAAAGTTAACCCCGGAACGATATGCATCGAAATAAACATGCTCGATAAATAAATGAACAAACACGCGGTGGTGGCTTTGGTTTCCGAGTTTATTTTCACCCTGCTATAAAAAAGAGGGAACAATTTCGTCTCTTGAAAAAAAAAGAAGAGGGAAAATGAAATCGGATAATAGGAGTAAAGTGAGAAAAGAGTTCGAAATTCAATAGACCACGCAACGGCATGCTACGGTGTTTAGTCGCGTGCAAAGAAGCCGTGAATTCCTCGTTCTCTATTCTTGTGATCCTGTTCTTCGTCGTCTTTTCCTCTTCTCGACCCCTGCACCTTCTCATCCCCGTGTGTCACCACGAGAATTTCAAACTATCGATAACCGTGAAAGGATTCTTTAACCGCGTTGCTCTGATTTTTATTGTATTGCATTTTTTCGTTCACCCTTTTAAGTCCCTCTCAACGCAGTGTACTAACAGTAATTCTTTTAGCATACTATTCAGACAAGAAATGTGCACTACACTGTGGATTTCGTCATAAAAACATGTGTAATGATCTGAAAATACTTTTTCAAAGGCCGCACTTTGACATTTTTCATTTCATGATTGAGCCTTTAAAAACGAAAATGTGCTTGCAACATTTTCGAAAAAAGTATTTCGAGTGTATAACTTCAATTTTGATTTGTCTAGTGCTGTCATTTCATTTGGGTACTGCGCTGCAGCGAAATTACTTCGAAATGTTCGTATTATCGGGTTCACGGATTGATTTTTAACTGCTTTTCTCATATGTTAGTTCCGTAAGCTTTCTTACAACAGGCACAGACTTCTTGATAAACCTTTATCAAAAATATTCTTTTCATTTGAGTGATCCGTTGCAATAATGACAAAAAAATTGAATTGCCAGGGAAGGGAGTTCGAGTTTAGAGTTTGATTGCCACAGGGAGTGAGCAACGCTTCACGATCGCGATATTTGAAGCGAAATCGAGGGCTTAGCGGGTTAAGATACGTTCGATTCTGCATGGTCTCGCCGCGATGGTGATTTTGAAACGCGGGTCGGAAGAGCTGCTGGTGGAATAAGGAGCGAGAGGAAGAGCCGACTCGAAATGCAATTTAAGCGGGCGCAAATATAGATGTCAAGATGTTTACCATTACTTGGAGTCGAGCCAAGTTTTCCCAAGTGAAGCACAATTCGAAAAGCAGCCCCCTCAGAACTCACCCCTCTCTCTCTCAACGCGTTTCCCGGCCGCGCCTGCTCTTCCTCGTAAGATTTCCATACGTTGGCTCTTGAAGTTTCACCCATACATAAATCTTACGTATTTCTACTTCGGACAACGATAGAGCAATATCTCTTTCTCCATTTTTTCTTCCGAACAAATACCTGCGAAAAAAAAATTTGATAATATCCCTAAAGATAGTTTCTTTTGATAAACGCTAAATCAAATAAAACCGTTAATGGGTTGAATTTTATCAATATCAGATTTGAAAATGACTTTGCTAGAGATCATGGTGAAAATGGGGAAAAAATGCTGGGAATGAAACTCGGTGGTAATAGTCATGACATCGACTATGATACCATTGTATAACGAAAAAAAAATGGGAGGAAAACAAATCATATTTCCGTTGATTCTTCATCAAACAGTTCACGACGTTATCACAACGCTTGGCGCGAAGGTGATAGCGCTGTTTCAACAGGCATATTGAGTCATAGGTTAGAAAATTTCATCTAACGTGAACAGAGGATAAGCGAGAAAGACGGTGTTAGGTGTGCACGCGCGTGTATGCGCGCGTGTGTGTGTGTGTGTGTCAGAGAGAGAGAGAGAGAGAGAGAGAGAGAGAGAGAGAGAGAGAGAGAGATATGAGAAAAAAGTTTATCACGATAAGGCCATAGCATTGGCGCAGTGAAAATTTCACAATAGAAAGAAAATAATTATAATATATTTTTCACATCCGTGTCTTTCTATTTTTATCATCATTGGTGGTAAATTCGTTGGTATACAAAATAATAATTATGCATTGCAGCTACCAATTTATTTTACCAATCAACAACTTACGACTTACGTCAGTCAGTTGAAATAAATGTCGAAATAACTCTTCAATAAGTTCACTCAAGCCTTTTGTTTCATGGCAGTAGTCAGAGTTATTTTGTATAATAAAGTATTGAATGATTGAGCTGATAATGTGGCGTTCTATGAAGAAACGAGTGGGTTGAAAAAAAATGTTGCTTCCCACACATTTTTTGCGATTTCCGTTTACTTGAATATTTTTTAAACTGATTAAAGTATGTTTTTATAAAATACTGTTGAGTCAAAGCACAGAGGCGAAGCGCGAAGTTTGTAATCGTACCGAGCCCGTTGGTCTCGTCCACTCGCAGTTGCTAAATTCAGCAGTGATGCAATGAACATGGTGTTACAAAAACCAAAAAAAGGACGTCAGGCCAAGACGTTTTGCGTGGTGCATAAGTTTACACGACGCATACGTGAGAATGACGCTTGTTTCTGTATCTCTAGGTGTTCAACCTGCTTCTTCATTCTCTTAATGTTACTCCCTTGCTCTTGAATCTTTTCGGCTTATATAGCTCACTCGCTCATTGCACTTATTTCTTCCGTGGCTCATGCTGCCCACGTCATCCTCAACTCTTACGCAAAGCCTGTTACGTTTTCTTCATCTCTTTTACTGCAATATATATAGTTGTACTGAATTTTCTCAGCAGAACGGTGATCAAGAATGGCCACTTGACTCGAATCTTTACTTGGCTCGAATTATGAAGGACACGAGGAAAAAATTGTAATCACAGCATTTAAATGATTGTGCTTTGAATTACTTTGGCGAGTAATGGAAAAGTCATTTTTTTCGTTCACAACATTTTTTATCAACAGTTTCAAGGCACTCTGTGCATATTCATATATTGTATGGGGTTTTTATATCTTGAGCATTTAACGACTTTTTCAAGGAGATGTATCGCATCGCGAATTAGCTCGGACGTGCGTGCTCCCACGATTCTCGCGACGTACCAGTACCATCGTATTGATACTCTCATTTCCTCTGCTGCCACTTTGCCACTTTCTATTTTATTTTTTACGTTTTTGTTTTATTCCAAGTGATAATGTTTCCTCTTGCATAAATTTCTGTTTCAAACGTCACTGAATATGAAATTTTTATATTTTTTCCCGAGAATTATTTCAACGTTGGAAGCAAAAAAAGTTGAAAGTATGTAGCTGCAGAAAGAAAAGAGACTAAGTCCCGAGGTCACCAAACCGATTGCTCCATAGATGACTCGAAGTCGTTCTTTTTAATTATTTATTTTTCTCGTTCTACAATTGACTAGTTTTTTTTTTTTTTTTTTTTTTTTTTTTTTTCATTTTCCATCGATTTAACGCTCCGTTATTATATGTACCCAATTCGATATGAACTTTCTCAACAAGACAGAAATATTTTTCATGCCCAACAAGTTTTGTTATTCGTTGTATTTCTTGGTAAATAGAAAATGGAACAAAACGCAATCAAGGCTTGAAGAAAATTGTTATAAATGTACTCATGGGTAATGAAATTTTGGTGTTTAGTTGAAAAATAATACATGTAAAACCATGCAGCAAATTAAAGCTAAATGTTGCTCGGTTAAAACGTATTATAACACGAACCCAGCTGCAGAATTTTGAACGAAACCATAATACAATGATCATTACTCCTTCAATTCGGAATGATAAAAGGTCCCGGTACTCGTTAAGTTGCAATGGCGAATGAAAATCATTTTCATTGCTCATTAACAAGTGATGGGTAACGGCTAATAAATTCCACGAACCATGAAATTTGGATGGCTGATTTAATTGGTAGTAACCGAGGATCAGTCGATTACTTGGGATAGTTGTTTTCGCCGAGTCAAAACGCCCCAATGGCGGTAACCTAGAATTACCTGGTCACCAATAATGGTGGTGGTTTCACTTGGGGTGAAATGGCCCAATCGTAGTAACCGACGGTTATTTGGCAACTCACAACGCTAACGAATTATGACAATGTTGAAATCGCTCATTCGATCATCACTAGTGCTAGCAATTTTTGTGCAGGTCAAAATTACCCAATAATAGTATGCCAGGGTAATGGTGATAATTCGCCTGGCTACTCTACCCAGTGTTTTATTTTTACTGATAGGACAGTGTGAGATACATATAGTTTCCGCTCGAAGCTATATGACCGTTGCTAATATCGGAGTAACCTTTGGTTACCGTCACGACTTCTTTTCCACCCGATCCCGAAGAACCTCAATCATAGAGGTTAATTTTCACTAAAATATTCCAAGTATTGAAAGCGTAATCCCAATCATTGGGGTTTCTACCTACCACTTCCTCGCAGGAGCATATCTTGCGTTCAGATTTTTGCAAATACTTTGTCAGACAAAAGTTACTTATTTTCTAACACAAAATACGAATTTGCGATAAAAAATATGTAGTTCCTATAAAAATAACAAAGTTGATCTTCAAATGACCTTGAGGCAGCTACTGAAGGTGCAAACTGCTACGCCGTCAAACGTCCTTGCATCAA
This sequence comes from Venturia canescens, assembly GCF_019457755.1. Taxonomy (NCBI): domain Eukaryota; kingdom Metazoa; phylum Arthropoda; class Insecta; order Hymenoptera; family Ichneumonidae; genus Venturia; species Venturia canescens. Next base: position 24,295,103 of record NC_057424.1, on the reverse strand, counting down.
ACCCTGTCAATTTTGTCCAACAAATGTTCATCGGAAGCGCCTAGTTTTTAAGATATTGAAATAACAAAGTTAAAACGGGCCACCCTGTATATAGCATCTGTTGAGAAAACCTTATAGACATAGCGTTCACCGTTCGGTGATACCGTTTTAATTTTTCCTCGACTTATTCAGACATACCAATCTTCTACTGTTATTACGTTTTCGTAAAAATTCCTTCATGCGATTAGCATAGTTTTTAATTATAATTCTTCGAACGACCATTTTTATTATTTTCATTCGGTATATTGCCGTCGTCAAACCCAGTGTACGTATACGGATTGTTTATAAAGTTCATTTCTATCCGCTGAACAGAGTAAAATTTTAGTCGAACGTTTTTTGTCATTACACCGGAATCTAGAGTTTTTTTTTGGAGCTTTTCGCATCAAGGTAGGTATTCTGGAGAGTTTTTTTCATCCGTCCCTTGGCCCTTGGTCGGGGCTATATGCGATCCCGTACACCCACTATGATCATTTATGACGTTCAAAAACTCATTATAAAAGTTGGCTGTCGCACAACCCGCTTCTACATACATCTATATTATGTACATATGTATTAATGTATACATGTATACACCTTGTCATACATATTATAGACGAAAGATAGCCCAGAAAAGCCTGAGAATCGTCGTAGCGTGTCCGCTCTCTCCGCGCAGGATCAAGAGGATTATAAAAGTTTGATAAGGCGATAAATAATTATCCATACGAGAGCTTTAAGAGTTCCGCGTGTACGATCCTTTCTGGCTTCTCTTACCTACGTCTAGCCCCATTTTTTCATTTCCGAATAAGCTTGGAATTAACCCTCAGGGCGAAGAGAGAAGAAGGGGAAGGAAACATTTCTAAATCATTATGGAACGAAAAAGATTCAAAATGATCATCATCCATTTGGAGTGTGTGAATGAACATTCAAGCACTTCGCGTACTAATACTTTTCCAACGGAATTTCATTTCAATTGATCGTCTTGACTCCATTTTGTAATAGCACGAAATTATTCACATTATCCGTCACAGATCGACGAGGAATTATATTCTTTGGTAAAATTATTGGTAAGATAACCATGAGACAGTAACGAAGGTTAATCTGTCCGTAATAAAGCAAGAAATGGTCGAAGCACTATCTGCCGTTTAAGGGGAAGCGATCATCGACTCGCGGTAAGGCAGTAGTTCGTCCTTTTGCTCTTGTCGACACGCGGCAACGCAACAGTCGCGACTTTTAAATCGATAATACAAGAGATTCAGCAGCCCCACATTTCACTCTCTGGATAATAACATCACCATAAATAAACGACGAGCATTTTGAGACGACTACCTTCTTCGAGACTCTGTCGGATTGGGCGCTCCAACAAAACACCATACTCAAGAATGCTCAAGAATGTTACAAGGCGATAGAAGGAATACAGTGCTGCTACAAACACTTTGCACTCGCAAAGGATTCGAACCACCCCAACGTACCTCATCAATAAAATCTTCCCCATGGAAAGGAATAGCTCGAAGAATTTACATTACATACAATAAAAAATTTAAAACAATATATAGGAAACAATTGAGCGCCATGATATGATGTTTCATTAGGAGAAAAACAGATTCCATCTCATAGTAATTTTCCTACTGTATATCATTTTCATGTATAATACCGGCTTTCTTGTGTTTTCATCGCATAAGTAAAAATATTGCCGAATATACAGGATAATTTTCAGGACGTTAGTCTACGAAAAAGATCTTTGATGTTCGCTCTAGATGAGAAAATTCGAAGCAACCTTTAAAACAGTTGGAAACGTCTAATCGCGTCTAATGCAATTTGGGCTTATTGAATGTTCCATTCGACAGGGGTATATACAAGGCTGGTTTCGCAAGGTCACCGTCACCGTCTTCTGATACGAAACCTCCGTTTTTGATTGATCAGGAAAAAGAATAAGGAGACCACCAGCATCAAACCAGTGTTCTTTCATATAAAAACGTCAATATATCCTGACAATAATAACCCAAACAAAAATAACGTGGTAAATATTATCCCCGGTAAAAATAACGTACGTTAAAAATATCCCATTTATATAACCCCCGTATAAATAACCACAACACAAACAAACATATAATTTTTTTGCACGACTATCATCTCCACGAACAATTTGCTCCACTTTCATTTCTGTGAGTGATTCATAATAATCCATGATCCATAATCCATGATAATCACACATACAATTTCTCTAATTGGGAAATTCGTGTACGGAGATAATTTGTATTGGGTTATTTTGCATCATGAATAAATATTGTGCCTCGGATATTTTTACATGGGATAAAATAACTAGAATATTATTGCTTGATTATTATTGTTTGGGATATTTAGGTCGGACTCCGGGATAACGATGTAATACGAAAGATTTTGGATGGAGAAAAAATATTTTAAAAAGTCGCCTTGCCGTGGAATCCTTTTATCCCTGCCCTTCGTGCTTGCTTCTCTTCGATTCCCCCCTTTTTTTTATTTACCTGGAGTCCAAAATCATTCCAAGGTGTTATAGTAATGATCGATTGTTATTCGTTCTTTCGAACTCAACTTCTAAGATCAATGATAAGCGGGGCTTCGTTTTAAAAAAATAAAATTTCGAAATGAGGTCGATAATAATTAAGCTTGAAAAGAAAAAGGAAGAAAAATAGCCCTGCCAAAGTGCAGACATTGACGAACCATTGAAATTTGCCTGTGACTTTTCTCCGTATATTAGCCCAATAATGCTCTATATATATATTACCGATTGCCTCGAGACATTTCGAAAAGATCGGGATCCGTTGTAAGAGCGGTTTTAACTGCATGTGGGCTTTCTGGCTCCTGCGGCTAAGTAATTCACGTTCACGATCGCTGTACATCGTTGCTACGTATATATGCCTCTGTGTGTATGCGTGCGCGCGCGCACGTGTGTGTGTGTGTGTACGGGCGGTGTGTGTATAGGGGGAAAATTCGTTGCATCGGTAATGGCGACCATTGTTTGGTGGATTCTCGTCGCTCGCTCGAGAACCACAACCGCCGCGAGGTGGGAAAGAGAGAATTCCGATCCGGTACATGTTCCAACGGTTCTGTATTCCCTTTATCCTATTACTCGGCATTCACATACTCTATATACATGTTTTCATATATATCGGCACGTATTTACACGTTATATATCTGTATATATAAAATGTGTGTATATTATGTATATGGATCGAGCATATACCATTACTAGCGTCCACTCGTTACGCAGTTTCCCATACATATTTATGGACCAGTCTGGCTCAAGCTGCGCTTGGATATTGCAAGCTTATTCAAATCCGGAGTTCCTTCAAAATTATTTTTTAAAATAAATCCAATCTGATTATTTCCCCGGTATTTCGCGTTTTATTGACTAATTTTAACGATCTCTCTTCATTTGGGGATTTTTAGTGAGTGCCTCTCATTGGACTGTCTTTCTGAATTTTTCAATATTTCACTAAGTCGAAGGAATTGGATTTAAAAATTGTAAATGCTGGAAGGATTTAAGTGTTATTGGATCACGGTGACACTGATTGGCATCCTTTGGGGGTCATCTTCCTTGCAGGATTAATTTCTGGTTGGCTACTTCCGATGGTATATTAATATCGAATATAGCCTCACCGTCAGTTTCAATAAATGATACAGCCTAATGATCTTTTGTACATTTTCATCGCTGTCAAGTGCTAAAGTTTTTCTTCGCAGACATTTAAAACCAATGATACGCCTCCTTGGGCCTCAGGGCTCATTTTCTTCTGAGTAAAAGTACTCATTGCAGGCTTGTGCCTCGATTATGCGGAGTTCATAGATTGTATGTGTGAAGGGTTAGAGTTATGGGCGAAAGAGAGAGAGAACGAGGTTGGTTTCTCTGCCGTCCATGCCAGCACACCGGGTACGGGACAATTTATATGGTAATTTATATGCGCTTAATAACGATGTCGGACGGTGCTTACCGACACGCCCTTCGGGCTCTGTTATACTCGCCCCGAGCCTCACTACTCTGCGCCCTCGGTCGCTTTATCTCTCTCCCTAGCTCTTCTTCTTCTTCTTCTTCTTCTTCTGCTTCTTCTTCCCTAATCGCTTTGGCCCAATGCGCTCTCACCGATTGGCGATTGAATCGATGCCGTTGGCAGTCCAACATGCTGCCACGCACAGTAGTCCAAAACTTAAACAAGCATGCTTCGATAATATCGATCAATTGGAAAAAGGGTTTCGTAATTTGGCACGTCCCGTTTCAATTGATGATTCACTTTGACCCGTTTGGCCAAAATGACAGGAAAAATCGCGTTTTTCAGTAAGTTCTCACAGGCAGGATTTACACTATCTCGCTTAAACAAACAAAGGCAAAATGCTATTTATATCTTTATTCATTTGTCCATCGATGAACACCGGATTGATCATAGGGAATGAAAATCGTTGTCAATCCTCAAATATACGAACACTTTTATTTTGTGCATGATTCATTTTTCATCATAGTTTGACCGATTACAACGACAAAAATTGCGGCCGGCATGCAAGACTGACGTGAATGGGCTGAAACTTTTCCATTCCAATCGAACGAACGTTGTGGAAAAATTTTAGTTTTGAAATTTGAAGATATCTCTCTCGTGCTCGCACGGTAGTAACTAAACCATGCTTCTTTAATCGGTTTAGTGATTCTCGAGTGAAAAGCGACTGAACTCATTGTTGCAACAGGGCTTTGTGCGAATAGAGAAGAGATGAATAGCGCGTCGGTTCACAATTTTTCGTCCAATTCAGGAAGTGCCCCAAAGGTTTTAATTTCGAATTTTTCTCTCAAGTTGAACGTAGAAAATATTCCCTATCCTGTTATCCATTCGTCGACCAGATAAAAAATATTGGTAGATTGAGAACTGTCCAATGGAAACATCGCAGTGAACATTTATTTCCCAATACAGAGATCAATTGAAAAGAAAATTTTGACCATACCAATCGCGGCGCTGACAAAGTACCAGATTCAACTTTTTTCCCCCTTTTATATCTATTTTTCCGATTCTTTTTTATTATATCTTGTTCGCTGCTTTGGCATTTCGATATTTTTGTTTCCGCGGTGTTTTTTTTTATCGTTTGGAAAAAGTTAATTTCGATTGGCTTATTCCGTTTGACATAAAAAAATTACTCCCTTGAAAAGTAGGATACAGATAACTTGTCCAAGTTGCTGAAAAACAAGTAACGAGTTTGTTATTCCTAATCGATCACGCTTCATGCTGCAGACTCTTATCGCTCATTCATTGAGTCGTCGAATACGCGGAGATTGCAAGTAATCTGTCACTGCGCGCGCCATTCATCCTTGATTCCATTCATGCCGTATTTTTTTAATGCTTCGTTGCAATCATTATTAAGCTATTCACCACGAGCCATCGAACGCAGTTGCGGAGATTTAATTGCCTCGTTTATTTGCCCAATTCCTCTATACGTCAAATATTTTCTATCTCGATCGAGGAATTTTATTTTTTCTAAATTCTCTCACAACATTTCAATTGGCACGAAAAAAAGGAAGCATGAATTTCTCCATCTTTTTCTTTTTACGTTTACTCATGAGCAGAGATTCCATGATTATTGACAGAAAAAGGGGTCTAGTGACGTTTCTGGAATGTTGAAAAAAAACCGCGGTTGGCAAATTTATCAAATTCCTCGTGGATAGTCCGGCTGAAACACACACAATGCATCATATGTACATATAATACTTGATTTGTATCGTGTTTACGTAGGAAGCTTTTACCAGAGCACGAAGATCCCACGATGATTCCGGTCGTGATAACCCACTGACACGGCCTTCCACGTCGTGCTGTGTTCGAGCAGAACAGTTTCTCCCTCAGTCGCTGTTTTATTTCCCCTTTTTCATGGGTACATCTACGGTGTCCTAGAATTCATGTTTCGTGCGGAATGCATGCGAGTAGCATAATCCAAAAGATGTTAATTCATTCATCACAGCCGGTCAGATGCACTGTTTCAAGCTCGAATGGTGGAAACAAGCTACTGTGCTCATTGCCGGTTGTCCACCTGTGAGTAAAACAAATGCATCATCAAAGGCGTTTCTCAAATTGGAGTACACGAGGATTGGGTCTTAAAAATTTTTATGTTCTTTTCCTTACGCGATCCTTAAGCAGTTTTACAGCTTGAAAAAGGAAAGAAACAAAAACATGGAAAAGAGTTCGAACAAAAGGAAAGAAGGAGGAGGTGCAACTTTCGGACACCCTGTTTATTCTGGATTAGCGGAGAAGTGCAACGGCCCCATCCGCGGTCCGAGCCAACACATGGGGAATCATCGCGGGACTGTTGCGCTTATGCTCCACCTTATTTATACTCATCTCCGTGTAAAATTTCAATTTTTTTACTAGAAACTTACGGGAAAAACGTTTGCTTGGACTTGAAAAAAAAAACAATTTTTTTTTATTTCTGAAAACGCGGTTAGACCAGAAAAGTTTGTTGAGAAACAATTCAATTGAAATCTATCTTCTTCATTACCCTCCTCTCTTCCCTCTCTTATTTCGGATGCTTGAAGCCACGTATATCTATGTCAACATGAATGGTTGGACCGCTCGATAAATTAAGTAATAATGCCCGCCCGATAGCGTCTTAATTACTGGTGCGCTCTGCGACCCATCTTAAGCAGTCGGTATACGATATACGATGTATACAGAGCGATTGTAGGACACAGCGATAGAGAGAGAGAGAGAGAGCGCGATTTGGTTGGAGAAGGAGAAAGCCCTGTAAATTGCTCAGCACGCGCTCGCGGGTGTTCTTTGCCTCTGGGCTTTAATTAAATTAGCAATTAAAATAACGCGTTCTGCTCACCGGTGAACGCACACGCTTATGCGTATAGAAAAACACTTTGGCATATTTATGTGTATACGCACGTACGTGTATGTATAGGCATATAACTACAAAGAGCGTTATAAATTCAGCACGCACGAAGGAATTTCCCCCATGGATGGTCTTGAACGCGATTGCGCGAATAAGTTAACAATCGCTTAAGCGTTTTCAGGCACGTTCTCACTCTGTAAATCGTTTTTTTCCACCCTCCCTCTCTCTTTTATCCTTTTTTTTAAATATATTATCAGAAAATTACACGGATTTTCTCGCTGCTTTTATAGGGATCAATCGGGTACCTGGTAGAGTTTTGACTTGGAACATATGTACAAAGACTCCGTGGTACCTTCCTGTAGAGTCTTCGATATATGGCGAATTAAAAAATTATTTTCTGTTTAGCGTATTTTCATGCATTCCCGCAGTCAAAGATACAAAGAATAGGGCTCGAGTTATGGAGACGGTTATTTTAGAAAAGTAAAAAAAAAAATGCTTTAATATTTATAGTTAAGGAATTACGAAGTTGGACAACTTTTCAAGGTTCGTAGAGTCCAAGAATATTGCCAAAATCAGACGAACGAAAAACTATTTTCGTTCAAATGATACTAGTGGGAACAAATTTATGAGAATTAGAAGTATTGCGAGGAGCTACGCTGTTCCTCGGTTTTCCCGAAATAAAAGTTTTATTTGTCTATTTAAATACCCGTGTTCCCGCAAGGAACAAGAATGAGCGATGCACAATGTTTATCGTGGAATTCGAATTCTCACGATTTTTCCATTTCCATTGACACCTGTGGCATCTCCATTCGTCAATAAATTCCGGAGGAAATCCTCGTCGCTTCTTCGTCTGATAATTACTTCATCAGCATCTCTGCATGTTTGCCGATAGCTTTGAGACTTTTTAAGGTTCAGCTTACGAACTCAAGTGGATTAGAAAAGAAATTGACTGGTCCATCGTTTTGGTCCGGAGTTTCGTTGGGACGTGTGAGGTTCGTTATCGAGGAGTAAGATGAAAAGAAAAAAACGGTCAATCTCTGTTGTTCTCTTTGGTCGACGCTCATTCTACGTCCCTTCTCTTAAATTCTTTTTTACGCTTTTCACACTTCTTGCTTAGTTTATGGAGTTTGTGTGGATAAAAGATGCGATGAAAAGTGGAAGAAAAAACGAAGAAGGGGATGAAAAAGATTGAGGCAAAGAGGGTTTGGCGTGCGTGTTGCAAGAGACGGACAAGGTCGTGGCCGGCACCAGTTTGCACCTAAAGGAGAGCTCCCTCGCCCATTCATCAGTCCTGAAAGAATGGAGTAAGAACAGGATCGAGTAGAAGAAAGAGAAAGAGAAAAAATGAGCAGATAAGAGCATAAAATAAAAGAATATCTGAGGGGCACGGTGAATAAAACGAACAGAAAGACTCGTAAGTAAATTCTCGACTTTTCTCTTCGTTCTCAGTCATTCTATTTGCGCTGGCGTACGTGTTTCACGATTAAAAAAGTCCCACAAAACGAATATGAAAGAAAGGGATCGAGTTAGAGAAAGAGAGAGAGCGAGAGCAAAGAAATATATTAAAAGTTCCCATACTTTGCGAACCACGTTTCTCCTGAATCCCTCGTAAATTATTCGGAGGATATTGGGCAGATGAAGAGCGAGATCAAGAGAGAGAGAGAGAGGGAAAGAAGAGGGGGAAGAAAAACGACGAAAAAAAGATGAGAAATGTGGAGGGCTTTGCCTTCCACCGATCGAAGAACTTTTAGATAATTGATCTTCATCCAGTCAACGCGATGATCACGATTTGTTACTCTGTCTCTCTTCTTATGTCACTATATACAACGTTGCTTCATGCATAGAGGCTTTCAGTCCAATTTTGAAAATATTTTATGCACGCGATCCCTTATAGCCTTTCAACGCCAGAAATTTTCCACGTTTCTTTTAAAATGTCGGTTGACTCGAAATTCGAGTATTTTATATTTTTTTCAAACTGTTTGTTTCGTCTGATAAAACAATTGATTTCCCTCATATAGTGAAAGCAACAGAAGTACAAAATATATTGATCCCGAGTCCCGAAATTCTACTGGGTCTTTACATTTATATTTTTTATATCATCAATTATCACTGTCATTACTGATGGCGAATAACAATGTTAAAATTTTCATCGCACATCAAATATTAAGAGCACAAATAGCATTGTAGCAGATGAATTCAGCCCTTTTTCCCCCATTAACCATTTGTGCAGCTATCAAAGTATTTTTATCTCTGAAACAAACGACTTATCATTTTTATAAGACTGAGCAATCTATCTATAATCATCAACGATTGATTCTCACCATCTTCAATGCCCAACTCCATGTACCCATGCAAAATTGAATGTTTGAATCGTTTTAATTGGTAGTCTTGACAAAGGCAAATTTTTATCAAATCAATTTAGAAAAACACCTTTATTTTGTACGCAGATTACAGCCAATTATTTATTTGCAAAAACTTATTGATAGGCCCATTTTCCAGTTTCATCGCAGCTCAGAATAAGTTACGAGTGTACGCTAGATCTCGCAAAAAAGAACACCGAAGAAGAGAGAAGGTCGGAATTAAATGAAAAAGACAGCGAAGGAAAAAGCCTTCACCGCATAAAACGTAATAATTGATTATTAGCGGTGAACACCGGCTTGCTTCCGTTTCGTCCTTGTTTCACCGGCGTGTAATTAAAATGAATTCATAATGAACGCGAAATAAGGCGGGCTCCTTTCACTAGTCGGACTTAAAAATAGGCCAGCAGACCGCAGAGGAAGGAAATGGAAAAGAAAAATAGACAGATTTGACCGAATATAGGGGCAATAGACCATGAAATTTGTAACAATGCCAAAAGAGGCATTTTTTAGAACGACCAGTTATTGGTTTGCTCAATAATGTTTATTTGTAACGATGATACAGTTTAGTTTTGCAAAGCACTTTTAAAAAGGTCTTTTATGGTGGCGAGTGATGCCATTTGAACCCAGGCCACATGAAAACAGTGGAGCCAAAAGGATCTCGTTAGTATATTATACAGAGAAAAAAACTTATTGACTCAATAACAATTAATGTTATTGGAAGAGTTTTCTTTAATTAATTACAATTTTTTCGGAGAGAATGAATCTGTAGTTTGATCTAAAACTCTTTTGTTCGTTTAATCATATAGTTAACCTTGTGATGATTGGCACCCCGTCATGCCACATTTCGTTGTTCCAGTGACGTTTTTTTCTTAGTGCAGTTTATCTTTACATTGACGGAAAAAATTTTCGATCTAATAGATCCAAACGTAATGGCAGTTTTTTTTACAATGAAAGTCTCGATATTGGCGAACGAAAGACATTTTTCGTTGAACAAATCGGAAGTGTACATAAAAATCATGACTCTTCCGCTGTAAAATACTACTTTGCATTTCTAGGGAAAGTTCCAGAAATTCGAGAAAAATCTGTGGACTTTTGAAATTCATAGTTTCGAAATGAACACGTTTAGAATTTTGAAAACGGATCATAGTTCATAACTTACATTAGACGTCCGAAGCATGCCTTAAATATCCTGCTGCAGATGCTGCCTCTAAGATGGCAATCTGCTTTTGTCTGCGGAGCGGCGTCTCCCCTCTTGGGTGCTCTCTTGGGTTCTCTGTTCGGCAACGTTAATGGGCTCCGCGTATTTTTCAACCAACAAGAGAGCCTACAACTCTGTGCATTTTAATCCGATCACCTTTGAACTGCTGCAGCAGCTCCGAATCATAGGATGTGTTTTGAAAAAACTCCAGTTTTCATAAAAATCATTAGTTGCCTATTCAAAGTTAAAATACTGAAAAAAAACTGTTGGTTTGCTAGATGAATATGAATTGAAAAAATTTTACGTCCCAAGTTGTATGTACGTGCAAGAGTTCCCAACAAAGATCTCTCATGATTCCCAGCACAATCCAATTTCAGAATGCTGCCGAAGCGACAGTTTTCTGATCGTGGTTGCATCGCTTTTTACATGCTCATAACACTTATCTCGCAGCTTCAGCTGTGTTGGCATCATTTCAAAAAGTTTCTTTGTTTCCTTCCAAAATACGTACATATTTACGAAAAAAAACTCAACTTCAAGTTTGATATAGTAAAATTGAATAGAGAATACTTCTTTCAAGCGAGCACGACGCCATAGCGTTGTACGCATCTGCGGAAGATGAAAACTCGAAGGTATTCTTGATAAAAATTTATCCATCGATTGCTCCTCCAGTTTTCTAATTATTGTTTATGAAGTTTCAGGTCTTTTCTAAGATTTTCAGGGAGTTTATTTCGTACGATCTATCAGAGTCAGATACTCAAGTAGAATTCAACACAAGCGACGATTTCTCTCTCCTTTTTTGGCCCGCGTAATGAGAATAAAGCGTTCACCCACTCTGATTATAAGTATGAAGAATGCTCCGATCATCTGCTGAGATCTTTCTCTTTCTCTCTCTCTCTCTTCACTATTATTCTTATCATCGTCACATGCACGGCCAATAAAGTACTGGACTCTCACAATGAAACGAGAACTAAAACAGGCAAACGCAAGTTATTTCTCGTTTGAATAAAAATTAAATGAAGTTTATTGGCCGAAGCTCTATCTTGCTCCATTTTATATTTCAAGTTACCAGTATTGAGAATATGTAAACAAAGGTTGAGCCATTTGAAGTACAACTTTGAATAAAAACGGGAAAAAAGAAGCTCGAGTCGAGAAGAGTGTGAGGTTCTTTTGCGGGAACGGAGATGAGTCTGGGTCAAGGGCAACGACCTGGTGCGTGCTAGGGGTTGTTTCCCTTCCCTATCCTCTCAGCCACCAGTAGTCTTGTGAATACCCGTACGAGGTTTTCTCAGCGACGACAAAACTCTCAACGCATTGATCCTTAGGGCTGTCATGGAGTTTCCACTTGGTTATCCATCCTTTATGTCTCGACGATCCGAGTGCTTGCACGAAGAGACTTCTAGCCAGACGACCGGACCCTGAAGTTCGTAAGCTCAAACTTTTAGAATCCTATACCGGATCATTCATCCGCCGCATTACCGAATCGAAATAATAATAAATTCGAATACCGTCGTCAATAATATCTTCGGAAAGGCATCGCAAATTGATGGTACAGTAAAAGAGAAATAGTCGGTCTCGGACTCGAACCTTGATCGAATACTAAAACAAATTGGAAAATATTTGCACGTGTCTTTATTATCTACGACAACGTACTTGTACCAGTACGTACTGTTATAACATTTTTTATTTCATTCTCGTTCCTTCATTTGTTTGTTGTATTTTGTACTTGTTTTATAATTTTCGTTGGGAGAGCAAGATTATTAAACTCATAGATCGGTACCGAGCTTTGCTATGCGCTCAATCGCTGGCGTGGTTTTACGAGCAAGTCCAATATAACTTCTGCCTCATTTTTTCGCGCCTTCTACTGATTTTCTCTTCTTTTTCACGTGGGACTCTTTAGACTTTTGCCTACTGCGATTATTTTCTAATGAACCATTGTATCGGGGTTGCACGAGGGGCCAGTGAAACTGTGGAAAACTCGGCCAATACGGATGGCTGTATATGTGTACTGACTGAGTCTCGGTTGATTAAGACCGGCCGAACAACTGGTTCCCGTGCAACCAGCAATTCATGCGGAAGCTGCTCGCCTATTGCTAGGTGATCACCGAACCGACAACTGACCTCACCCGAGGCCGTTTAACTTTGGAGATCTTCGAAGCCGCACGCCACCCGCGCTCCCATCGCCATCTGTTACAGCGTCGCTGTACTATACATATTGAGATAAAAGTGTTGACGCCATTAACCTCTTCGAACTTTGTGCTCATTGAGAGGAAAAGCTTTCTTCATTACGTACCCTGTACCTTTCCGTTGTTCCCATTAAGTTTTCGAATATTCATGAACTCGCGGCAAAGTAGAAGAACGAAGATGCCCGACCAGAACGAAACGCTTTCGCGAAATGACGATCCGCACGAAACTTTAACATGATGCGCACCTTACAATTTTTTCTATATACATGAATCCACGAAGGTTCCCTGAGAGCATTGGCATTTAAATAAACATTTCGTAAAAGTAGGAAATAAGGTGGAAATTTTGTGGGTGCTTTTGCTTTGATTCATTCAAGCCAGTACAGATTTGATATCCTTCTCTCAGCCTGTTTTCATCATATTTTGCGATTTCGCAGAGCCGAATAACTCTTAGTTTCAGCGGTATCATTAAATTAATACTGAACGAACATTAACATTTTTGAATTTCAAAGAAATTAATACAACTTGAAAGATTATTCATTATTCGTTCGAATTTGAAGAAAAAGTTTCTTTCGGTCAATTTACTGTGAGATTAATTTTCTTTCGTTATTCTTCTTCCGTAGTCACGACTCGGTTAGAACGAACCTCAGTTGTTGTAAGAGCGTACTTTGAAACCAAACGTCACCGTGACATTTGGAAGAACACAGGATTACCTCGGCGTCACAATCCTATTTCAGTTTTCTCGAGCTGCGTGTAACATCAATCGACCAGAATCACGAAAATGCGATGACAACGAACAGCCCTCGATTCGTGACAACAATAATCGCCTAAATAGTTTTAATAGAAAATGCAAAAAGAAATTGGAATAGGTGTCGCGTGTCACACGCTGAATATAGACTTTCGTAAAACTAAGATTTCAATTATTCATTTTCGAGTGTCATTCTGACCGAGTTCGCTGACTCAGGTCAAAGGATCAATCTTCGGTCTGAGTGAGCAACGGCTGGAGTTCAAGAGCCATCGTGCGCGAACTATGTCCACTGCATTGCGAGCACTTGCATAAGTTCACTTTTTTATGTGTTGTATTCTTCTAAATCTTAAGAAATTTGAATTTTCTGCGTGCTTTGGAAGTCATTCTTCCGATGATGAAATCAAATGGCTTCCACTCGGAGGACCGTATTTTCTTTACATTTTTTACTAAGAGATTTTTAAACTTTTTCATAATTCTCCCTCCTTCGGCTGAAGCAGTTGTTTGCTGGGCAAGAGGGAGTCAGTTAAAAATTTAATCTCAAAGAAGACGGACATTCTCGACACGACAGTTGAGTCCTGAATGGAGGTCGATTCCGCACAAGTCTGACTGTAACATACTGTAGATTCCTAACTCGCCAATTCTTTCTATCAATAAAAGTACCGACATTTATTAATTGATGAATGTCGATTCTTCATTTAAAAAATAAAAAAAAAAAAAAACACTATGGCGAGTACCTGCGTCATGATAGTAGTACGGGTAAAGATCGCCACTACACCTGGGATTTATGACCCCAACGGGTTCGGTTGCAAAAATGAAGTATCTCGCCGTATAGTAGGTACAGTCACGGCAATAATTAAAACCGAGTTAGTTTGTTTACACGATACATTTACGTTGGTAGTGAGACTACTAACGGCCTGAATCTTTTTTCGGACGTTGTCCGATAGTGATGAAGCACGATATGAGCAATGAGTTAAAAGAAACGAGCATTTTGTAACTAATACGTAAAATCCTGATATCTCGAAATCATGGAAATTAATTAAATTCTGACAGTAATAAGGAATAGAGAGAAAATAATAAAAGGACACGAAATTTTTGCTCCCTAAATCGGTTTCGCTCACAAAAGTCGTTTGAAAGTTTTAAATATCGGAAAACCGTCATATTCGAGCGTATGAGAATACAATAGCGTTCGGGCTCACAGCAGCTTTTTTAATACTTGGGGCTGACTCGCCGGTGCCGCTCTTGATACGTACTAGATATGCCATCGAAATTGTAAATCGATCGTGTCCACTGTTCTTCTGACTTGAAAATTTAAATACGATAGTTCCACACATAGAGAGACGCCTACGATCGTTGATGCACGAAACATATTTGTATAAATGGAATACCGTTGGGGAAAATGTGAAAAACTGACAAACTACCGAATACTCTATTGTAATTCCAGCGTCAAATTAAAAATGAAATAATTCATCTATGTCATTTCATAACACATGCACATGATCGGTCAGCATGATGGATGGGAATTAATTGAAATTTCAATACGTGTAACTATACACCAACAAAGGTATTAATTTCCGCTTGTCTTCGTGAAAAGAAGTTTGAAAATAAAAAAATTGATAAACACCATGGAAAAGATTCAATATTCTTGCATGAGGGTTGAAAATCGATCGGAAAAATTCTCGTGTAGATTTAACAACGCGGGCTTGGAACGTTACTCTCCGATTCTCGTTATACTTTCAATCCAATATTCAACAGAGCTTCATTCCCATTCATATTTCACATGAATCTGCGTAGCGTTACATCGTGGAACTCACAAGTAAGAGAGAGTGAGAGAGTATGTAGAGACGTATGCAAATGGCCAGTGACAAATGATCTTGTTATTTCCGCGGCTTCGACTCACTTCTCTGCTCCAGTAACTCGATGCTATTACATGGCGTAGGAAATGCGTGAGTTATATACATACACGGATATGTATATATGTCGGTGAATCGAAAGTCGCATGGAGGCTGGTCGGAATTCGCCAAAAGTTGCGACTGCAAATTCTGCACGCTTCCTCAATCCTTTTCTAATTTTCTGCTTACCATGAAAGATTTAACTGCTTGAAACGTTCTCCGGAAAAAATATATACTTATACTTTTGCTACTCTAGTATATATTCTGCGTCAATTTCCCAACTTTGGACGAATTTTTTTAATCGTACGATCAATACTCACATAACTAACAAATATAAAATTGTTTCTCAAACAGTATTATTTAATGGTATTTCGGGAGTTGAATAAGCTCTGTAGCGAAACCGATCGAGAGTAGATTCTGTTGAAAATCGCTTCGTATAGCCTGTGTTATTGCAGAACGTGACCCGATCCCAGCAGTGTCGTTATCGTGACTCAACATTTTTTTGGTATTTGGTTACTTTAATTTTCTCTACTTGGTCGATTCTAATGGATTTAACTGGGTATACATTACGAGAACGGCCTTGGTCATGCCGATTGTTTCATTGGAAAGCTCAAATGAGAGATGTGAAATAACTAGCTACTCCAGAGCAGCCAAGCATGGAATTCGAATTTAAAAAAAAAAGTACTTCTTTCCGGAAAAAGACACATTTGGTTAAAGGAGCGAGCTGAAATTGATGATCACGAATGTCTTGTATTTGCGATTAAGAGCGGTAGAAACAAGGAAATGGATCAAATACCGTTGCGAAGATTGAGGAACAGAAAAAAAAGGGAGAAAAGGAAAATACAGTGAGGAAGGATATCGTGACTGCAAGTTGTAAATTCAACCTGACGCTCAATGTTTATTTGACGTCGATGAGATTTCTACTTCTACACGGACAAAGTTCACGATTCTAGCCCTTGGGCCCAGATGGACATACAAAGAGGACAAGAGATAGAACGAGAAAGAGAATGAGGAGGGAGAAGGAATGAAAGGTGTGGGTTTTATAAGAACTCCGATGATTTCAGTTGATTACATCCCCAAGAGACTGCTGACTGCTGCCGAGTCGGTGTCTCTTTTATTCTACTCACAAGACACGCGTATGGGTCATTCAATACCAAACTTCCATATATGTGGAATTTCATTGAAAAATTTCCCGACAATATTTCATTCATCGAATCATTTTCTCTAACGTCTGTTTCATTTATAAAATAAATTTTAAAAGATAAAATTGATCAACGTAGATGAGAAACAAAATCGATTTTGATTTTAACAATCGTAAAACTTTATCGTTGCGTTTCGATTTTATTAGCCTCTTTAAATATGTTAAATATATGATAAAAATAAAAACTGCACATTATGGTATTAGAAAAAAAAACAGAATTTCTTCATTTTACCATTTCGAATGGTATGACCCATATATTTTCATATTATTTTGAATGTCTCAAGAGATATTGAAGGAAGGATGAAACTGAGGACGAAAAAGGAATCTTCAACTACTTCTCATTTTACTTCGGCCATCTGTTCGTACTACCGCTTCTACTCTTTATGCCAACTCTATATATTTTAGCCTTCGTCACCGTTTTCTTCTACTTCCTCTCCCACTTGAATTTTTCCAATTGGATTGGATAATTTTATTTTTTCTCATGCACAATATTTCAATCGATCACTCGATTGCAGATTTTTCAATTCAACGATATCGTTACAATTTTTATTCAATTGCCATTTTTATATTGTGCGAACAAGATTTATAGGTGCGTGAACCCTTCTCATTTTCATCGTTTCTTTTTTCATCAATCAATATTCAGAACGTTTCATTAAACTTCAAAACGACTTATTCCCGATAAGTTTCTCCATTTCATATCGCCACACACGTCATGTGTGTGCAACATGAAATTGGCGCAACATTTTGCTTAGATATCATAAATTATTTACCCCCGCACTCATGGGGGATTATTTCATGAGAAAAAAATATAGTTTAGTAAGTAAATGGTAAACCAGCAATTGTCATGTGTAACGACGTGTTTATTCCATTTCATTCTAACGGTTTCGATAATATTGCAATGAGGTTGATTTTATTCTCGAAAATAACCTTAGGTAAGAAGTTATCGTGAGAGGAGCGCGCTCAAATCGCCTGGTGACGATTGAAAATGGAGTCAAAATATAACAAAGTATGAAAGGAGTGCTTTATCGTGATTTTTATCGTCGAGAAGACAATTCTATCGTGATTTTTCACCGGATCCTGTGAACTGTGAACTTTCTTGCCTCTCCTTTTTCCATTTTCTTTTTCCACTCATAGCATCCATTTCCGGTTCGCGGTACTTCTCACTTTCCTATTCTATTCCACGCTCGGTGAAGTAGAGATATTCGTTACTGCGGTGTCGATCGACTTTTCCACTAACGGAGAAACGGGAGTGCTGAAGAGAATAAAAAAATGAGAGTGGATAAAAAAACCCGTCGCCGAGTAAGAGAAGAAAACGCGTTGAATTATTAAAAGAGACAGTGGAATTCCAGTTTTCAGGCCTGCAACGTACTACTTATTTCTTTTCGATGAAAAAGGCATAGGTCACACTTTTGATAGTCGCCCGAAAATACTGCACTATTGTTTTCTTTCCAGTTCTCCTCCTTCAATAATTTAACAATTCTTTATGCAATTATATCTTCATTTTTGAATAAATTTTGAATTGGGCGTATGGGTCGGTGTTTAGTGATCTCGTAAAGAGCCTTTCACAATCAAATTCTGCAAAATTAACTGAAATTATTTGTAATTACAGTTCAGTGAGGCTTTTCATGAATTTGTGCGTTCGTAAACCCTCCGATAACATAAAATTTTCCAACAGAAAGAGAATCGCGTCCGATAGATTCTTTATTATTTCTCAGCCAAGTTATTTTTTAGCCATCGTAGTTATTTATATGAAAAAAAAACCAGGATACTTGAAACTGAAATACCGAGCGAAAAGGCCCTTAATTTACGAGCGTCTTTGTCGTGCGATTGTTTTGTTAGATTTGAGAAGTAGCAAGTGCGAGAACAGTTTATTCTCAGATTGATGGACGGTGTAGAAGTGATCTTCTCAATGAACATAAAGTGCCAAAAGCAGATGCTTGATAAAACAAATGAATTACGAATGGATGAACGAGAGAAAGGGAAAGAGGGAGAGAGCAGCAGGGTAGCTGCCGCGACAACCGTGCAGTGATTGATCGGCAACGGAATAATGACGCTCATTACGAAAAATCCGAGGCTTCCATTTAGATTCTACTTTTTGGTAGAGCGCCACCCTGGTGAACGACCAATAAAATGATTTTAAAAAATTCGATAATCTAACTGAGTGCTGATAAAGCAGAGCGGTTGGTGCATTGGAAGAACGTGGCAAAAACTTATTTATTTCGTTATTTATGTTTACATACATAACGATATATTAGACTGTTGCACATTCTTGAGCCGTGCATGCTTTTCTGAGGTTACGTGCTTCCTTGAAGTGGAATATTTGTTGCACGAGCAGCTTCGGCAGTTCTTACGTGTTAACCGAACACATCTTTTATTTTGCGTATAAATTTTTATACCAAAATAGAAGACCCCGAATTTATATGTATGTATGCTTCACTCACGATCAGTGGTAAATTGTTACATTCGTAGAGGGGATGACACGACTATAGTCATTGAAATACCGTCGATTGTACTTGTCCGGAGACTGCTGAGTCGCTTGATACATTTTCTTCGGTTTTTTTCGTACGAAATGGATGGTGTGCCCGTTACTCTTGTATTACATCTATAGTGTTCGGCCTACCGCCAACGTCGCCCTGCATTAATTAAATGGAATCCGTGACGAAGCGGGGCCCGACGGGCTTCGTTAACGGGCCGCTGATTAAATTACGCCGCTCGAGTTCCACGCCCCCGCGTAGAAAACCTCCCGCTCTTTCTTTATCTTTCTCTCGATTCTCTGTTTCATTTTCTTCGAATCTATTTATCGTTCATACTCAAATATTAAATAGTCGATCTACTCCGACTGGACCATCGGAATGGAACTGATGAGAGAAAACGTTCATTGTATTTTTCGTGTTTTTCATCATGATCTCGTGTGACTTCCTGTGCGTTTAATAAATAAAAATTATGAACGAGATACTGGATATCAACATTTTTAGTAAAGCGTTGCAATATTCAACCTACTGATTGAAAGATGAAAAAATCTCATTTCTATCTAGTCACTAAAGAAACTTCATCGAAATGATGACTGTTAAGGTAGTTCATACACGAAACGATTTTTTTAAGAAAGTTTTGAAATTTACATAGAGTTTAAATGGGTAGTGGACTGATACGCGTATCAAATTTTAAAGGGTTCGTCTTATTGGCTATTGAGACAAACGTATTTAAATATGAAGAAAAATACACAGGGTTATAGGGGCTATACGTAAAAAATCATTTATCTTTCTATATAACGAATGAACGCTTCTTACGAAGTTTATGAAAAAGTACATAATAACAATGAAGTATATTACGAAGGTCTGGGAAAAGATCCAAGACGATTGCCTTACTAATAATAAAGATATATTATGTTAAAGATTTAAGGTATAACTGGATGGATAGCTCGACCAAAAATTATATCTGATTGGAATTTCCGTACTTCGTGATGCAATAAAAATCTGAAAAAATTCAACAACATTTGGAAAGCTATGAACAACAATTATCAATAATAATATTGTCCAAAAGTTAATAACAAATTGTTTAAATAAATAATTTTTTAACAATTTTACAGTAATTTCGTAAATATTCGTAAATTCGTAAATACAGAATTCGTAAAATATAATACCATTTGTAATGAGAATGACACTTTCTCTGGTGTATTCCAGTTTTGAATAGTATTAGCTTTTAAACATCGAAAAAGTTGCAGCGAGGAGAAAAAGAAGAGGAAAAAAAATGTGAGAGAGGGAAAGAGACTAATAGGGGCCCTGAAAGGGGTATAGGCTAGGCGTATAATCAGACTCAAGGGCGTCTGAACTCGCAAAAGCATAAGTTCCACAGTCCACGAAAGAAACAACGCGTGCATGGTAGAGTATAAAGGCGATCGTAGCAGTGCAGAAGAATAAGTGACGAAGAGATATGGAACGAGGGAGAGAGAGCGTGAGAGAATGGCAGGAGGGGGGGGGAGGGGAGGGAGAGATAATAAGCGCAAGGTTCTTCCAGAGATGATGCACCGCTGTGTGTACCACTTGGATCGCCAACGAGCTAAAAGACTGACGCTGAGTCGTATCGCAAACGTACACTTTCTGCCAAAAGTATGGATGTTTTGTTGTACACGCTGAAAATTGCGATCCAGTTTTGTGATTGCTTTTTTCTCCGATGAGAATGTGTCATGATTTATCGGTCGATCGCGTCTTGCGAATCTATCGCTTTCGATTTTTTAAAATGACCTTGCTGGGTTACAAATATAATGAAACTTCATTGAATTGGTGCACTAAAATTTGGCTGAGAGATTTGTGAAAAATTGTTTACAGTATGAAGCATAAAAATATGAAGAATCGCTTCTACGAAATAACTTTACAATCAAGCAGTTTTTTGTTACATTTCGAATTATTTTCATTTGCCAGTCAGTTGAGCAGTGAAAGGCTCAGGTTGATCGATTACTCGATTTACTGAAATGTTTTTTAGTGCGTTCAACGATGCTGCGGCCTATCCGCATCTTTATTCTTCCTCCTAACGAAAGACGAAAATAAAGCAGACAAGATCAGAGCGCGTACTGTGAATGCATTTGTTACAGATTAACATTCCTAAGTGTTCATGACGATTTCACGATCTTGAAATAGGGTGCAAAAAGAAAGGAGAACCATAAAATTCGCTCATGAGAACCCGAGGAACCGAGTATTTTATTCGTTTTGTATAGTTTCTTTCCTTTTGCTTTTGCTTCCGTCGTCCTCGCCATCTCTCTCTCTTTCTAGCTTTCTCCGTCTTTGTGCCTTTCATCTTCTTCTTATTGATTATTATTCTTAGAGATCCAGTTGATATGCAACTAAGTCTTTGCTCTTCTCTGCGTTGTTATCTTTTCACGCTCTTTTACTCTTCTATCTTTTCTCATGAATTCACATCAAAGTGCCAAAGACTATGACCAATTTTTCGACTTTCGTTCCAACAGCCGAATAATCTGTGAAATTAAAAAATTTTCGAAATATAATTTTCATCTGTTTATCTTGCCAGTTTTGTTTCTGTATCCGCATTTGACTAAGAAAGAAACAACCAGTTTTTTATGCAGAAATATAAACAAAATCGTT
The DNA here is from genome assembly GCF_019457755.1 of Venturia canescens. Taxonomy (NCBI): domain Eukaryota; kingdom Metazoa; phylum Arthropoda; class Insecta; order Hymenoptera; family Ichneumonidae; genus Venturia; species Venturia canescens. The sequence goes on along the minus strand of NC_057424.1, from coordinate 24,273,576 downwards.
GAAAAGGGAAATGTGTAAATATGTTAAAACATTATTTGAGTTCATCCAAAATGACCCCGTGGAAACGGGTACAATGAGATCTTTCCGTCTATCTTCGTTCTCTCCAGGTTTAGAAACTTCGAGGCTAACAACCTCTGTGTTCCTTTCTCTCGCTCTTCGCACCGTTATCGACAAAGGATGTTATCATAGTTCGTCGAATGTTGCTTCGGTCCCCTAATTCCTTAAACAAATGTTGTTGCACTTTGTGCGAGTAAATTCAGATTTCATTAAATTCAAAATGAGTGATGATTTTTGCATGTATCCTGGGATCTTGTGGAATGGAAGATAATCGTGAAATATTTTGAGGATAAGAAATTGGAATGAATAACCGAATAAGATTTATATATTTCCAATGCCTTTCACTTATTTTGGGGATTTTCTGCATAAAATATATTGTATCGTAAGAAAAATATTGTTATTTGAATCTGTGAACAATTGTGACCACCGAAGCTCGAAGGAGAATAACACTGTCGACGCGTAAACCTCTTTCCCATTTCACTGGTTTGTAGATTTCTTTATACGACATCCTTGCTTCAGAGATTGGACGAGCGGTGTGCAAAAGTAACGAGAAAAATCCAGTCAGTGAAGACTGAAGAGAAATCCTCATTACTGTCACCGCGTCGTCTTTCATTCTCGCTATATTTCTTCTTCTTTCGACTCTTTCCTCATTCTTCGTTCCATCATTCAGTCTTCGACTTGACTTGAATCATTTTGGAAGAGTTGCTCATCATTATCCAAAATGAAATCTCCGCGGGAAGAGCTTGTGAATTCTACAAACAAGATGTTGTCCGTTTTACCTGACGGAATACTTTTTTAGCATTTTTTTTATTTAACACGAAAGTTTGATCCTGTTGACACGATTATATTGTACACCCAACATGATTAATTAATGAAATTAAATAATGCATGTTGAATTCGCAACTTAAATAAAAACATGCACGAGTTTTTTACCAACATTTCGAATAATCTGTCATGATTCGTTTGTTTTTTGCAGGTAAGATACGGTCAGCTACCAGTTATACATTTCAATAAACTCAGCTTCCGTCTTCTGGCCAACCGCGGTATGTAAAATTCGTCTCCTAAATAACATAAAAAAAAGTCCGTATAAAAAGCATCGGAAGGATTTTTTGTACACTATTTTGGCTGAATGGAAGTAAAAATTGATAAATGAAAAGAAAAGTGTGCTGAACCATTGATGGAAATTCGCGTACGAAAGGTTTGGGAGAACAAATACGTGCCTGACAAGCTTAGAAGGGGCCGAGAAAAAGGAAAAGAGTGAGAAAAAATGGGGAAAGAAATCGTCGAGTAGATAGTGAGGTGTGCGGAACTACCGGGGTAAATCCCGAGGGATTCAAATGAGGATAAATATTTATAAAAGCGCGGCACCGATAGAGGTCTTTGGGTTCAGAGTTTTTTCTCAGCGTGCCTCAAATATATTCTGGCTTTGTCGTAGTTCCTATACATACATATATAGGAAGTGTTCTTGTTGTGTCCCTTCGAGAGTTTTTCGCACGTACCTGAAGAATAAACAGCCACCCTTCAGGCTGACAAGTCGGTACGGAACAAAAAGAAGGCACAAAAAAAGAAGAAAACAAACGAGGAAAATGCATGGAAACGTAAAGACAGTTGGTTTATCTCGAATATCGTATTTCGAGAAAAAAAAAAGCAGAGAGAAGATGTTGATAAGTATGAAAACGGTGAAAATTTTCGTTTATCGACCGTTCGGGACTAATTGAAATGCGCTTCATCATTCAAGTATTTTCGCATTAATCGCGGTTAAGGATGGAATTCCGCATAATTTATATTACTTTTGTCTTCGTACAAACAAATTTGTTGCTTTTTCAGTGTGAGAGGCCGTTTGCACGTGTGACAAATATGATAATGTCAAACTCTCGAGGGACATTAATTTTCCCACAATTGTCGGACAGTAGTACAAACATTTTTCGCTCTTTTATATTTAGATATAGCACGATATATATACACGCATATGGAAATTGGACGCGTAGAACTCGTACGTTGCTAGGGTACTGCTGTAGAAGTTTTGCGAGACAAACAAGCGGCGTGTGTCCAGCAATGTCCATGCACATTTTCACTCGTTGCAGCCCTCCCTGATAGCGTCCCTCGCTCTTTCTTTTTCTTTCTCCGTCCCTCCGTCCCTCCGTCGCTCTTTCTCTCTTGGTTTCCCGTTACGACTAATATACCCTACACGAGCACGAGACCCAATACACGTAACGAGACTCTACCGTAATACACGCGTAACGATCTGACAAATTGTAATGTCATTACCGCCGATTTGTTTACCCGCTACCGGATAACCGGTAACACAGTAACGCCCCACATACTCGAACAAAATATCAATTACTAACGCACGGAAGGGCGTAAATGATGCGATTAAGCGCTCAAACTGTCACGGGCTTAATCCCCTCATTTTTTTATTAAAGCGTCGTAGAGAGTGAGCCTTATTATTCATCTCGGTAGATTGTTTACAACTTTCGGGAACAAATATATTTTGTCTTCTTATTATGTAAGAATAGAGCTTTCTCTCAATTTAACATCCGAAGCGAATAATGTAGCAGTCTAACGGCGAGAAGATTACAGTAAATGTATAAATGCACTACGGGCAATGTATTACGTGAGATGAAAACCCGAAGGTGAGTTACTACTCCCAACAAACTACAAAGCTAAAATAAAAACTTACAACATTTCATTTTGTAGATCATTTCAATTCCAACGGCGGGGAGTAAGAATAAGCTCCGAAGTTTGAACAGTAGAATAAATTCGTATATCCGGCGATAACATGACAAGGTGAAGAATGTGAGCCATAAGAAAGCCATGATTTTTCATCAAACATTGGTATTTTAAACGAGCAATATTATTTTTGCCAAGCATAATCACTGCTGCGATTGTACGTACGGGTTCAACTAAGTTTGCGGACTCATTGAAAATTCTATTTTGGGAACGATCTGAAGGAAAAGTTGAAAAAGCAAATCTTGAGATCGACTTTTACAAGACAGGAGAAAAAAGAAGACACAAAATTGGAAGATGAGGTTATTGAGCTTGCAAGTCAGGAGTTAGAGAAACAAAGAGCGAGAGAGAGAGGCCCTGAACGCGAGTTTTCACTGTTTGGGATTAGATGACTCTAATTAGGGAAAATTGGGCTAATTCTGTCCGTTTAAGGGAAATTGATTAATAACCAAGCACATGATGAAATTACAAAATAAATTTTCGATCTATTTTACTCCTTGATATCTTGTTTACCACTTCCGATGCTTATTTTAATGAAAAAATTATTAGATACTTAACAAAAAATAACACTTTGTGAAATTCGGATTTACCCGATGGTGAATTTTCATATTTTTCTAAACAAAAAATAATTTGTTTGTTTTCACATTGTTCACTGCTATATCATACGTTGGTGTTTTTTTTTCACATGTATTTACGACGTTATTGAAATTTGAAAAAAAAAATCAATTAATATGGGGTAGGAGCAAACTGCAAAATTTCACAAATTGATTAATAATTAAAAAACAGTAGGGTAAGCTCAAGTTTGAACTGCGTTAATGATTCTTATATGAAATAAGGATATTAAATGAATTTTTTAAATAATATTAAAACCGTTTATTCCGTAGTTTCATCAATTTAATGTGTAAGAAAAAATTAGATAAAAATGTACGAAATTTTCTGATCGGTCTTGCCTCGAAGAAAATAAATCACTTCACGCCTCGAACAATGTGAGTACACTAAACATCGACAGGGCTATCGCATGAGTTGAGGTGCGTGAAAGTGGGGGTTTTGGAATATAAAGATATTGCGGTGTCCGTATTTATCCTGCGTTCGGAATTATCCCACTCTCCTCTAACATTCCCGAGTCTCGCTATTTTATTTTTCGCCCAATAGAGTTGAGGAAGAGTACACAAAAATTGCGTTGTGGTATAAAACTCCGAAACAATTTCAGTACAAGCTGGAAAGAAAATTTTTCGATGTCTTTTCCTCGGTGTTTGAAAGGGAGCCGTTTGCTATTGCGTTACGCGGAAACTTCATTTTTTTTTATTTCAACGTTTTTCTTTTCTCTTCCCTCACTCTTTTTTTTGACAGACGGATAGGGAACAACCTCTTTCAGCTTCATTCATTTAATTTTCAAAATAACCCTTGAACCCTTATTTTCATTGCTTACATACAATGTTCTGGTAAAGAAAGAGTCAAAAAAAAAATATAACGTCATAACGAATCGAGATACAGACATTAAGGAGGGTGGCTAGCGACGATACAATGTTGCCATGCTAAACCATGTTAAATACATTCAAAATTTCAAAATGATAAGAATTTAATAAAATTTGGTGAACATATTCTTTAGTGCCAAATTTGTCAATACAAATTTTTTAAGATTTTTCTTCTGTACAGTTATCGAGTAATTGATCACTAAAGTTCACGTGTATAAGAATAGCGTTTCCGCATATATAATATATATATAGGTATACATACCGGGCATAAGAAATCTGCTTTAATGCGTAATTACTCGATAACTAAGCAGAAGAAAATTTTGAAAAAAATTGTGTCTTCGCACTTGATGTTGAAAAACATTATCACCAAATTTGATCAATTTCTTATCATTTTGACGAATGTAGCCACCCTCCTCAAATGACTGACCATGCAAATATCCGTTGCGGTGCATGTCCGCTTTAGCAACAGGTAAAAAAATAAAACTATATGAAAATAAAAAGTTGAATTTATTGAGCCTCGAAAAAGGGAGTATCAATTTATAAATAAAAATGATGAATAAATTTGAAACATGTCGTCGTGTGTCGATCTCATATCGTTTATGCAGTGAATGCGATGCGAGCATTCTTTCCGTTCTATAAATTGGCAATCAAATTGAAAAAAAAAAGCGAAAGTAATTGGATATCTCCGATGTTCAAAATGATTGGACCAGAAGAATTGTGGTTCCTGGAGTGGATGTATTTTTTACTCTCACTCATAAAACGAAATCTGAAAGTAACCAGAGAATTGGAATTTTGACTAGCGGCTGGGTGGGAAGGAAATAACGGAATAATCCACGTATTGATGCAGAAACAACGACACCACACGAATGTATACTCACATTGAGGTGTCCATTTGTTTTATCGTATGTAATGGTTGGCGATGGGAAACAGGAAAAGGATGCCGATGTGGGAAAGTGTCAACTGGGTCGAAAACAGACCCAGCAGGCTAGGGAAAGACAGAGAGCGAGAAAGCAGAGAAGGGGCGGGGGAAACTTTAATTAAGTATGGCTATTGTTACGCTGGTTGTTTATAATTAATCGTTTGAAAAGCCTGTCCCTGTCCCCGACAGATATGATGATCAATAAAGTATGCCTTAACCAGCGGCTCAAATGGATTTTCAGTATCACGTCGCCCTGAATTTCATACATATTTTCCTATATGTGGAATCAATTCATATTCGAAACGATTTGGAATCTCACTACAAACAGACGATCAAAATCCATGTATCTGCACTGACCGCATCGCAGTTGCAAGAGTGCAAATAAGTGACGGTATTTGACAGCTCGGGCAAAAAGTTTCAGCCCATTCTGCTGCAATGGCAGACTCGGCTTTTTACAATTCCCAAACGGTGGAGCACGTCAATAAATTTATTCATTCGCAAAACTCTCAGCACACTTGTACTCTTACGGTCATTTATTCAGCATCATCGTGATTTTGATATATAAAAAAATATCCCAACCATTTTCGAACAGGTGAGAATGAACATTACATTAGGGAAAGTCGAAAACAGAAAGGATTTAGTGGAATACATAAAGTGGTTGTAAAATTGGTTTTGCTACGGTTGGAGTTCAAAAAATCACCGAATAACGAAAACGTATTCGATGGTCGACTGTTTTTTTAATTACAGTGTAATTTCGATTGTTCGAAATTCGATTGATGTTCCACTATGCGACCCGTATCGATCGGTTTGCGCTTGGTAGGGGTAGCTCCCGGTCCAATCCGATCGGCGCGCAACGTTTTATAATTATACGTGAGATGCGAAGTGAAATCCGTTGCTGTTCGAAAAATCGAGGTCGCGTTGTAGAAATAAAGTGGAAATTCAATACTTTCATCTAGAAGCATTATAATGAGCGATATAGAAACCTGGTATTATGATATCCGAGTAATTTTAATAATAAATTTCTCTACGTGTGCGTAAGTTGGAGATTTACTAGGGTAAGTTGCCATTTGGGAAAATGAAAAAAAAAATCACTTAACAATTATAAAATAATTTTATCATTTTACATTCTCGTTCGTGGAGGGGGTCTTGTATGTATAATAATCGCGATAACTCTTGCATCGGGTAAGAGCACGATTCAGGATAATGAAAAAACAGTGCATAAATGAGAAAGGGATGGAAATTTAACCCTCTAAATTTATCTCTACTTCCTTACTCACACCCTTATCGCAGCATATATATAAGATCTACGTCGACCGCAGCAGCTTTTCTCCATGTAAATTGCTCCTATCTCGCGTGCCCACTTCTCGTTCTCTGCTTCCCTCCATTTTCATCCTTCGCTTGGATCTTCCGTGCATCTCTTTCGACTCCCCTTTTATTTTCCCATTCTGAAGCTATTCTTAACTCGCCTCGGTCATGTATGTCTAGGAGAGTTGAAGAGAATTTTTGATGTGGTCGCTGGGTCCGGAAGTCACTCGTTTCAGCCACGGAGTTGAGTTCGAGAATAAAATCTTCACTGATTTCCACGTTACTCTGAGATCCTTCGGGATTGTTGCCTGTAGCTCTTTCCTAAACACACTTCTTTATCACATATTAAATGTAAAATTTTGTTTGTTTTTCCTGCAACGTTCAAACTTTTTTTTCCCATTATTTGGGGAACTTATAATTGCGAGCTATAATTTATATTATTTTATTAACATTATGAAAAATATACGAACTGAAATTTTCACCGTTATAACAATTGAAAAAATCGCTCTGTTCAAATTGTTGAACAAAACTGTGTTTACTGAAGAGTTCATTTTATATGAAAAAATGTTTGCATTACATTTTCATGCCATTATATTTATAGAGTTTTGGCATAATCTTTAGAAACTCCATATTATTTACGAATATTATTCTTCTGGAAAAGCTCAAAATAAAGTACAGCGATGATCTTGATCACTTAACGTTAAGCTTTCCTCCTGCAGTGTCGTTTTTTAACGCTAATTCATTTTCCTTCTATAACAGAAAACACTCCCATTTTTTCACACACCCTAATCTATATATATGTGTAAATATGTGTACGCGTATCGTGGTAGCACGCGTATGAACGAACGAAATGCAACGAGTGCGTCGACGTAACCAATTTTATATTGTACTATATATATTCGACGCTGCCGCCGCACTCAATTGACTCAAATGCACATTTACCCTACATCCTCGACAATTACATAATGGATCTGCACCGGTCCTCCTCTAATCGACTCCATAGTGCTTACTAGACTCGATATTAACCGTGTTGCTTCCAGCATAGAATTCATCATGGAATTTATTTCCACGTTTTGTTTTTTTTTTTTTTATTGAGAACCGAGAACAATAATATGATAAAATTAAAGCAGAAAATGTAATAGCGGGAATGCTACAATAATGGTAAGAATGTTATTGAAGTTGTAGTGGGCATATCCTTCTAGAAGCTTCAAATTTTTGTAATAATGAGGGTCGTGAGAGTAGCGAAACCGAAGTGGTGCAATGTTCATTGCGGAGGTTGGCATTGTTGTACTCATGAAATATATTGTAAATTGCAGTGGAATCGTGTTAGGTAATGCTTTTAAATTAGTGTTTTTTGTATTTATCATATTTGGCTAAAACGCGATACGTAGTTTTCCACTTCTCTTTCGAATAGTTGTGCGCATTGAGGGGAAGAATGAGTAAAGCTGTTTTCGGAAAGTATAAATGCAAGGTATGAGAGATGTTGTGTAAGAAAAGTACATACGAAGACAGTATGCGCACTTTTATGGCGAAGTACACAAGCATCGCTTGCTGTTGATGTTTTTGTCTGTATTTTATACCATTTAGCCTATCAGAGAGTGGATTAATGTCGTAGCTGCTTCTCTTCCATTTTTCTTTCAACTCCTTTTTTTCGTTTTTTCTTGCTCCCATCTTCGTCTCGGAGTTTTGGTGCACTTCGTGCAGTTAGTGATGCAGTACCTTTTGCCCTCGAGGAAAAGTATTAGCTCTTGTATACTGGTAATCGTTGTTCCGTGAACGTTCTAGCTGAGTGAAATTCTTTGGAGAACGTGAAAAAATGACATGAAGGATGTAAAAAAAACGATGAGAAAGTTCAAAGTTTTCTCTTCTGTGACGCTTTTGAAACATTTCGGGTGCTGAGCAGGACAGCATCGAGAACAAAGTGCTAAAACACACAGTGAAAAAACTTATAGATTTTATACACATTCACAAGAAAAACCCAGAAAATTTGAACATTTTTTAATCAATCCTGTATCTGAAAGTGAAAAAAAAAACGCCATGAAGACGTAGTTCAGTGTCAAGAAAATATTGTAATAAAGCATTTATATGAACGCATTTTCACGACAGTGCAAACCTAAACAGACATTTTCGAATTTAATCAAAATTTTACTTTCAATCATTCGATGCTGATATATGGGTAAAAAAATGTATTATGTTGTCCGATTCGTTAGAAAATGAGTGCGGTTATATTTTGAATACTGTTTCGACATAAAGTAATTTACAACGGATCACTCAATGATGATTCATGGAATATCATTTATTCGGGTCTCAAGAAGGTATGAAAATTGAATTTCTGTGACGTTTTGTGGAGGTTTATTCATTTCAAGACAATAATTTCAGATCCTCCTGATCGAGCTCGTTTTCTGTTCAAACTTATCACCCGTTTTCGTAAATGATCCACGATTGATTCCGTATCACGTATGTTTGTGTCGTTGCACTGGAAAATGTGCTGGACTTAATTTCTCTAATTTTTGTTCTTTTTCGTATGATCGTCCGTTCGTGTTATTGCGGAATTCTTAGTTCCGACAAAAATGGCTGCGTTGACCGGGAGCCGGGAGCACAAACTTATGGTTGGAAGAGCAAGGAATGAAACTTCTTTGGCATGAAAATAGCAGACTGTGCAATTTCCTCGTGATTCCGTTGGCTCGTTCGGACAGATTCTCTTTTTATATCGCTTGTTATTCTCACTTGGTTTGCCTCGCTTTTATATTCTTCCACTCACGTTCTCGCTCGTGTTTTCATTTGGAGCCGAAGCACTATTCCGCGCTGTCCCTTCCCACTGGCTCTAATTTATTTGATCGACGAGAGCGATCAAATTTTGCTTATTCAAAGTAGACGTTCGTGTCTAGTGAAACTTGCAATCATTTCATACATTTCTTAACTTCTTAAACTGTGAAACTTGAAAAGTGACAAAGTTTTATTCAATTATGGTATGATCGAATCCCACTATATGAGACTTTTCGGAGCTGCAGAGAAAATTTTTTCGGAAACCAGCCCCCTCTTTCTTTTCTCCCCTCGATTAAGCACGCCATCGAATTTTCACCCCTCTGCTCGTCAGAGATGTATCACAGACAATTTTCTTGAGCATTTATCAATAAAAAAAAATAATAGAAAAGGTGGTGTAGCATTTCGCTCATAACACGTGTTCGGTACTCATGAGAAGTAGTGATCACATCGATATACCAACCTCGAAAACACTTCAAGGAGGGAATTCAGTTGTAATTCAACTATAGTTTAGGAACGTTCGATGAGTCGAGCTCGAATATCGATAGGATTGGATGTACCGCAGTCCACGGACAGTCTCCAAAGAGTGAACACCGCTGGCCTCTTTCTTTATGAAATCTCACAATCAGTCAAAGAATAGGAGACATGTCCTTGTCCTTTGTCCTGTTGTTTGTCCTTTCCTGTTCGAAAACTAATTTGGCTTTTCATTCATGCATGATTTTTTTCCTATTTTTAATATTATTTTCTGTTCCTAGGGGGTCTCTTTCTCTTCATTATCGTCAGACTCAACTTCATCTCTGTTTGGCATCCCTTTTGTCGTTGTTCCTTCTGCCTTCTCATTGTGTGCTCATAGTTGAATATTTTTTTTCCCTTTTCCCTACGCTTCGTCGATCTTTACTAACTTTCATTTAATTTTCGACTCTCGCTTCATTGTATCTCTCTCTCTACTCGTGTTTCTTCCGTATGTCATTCATCTTTGTATACCTACCGCTGTTAACTCTTCCTTCTCCCCCCTCTTCTTCTTCTTCTCCTCTTCAAAGCTCACAATTTTTTCTTTGAAAAATCTCTTTCCCTGTCTTACTTTCTGTCATTCTTCCCGCGTGCGTCCAACTTCTGCGTTTGCACTGGACGAAGTGTGTGGCATTGCTGCAGTTGGGTGGGGTGCGCTGGAATGTCGACGATATTGAAAAGGAGGGGACGAGTCTTTGAGGAAAGGAAAGAACCGCAATTACGACAAAACTATCCACAGACGTCGAAAGAGATATATTGTAGCAGTGGTTTGCAATGACTGATGTAGAACTTTGGAGTTACATGTAATGCAGCTTTGATAATTCACTGCGGTAACTTCCCGACTTCGTTTATTCTACTCCCGAAAACGTAACACTGTAAAAGTTAAGTATTTGTTGCTATCCCTTATGGAGGCAAATATTTACGGACGCTCACATTTATTCCGGGTTCAAAACAACGGGGATTGCGAGCAGGCTTTATTTTTTCAATAGTAAAACTTTATTTTGTTGTCGTGCACTCGTATTTTCATATAACGCTACATCGATAGAACCTGGGACCGTGTTTCCGGTAAAGTAAGAAAGATTATTCCTCTCTCTCTCTCTCTCTGACGCTTATTTGTAATTCTTTACCCCCCATTTGTCGCTCTGTTTCTCTTTCGAGTACCGCCACCACCAACCTCTGTATGCAGGCGTTTCATAAAGGACGATTGTTTCGAGTAATAAACGTCCTTGGCGCGCTAACGCGTTACGGCATCGATAAAGTTTAAATGCTTGGCTGTAAAATACCGAGACTCGAGAGATGCACAATCCCTCTCTCCTTCCCAATATCTGTATTTGTGTATATGCTTCCCTCTCTCCCTCTCTCCCACTCTCTTTCTCATTTTCTCCTCAGGATTGTTGTCATTCGAAAAAGTAACTGCCTGTTACAATCCCTGTCGTTTCCCCAGTCACGATCCAGTTTTATCAGTCATGTTAATGGTCACTGTATCATCGCTTTTACCCTTGCCCTTTCGCCTGCCTCTCCCATAACACCCTCTCGATCTCCATCCTGTGACACTAAAATTTATAACGAATCGATGTAATGTTCACAATCGTTCGCAAAGATAATAGATATCAAGAACCGTAACGATCATGCTCGCTCGTAAATTTCATTCAGATTGCGTGTTACGTTGAATCATTCAAGTGGAAGCTGCTTCAAACTGTGGGAATAACAAGCAAAATTTATTAGGGCTACGTCTTTGGATACAAAAGCTTCAATTATTTTGATAAATATGGCAAAGCGCTCTATGAATTATTTTTTCATTTTACTCTGCGTTGTCGATGTGAAATGATACAACTCAAAAAAATACCAAATTTCATACACAGCCAGTGTACGAACAAACACGCAGTGAATCTCTAGGTTTATTAAATCTTTTTTCCTCCCTCAACTTATTCAGGGTCGCAAAAAAAAGTCGCAGAATGATCGTGGATGCTTGCCATACAGTTTGTGCTTGGGCAACTGGATAAATAACAAAATTGAAAAAAATTCCAATTGAGAAAATTTTTATTCAGTGGTTCGTGAAAATTCCAACAGATCTCAAAAACAGTCTTGGCGAAATTTTCAGTGAGAGTTTAAAAAAATCTCAATGTCGAACAGAGGTTTGTTGTTTGCGCAGGTGCAAAAACACAGAGCGGGAAAGAGTGTAACAAAAAAAGAGGACGCTTCAAGGTCATTATATTTTTTTAAGGATAACCGTACGATAAATCGACAAAATTGTACGTACGATATGGAATATACTGAATGCATTTAATTCGGAAACTCTTGGATCGATAAGAGTTCAAAAGTTAGCATCCTGGATGGATAGTCAATATTTTCTGTCCGTTATTTGTACTCCTTGAGACGGACAAAGAGCTATAGATCCTGAACTGAACAATGATGAGGGAGTAAAGAGTAACCATGAAAAGAAGGGGCGAGACAAAGCAAAAAAGAAGACGATAGCAAGACGCAAAACGAGTTTCTGCGCTTGGATTAGCTTGTGCGGTTTTGTGGGTGCGACGAGTCGTGTCTCTTCTCTTTTTTCCGTTACTGTACCTCTTTTTAATGCTTCTTTTTCTTTTTCACATTGACCCCTTCTCTGGCTAGCATTACTCGTCGTCATTCTTCTGTAAATTTTAATTCTCGACTCTATGCAGGTAGCGCTGAATAATGCTCTTTTAACTCGGCATGTTCAAAACTCAATACTCAAGTTTGGCTCTACTATTTGATTATAATGCGAATTAACATTGAAGCGAATAACACAGCATTGTTTACACCGTCCATGTAAACTTGATGAATAGTTTCACGGTCTAGAAGAGCTGACATGACAGCTCGTTGCAATTTGTGAAGTACAGACGTTTTCGTGATACGCTGATATCGAAAAATACCAGACAGAATTATAATTTATACGGTTTCCTCCAACCTCCAGAGATGCAGCAGCACTGTGAAAGGGGCTTGCACATCTGGGCTGAATCAAATCGAGCAAAGGCGTGAAATGTACAATTTTTCCGTAGCTTTTTCTGGTCTCCTTATTCTCTTGGTGTCATCAAACGTCTAGAGGCTGCGCCGTCAACTCATTGTCAGCATTCTTTTATCTCATCGTGCAAAGTATATTAAAAATCGGGATAGCTTTAGAATTGTTTTGGAAAATTTATATTATTACTTTCACTACGTTTATCGAACAAGTTTACACTTTCTTATTGGTTTAACATAGTTTAGGTAGAAAATAGCTTACGTGATTATGGATAAGGAGAAAATTATGAGTTTCCCACCCGTTAAGGAAATTCAGAATGTTTGTTGACTAAATTTCAGTACTTCAACTGCGTTAGTTAGTACATGCGATACTGTTTGATCCACAATTGATGGAGGCCCTTGTTCGGCTTTTCCGAGGTTTTCGATAGGTTTCCGCATCACAAGTTGCGAGCTTCGAGCCCGATGGCTCAGACGATCATGCGAAGTCGTATACTACGTATTCAACGGGGAGGCCGCAAGCAGTCATGGGTGATGTGAGGAATCGTTCCAAATGGTTAACTCGCAGGCTCTGCTTTACACGAAACGAATAGAACGCATCCAACTTACCGGGTGCTTAAAGCGCTTATAACACAACGCTATCATTAAACAGCATTGCTCTATTTTGTGTTTCATGCATCGCTACTGCTGAAGTTGAACGTGCTCATGATCTTTGCGGATGGCACAACGACACTCTTGACTTGCGAACCTCACAATCTTGTTGGAACCGTAATTCAAATTCACCACGTTGTTAATGCGTTGGTGCTCATTCATGATTTTCGATAGTTGTGCACGCGTACAGACTATCGACTGGAATATGGCACGCTTATTTTTACCACCTTAAACAATACTTCTCTGCTCTGTGTACGAAAAATGGAAAACATGTATATATGATAATTGAAAATTCTTATGAGGAATAATCGTGTTTAGAAAATTTCTTCTAAAGAGTCTTCTTCTCTAGAGAGGCGAAAATTGTATCTGAATCTTTTATTATTCCTGAAACTATGTCGATTATACTTGATCAATGCTCGTGTTTCCGTACACCAATTATTGCTGCTAACGAGATCACGACGGGCGTGCAAGTTAAGTAGCCTTTTCCAAGGTCAATACTGAGTTTAGCGCTCACTCAGTCATGCAGCATTTCACATCGATTGTTGAGGGAGAGGTAGTTCGTCGAGTTCCGGCGATGATGCTAACGAACTGGAACCGAATGGAAGTACTTTTTTAAAAGCAGCACAGCTATGTACAATGGAATGCGTTTAAATATGCGTAGAATCGTTGCCAATAAAAGTATCGTCAACGTTTTATTCAGAGTCGGCTTCTGGAACGAGATTGTTCGAATGACAGTTGGGGCCGGCTTTGGGTCGACGACGCTTGACTGTATTTACGCTCAGCATCGAGATCCGGTAATCCGCCTCGTTCGGACCAATATTGTTATCTGAATGGTAACGAATCGCCGGTGACCCACACTTCAAGCTAATACTAGTTGCCGTTGCTTAGACTGTGCTCAAATGCATTACGAGGAGAACGTGTACCCCATTTTGTATTAGAGCTCGCGATTAAATCGCAAACGACCGCTGGTCCTTGATATACGACTGTTTACGTTCCCAAAGCTAATGACCGCTGCTTAGTCTATGATCAATTTCGACACTGGCATTCACTGAATTTCCAATTATGTACACGGAGGGATTTTTATACGAATATTTCAGATGAATTTGCTAGAAAAATTTGCTATGTCTTATAGCAGCGCTGTTCTATATCGCCATTCTATTACATTTCACCAAAGTGCATAGTAATTTTGATGCCGAAAGCAGGTCTCTCAAATTTTACTATGTACGACAGGCAAAATTTAGGTCTGCGACATTCTTACATCGAACGATGTATCGATATCCGAATGTCACTCGTGTCTTTGGCGAAATGTTAAAAATCGGTGAATTCGACTGGACAAATTGCTTGAAATTTTACTGTATGCCACTGGTTAATTTTCATGTTTATACTCGCAATGCCTCGTATAATTGGTGGGCGCATGAATTTTGCTATGTTCGTGCGGTATGTTAGTGCGGTAAAAGGGAAAATACGAAACTAAGCAATTTTTCGTATAGCAAAGAGAAACGACTGCTATGTTATCTTCTAAATTTTCATCAAATCATTTCATTATTTACTATGTTTTTGATCAAAATTCGCTCGATGTTCATTTTTGATGTAGTACAGCGCTTTATTTACTATGAACTGTGGTAATGGTTCCCCAAACTTTTGCATTATTTGACACACTCTGTAGCGATTATTATTATAATATCGATGTAGTCCGACGTTAATAAAAAAACATAGTAATTTTTGCTATAAAAGTCTCTCCGTGTATAGTCGAATAAAAATAAAAGTTTTTTTTCGATGGAATCATTCAATCATACGAGTGCAGTTTATAAGTTTGTTTTTCGACCAGATATCTCATGACTGATGGCAATGCCAAACATTTGCTAAGCATCAACCACGGTTAGGGCGATAAAAGGAATTTTTTGAGCCACTTGTACCAAATGCAAATGTTCGTTTCCCTTTTATTGCCTTTTACACAAAGCATTACAAACATTACTTTTGTCACTTGACTTGCTTGGCTTTTTTTCATTTACTTAATCTCCATTTTTCTCAGCTTTTCGATTTTTTCTTATTATTATTGACACAAACTGCGCCAACATTCCAATGTTCATTCGCTAAACGTTCTTGCGCAGCAATTCTTATTACAAGCGTACTCCGGGTCCCTGGCCATTCCGTTTTTTTTTTTTTTTCATTTCTCCCTCTCCCTCTCTCTTTCCTTCGTCCCCATTATTCTGCTCTCTCTCGTCTCATATTTCTCACTTGCCGACTTAAACTCCGTTCTTGTCATTTTCTTATGATTACGCTTTTATCTTTCGCTGGGGAAAGGACGAGAAGGGAAAAGTTTTAAAATGTACACAGTTATAAACTGTTGTGTTGTTCGAGGCGACAACTCCGTCAGCGAGTTTTTCCTTGCTTTTTTTTCTCTCGTCCGTTCTCTTTTTTTTTCATTCCCTACAACCTCCTTTTGCCTCGCAGCACACCGCGGAATTTACGTATAATTATATAAACACGTGACTCGTTCAATTTCCTGCAGGGAGTCATTCTTGTACCCTTCTCTAGATGTCTCTGTCCAACCCTTTCTGCGATTCTGAGTTTCTACCGTTTTCTCTCATTCGATAGACCGACCAATTTCCTCGGTACGACTCGACCTCTCTCGCCGCGCGATGGAATTCAACGATCTTTCTCTTTCTCAGTTCCTCTCTGTCGCTTCGTTCCCTTTCTCCTGATATCGTTCTGGTGTTGAACTTCTCTCTGTTATGATATTTAACAGGTACATTCCACGTCTCACAATATCGATGAATCTACAAATTCAGAGTACATTTCCTCTCACCCGATATTTTTTACTTTTCTCCGACTTCGTTCCTGACGTCTGCTCCCAATGAAGATTCGATTTTCGCATAAAATGTC
Organism: Venturia canescens; assembly: GCF_019457755.1. Taxonomy (NCBI): domain Eukaryota; kingdom Metazoa; phylum Arthropoda; class Insecta; order Hymenoptera; family Ichneumonidae; genus Venturia; species Venturia canescens. The sequence goes on along the minus strand of NC_057424.1, from coordinate 24,257,301 downwards.
CACGCTACGAAGAACGATTTCATGACAAAAGTCAAAATACCTCTAAAATACGATGTTGTTGGATTCGAGAAAACATTGACTTTGCCCACTGTCGATGATGCCCGTATAGTCGATATCGTTGGTGATGTCATAATATATCTCGCCAATTGAGACAATAGCATTGTTGACGATAACAAAAATTCATAAGCAATTTTCTTTTAGAATGATAATAATCAAAAAATTTAGATCTACTTGATTGTAGTATCTTCTGTGGCGATCGAACAGAATTTTTTTTTTTTTCATGAAATAAGCAGTGCTTCTATAAAACAATAGTGCAGGAACCGGGAGAATCCTTCGCGACCCTTTCTCCTCTTATTCTTCTTCTCTAGATATTCTGATTCGTTCTCGGCGAGGAGAGCGAGCATTGAGAGTAACCCATGACCCGAGAACCGGGGCAAGGCTTGGTTTTCTCACGTAACGTTTCAGAAAGAGAAAGAAGAAGAAGAAGACGAGGAGAAAGAGAATGAAAGCAAGAGAAGAGATACTTGGGGGAGTTGGACTCGAGAGTATAAAAAGGATGAGCAAAAGAGAACGTGTAAAGACCGCCTGGGAGGCGAATAATCGGGCTCTGTTTGTGCTTGTAACGCTGCATCCGGCTCTGAAATTCCCATGAATCTCAAACATTATGAATTCATGATATTCGAAGATTCTTTTAACGAGACTTGAATTCTACTTTTAACGGTTATCCGTTCCATTTAATACCTACTTTCACCATTGATAAAAGTTTCAAACTTTTCGTTGAATTTTCTCAAGAGCCTCGCGTGAAATTTCAGTGAGGAATTTGATGAACAATAGACGAAAATTTTGGCACAAAAAAAATTCGTTTCCAATTGATTACGACGGAAAAATGATTTGAAATAATGACGAATATTATTTTTATTATGTACGGTAAACAAAAGAATGTGCTGACTATATATTGGATCGCATTTGCACCAAAAGGCCATGGGAAACCGTGAAAATTCTCAGAAGTAGAAACAGAACCAGAAATTGATGCGCGAGCAGTGCATGCGGCTGAGCGGTCACCCATTCAAGTATGGCCTCGCTCGAGGCTGCTTCACTTACACTGCTCAGGAGATCGTCGAAGCTGCATACCGACCCCCACCCCTTTGGTGTTAGTCATAAAAAGATGGCTTGTTAACACATTATTTTCGAGCAAAATGATTTTTCTTCAAATTTGCAGACACTAATTAATCATCTACGGAGATTTATTAAAATCGTGTTTTATATTTTATAGAAAACAATAATTTCGTGCCATTATAAGGTGTTGTTTTTCTTCCCATATAAGGCATGATTTTATAAAATTCGGTTCGACACGATGATGTGCATTAAAATCACGAAGAGGTCGACGGAGACGGGTGAGAAAAGGCGACAATGAAAAACATGTTTTATATAAACGTTTCTTGCTCGTATATATCTCGACTGGATGCTATGCGGGTACTTGAGAATTTGTACATCGAATATAGACCGCTTCTGCATGAGATGTGGAAGAGATGCACGACGAGGCTGACAAAAATAGAGAGGGAAAAGAGAAACGAAGAATACTGTATACCGAAGGGCAGTGAGTTTAACGAGAGAGCGTTAAAGTTTTCCCCTCGAGAATTCAGTCAGACTAATTCGAGTGTCGTACGCTAAAACATCAATTTGATTTATCGAGGGAACGTGTTTCCTGGCATATTCTCGACAAATCACTTTAAACGTCTCGATCATCGAAGGAATTATTTCCTTCAAACATTAAGCATTTTTCACGATGAATAGACCGTTCATTTTATTTTTACCGACAAATGGCAATTCAGACCTTGGACGTAAAATTTTATGAGCGTCCAAGTTTTCAATATTTTTATCGAGCACAAGGAAAAAAACAGAGGAAATGGATTATATTGAGAAAAATTGGCAAACATTCATTGATCAACGTCGTTCTCTTCCTTTTTTTCGCCCCTTCATTAAGGATATTAGTTTTTCTCCGTAATTGTGCGAGTAAGAGAGGAACAAAGGAAAAATCAAGAGGTTGAAATTGGGGAAGAAAAACAGACGGGTAAAGTGAGACGAAGAAGTACAAGCATGGCGGAGAGAAAATAGCTGGAAAAGGTATTTGGAATCCGTGCAAACAAATGAATAACGTCAGGGACGTAGGACCGGAAAGGGTGTGAGTCCGTCGACAAGCCCTCGTTTCCGAGTTCCGGCGCATTATTGATAATTAGATTGTATCCCCCTCCCGCTCTCTTCTTGCTTGCTTTCCTCTTCTACCGTCATCATTTGTTCCATCTGCTGGTGCGCGCACTTTGTTGACATGTATACATAGACGTCGGGCATTCCGCAAGAGCATCGGGAAATCGTACGATCGTTTCTGACTTAAAGCGAAGGAAGAAAAACGAATAGTTTCGGGCAGACGGGAAGAATGGGGAGTTGACAAGAACAGATGATAAAGAATGATGCAACGACGAGTGGCCTCGTCGCAAAGTGATTTTGTCGTTATCGCTCGGATATATTGTTGCTTCGAAATTCTCTTCTCCTTCTCTCCACCTCTCTACGCTTTTTCATCCACCTCTTCGCGTTTCGAATCTTCTTAACGAGTTCTTGACACCTCCGGTAGAGTTGAGCAAAACACGATGAGAAGTTAGAGACAGAAAATTATGAAGAATGGCAAGAGGGTATTGACCGTTGGTAAAACAGAGAAGGCGATACGCAAATTAATGTGGAGAAGAATTATAAAATGTCGGGGCTTTACTATAATGTCGAATTTGCGGTGATATGGGTAAAAAAATTTTTTCTCACTGTGTTATCGCTCAGACTTCTCATATCCCGTCGTTACTACTTCCGGTGTTCATGACCGATGTCTCTTTGCAGACTCATTATTTTTTATGGGATTGCCTGTATTTGCACAAAATTGTGCAATACAATTGTGCAATAGACGTAGGAGTAATTGATATTAATAAAATCTCGATATTTTTGTCTTGCTGACAAAAAGGATGATGCTTGTCGATTGTACTTCCATTTAAACTTGCTACTCTCCGTTATCTAAATATTATTCTCATGCGTTATCGGTCACTTGGCTGCAATTTACTTAACGACGACGTCCATGCAAAAGACATTTTTTCTATACTCTACTATATGAAATAGAGATGCCCCAGAATCGATAAAACGTTATGTCTTTTTTCTCTCCACACGATCTTTCGGAGATCACTCCACACCTTCATTCAGTTTAAGGCCGCAATGTATGCAAGCGCCCTCCAGTTTCATTCTTCTTCGTCCTTGTTCAAGCTCCTTTCTTTCCTTTTTCATTTGTTCGCCTCTCTTTCTTCATCTCACTGTTCTCTCCTACGTCCACTTCTCTTCTTCCTGTGGACTTGGAAGGCTGTTCGAATTTATGGCGCATAAAGGCCGCTTGCCTCGGCGTTTTACGGCGCAAAGAGTCGTGACAGGCATCCCGGTTAACAACGTTTTTACTGTATACACCGTATATACTGTCCTACACTATGTATACCCTCACAACATTCCTCCATCTCTTTCTCTCTCTCCTCTTTTCGCCTGCGCATCTTCTTTTTCTTCTTCCTGATCTTCTCCTTCTTCATCTTATACTCTTCCGCGAGACACTAAAGCCCTTTTCCCTCTTTTTTTTACTTGATCCCTCTTTTTAGCCATTTTCCTACTGCTTCTCCTCCTTTTTTTCTCGTCTTTTCATTCAAACTTTTGGCCCATTTAATAAAAAGAGATTTACTGTAGCACAGGAAGTAAGAAAAAGAGAAACGGAAAAAGGGAGATATAAAAGTCAAAGGTGCAAATAACGGTGAAAAAAAATAAATGAAAGAACATCCAGGCAGGCTTGATATCTTGACGAATCTCAGAGTGGTATTACATTTTACCCATTTTTTTCCTAAACGAAATGTTCCACAGGGACATTTCGGGCGAGTTCCTGCCTTTTTGACCAATCCTCCCGTGTATTGCAGTACTTTACAAAATCTTTCTATTTGCCCCATCTCGAAGAAACAGTTGTTATTGTTCAAACAGTTTTATTCTTGTTTTTTTTTTTACTTTTCATTTTTCCCACGTTGTGACCCATCGCGAATATCAGTGCGTGACGACCATCGGTTCCATTTCCCGTTATGTCATCAACTCTGCCCGATTGTTTTTCTCAATAGAGAATGAAATTTCCCTTTTAAAATGTTGAAAAAAATAATAATATCTACTGTATGATTAGAAGTAAGTTAACAGTTAACTGGTGAAAAGAAATTAAAGGTTGACGGATTGGAAAAAGTGTATGTATTGATCTCTAAATTTGGCAATCATGAAAACAGAGAAATTTATATTAATTCGAGGTCTCGCGAGATGTTGCCAAAAAAATTTGGCTTGAAATGACCGAAGAGCTCAAAATGAAGCAAACTTTCCAAAAAATACGACGTAAAAAATCTATTTTAATTCATTTTCTGATCTGCAGTGAAAACAAACCTGAGCTTTCCTTTATTTTTGCGAAATTTACTGAACAGTGAGTAGAACTGAAGGTATTGCAATACCAGGAAGAATAAACATGAAAATTGAGAGGAGAGTTTTATAAAAGAGTAAACAAATAAACCGAAGTAATCGAAAAAAGTTCCGAGGAATATTTTTAATTAGATTTGTTTTCATATCCTCAAGAGCAGATCGGTGATTTACGAGAGTTCCATCAACGAATAGAAAAAAAGTCGGAGAAATAAGATCGAAAGGCAAAGAAGCTCGCAGATAAGAGTTTGGTAGAAAAGGAGCAGTCAGAATTCTCTCTCTTTTGACCCTAAACCTGGTCCAGGTGCATGGATTCCTCTAACCCTATCTGCCGTGAGCAACACTGTTGAATTTAGCATCGTTGACGCAGAAACGTATAAACGCGCATGCGCAGTATACGAAGCACATATGAACATATTTGCGAGAGACATCGCATGATATGGTCCAGGACATATACAACGCGCGTCCAACAACAGTGAAATGTTGGACATTTAATCGGTCAACTCGTGTCCTACTCACCTTCGAAGTAAAATTTCCACTTGGAAAGACCTTCGACAAACAAAAGAACACCTCGAGAACCACTTGGAGAGCTTTTTTACTCTCATCACCTTTAAACAGCTAACTTTGTCAGTTTATTCATTTGCGGATACGTAAATCTGTCATGACTAATTACCGTTACAACAATAGAAAGAAAGGGCGATTTTCAGTTCAAAAAGTCTGTACAGGGCAAAGGTTAAATTTTCATGAAGGAAGAATTTCCTGTAATATACAAAAGATTTCACTCTATAAGGTCAAATTACATTCAACACTCAAAAAATTTTGAACATTCGACCGTTGTCCACTGTTACCATCACTGGAACGGTAACTTCCATCTTATAATTTTCTGCTCAGGTATGCCCCAGAATTGCCATGCATATTCGCTGGAGCCACAACGTGGATATGTTATAAGGACGCGCACTTGATTCACATGAACGTTGGTCAGAAGCTTGTTGATGACAGATGCGCACGTGCTAACGCTTAGCTATTCCCCTACCCCTCCGAAGCCCTTTGTACATAAAGCTTATTCCTAATTCGTGTATGTCGTATATAAGCTCTCTCTCTCACTCGTACCTTCCAATCTCAAACCGATTTTCCGTGACCTGTTTTCCGAATGCAATATAACACTGACATCTACGCATTAGAACTCGAGCGCACACGATCACAGACATTCCCGCACGTGCCTACAGCCGGACTCACAACTCATCACTTCAAGATCTTATCATCGTTGTTAGTGCTAAATCGTGACAGTTACACGGCGTTTTGTATGCCAGTTATAGGCGATATTGCATTAACACCGACCTTATCAGGGTAATCAGGGTTTTTCCAGTGCACGAAGTACTTCAATAATAATTAATATTAATTTCTAGCCACATGCGAGGCATTCAATACAATTTCGCGTAAAAATTGTTCATCGAGTGAGCATTTTTCACCATTTACGCTAAAAACAGGCAAACATCGAAATGTTGATAACAGTCTAATTTTTATTTTCGCTTATTTGATATGGAACTACCTGTATTCATATATTCATGAACAAACAATAATGTTATTGTAATTATATGGCAAAGGATATTGAGCTGGCTGCGTGTAGTCAGCCACGCGTATCCGAGGTTCTGGGAGGTGATGCATGCCTTTGGCAATCATGTGATTCTACTCATGATCCTTACTTCATTAACCTCCAACGTGGTCTCCCTGCATGAATGCAGGCTCACGCTAAGTGAGATGATTTTCAACGTATTGAAAAACATTAATCTTTAAACCGATTATACGAAGCGTTTTATTTACGGAGCAAGGGGCAACCTTGTTATGCACAATGAGTATATTATGAACGAATAATTTGTTAAGTCAATCTCTTTTAATCAATAAAATTGAGAATTTTGTTTATAAAGTGACACGTTTATACCCGGGAGTATGTCAAATCAGTCGGTCGCATAATTTTGTTAAATAGATAAGTGGCCACCACGACAATGATGTCCATATCAATTTAATGGCAGAATAATAACCGTCCTCTTTACGGCTCTACTCAAAAACAACGCTGCTCCAAACAGCCCTACTCTCAAATTTGCAAAATCAATAGAATACAATATGCCTCCTCTTTTCTCATTAATCTGTCTTATCCGCCTGGACACGCTAAAGAGTAGAGACGTTATTCGTGCATAAAATAAAAACCTTTAGAGTGGAAATGTTATCGAGTAGATTTATAATAGTGGAGTTATGTTGCAGCAAGTCTACTCTTAGTAAATGTATTCAACAACAGTTCTTCTCTAAATACACGCAGAGATATTGTCGAGAAGAGCAGCGAAGAATATAGTTATAAATAGCTACTCATGATGATTTGAGAACATATCTCATCATGAGTAGAGATATTCAAGATCATGGATCGTGCACGTGAGCAGACGTAGTGTTATTATGAATTTCGGAGTAAAGATTTTAGAAGCAAAGTTGTTTGGTCTCGATCAATTGCATCGGAGTATAAAACATTGGTAAACGCATATGGGAAAACTATCAAAAGAGACCCGGTAGAATCTGGAGACGAGTAGAATATTCGAAGTATTACTCCGAGCCATCGCTGAGTACATTTGCTCGCAATAAAACATTAGAGGACATTTGCTGGTTTGTAAATCGAAGTTCGCGAAGTCATGTGCTTTTCTGATTCCTGCATAAAATCAAGATGATTGCTTGAGTAATTACTGGAGATACACTTAACACGCATAGGTTCGGGTTTATGCTCGATCCTAACAGCTTTGAGAAATCTCAGTAGATGAGGAACCCACGGATGTTGATGATACGGGCAAAGACATTTTCTTCATTAACAGATTTGTGATTGGTCACGCCGTGACTGTTCGTTTGTGATTAACCACAAATTACGTGCATTCAAAAGCTGTCAATGACTCAAACTCATACCCACTCGAGAGTTGACCAACAACGGAACAACCGAGAGTTGACCACCACGACATGGATGCAAAGATGTGACTGAATAAAATTCCACCATCCTTTCAAAGTCAAATTGTACTATCTGCGAGTGTTGTAGAGTTAGGACATCGGTAGGTTAGGAAAAACTTTCAGTAATTGCGAAGAAAGAAAGGCACAAAGCAATAATCATTGTACGAAATGGTGAAAATACCCACTGCAAACGAGCTTGAATCCCTGTGCCAAGAATGGTATCGTTTCCTCCTCTTTATTTATTCTTGATGCAAAAAGATCGACATGTCGTTGTAATAAAATTCTGACCACTTCCCAGAAATAGGACGTAGACAGTACCCCATTCTGTATCCAAATTGGTAATTCTCGATTCGTTATCGCCGTCAATGTTCTCTTTCGGAAGAATAAATGAAGCATAAGTCCGTATATTTCTTTTCTCACACCACTGCTAAATTTGGCAAGCTAACAAATTGAATTTGCGCAAGCGCCTTCCCCTGTTTCATTCGTGTATGAAATCGTAGCAGTGTTAATGACTCGTAATAATATTTCACAATTCCGGAATCCTGAAAAAAAAAACTTGATACCAAACCACATTTGATAGCCTCGAATGACAAAATATTCATGAGTATTTTCAGTTCTTCAACGAAAGATAAATTATGGAAATCGCTTTTCAACTGTGCTGGAATTTTCTACGAAAATGTATTCTTCTTGATAGCATGTTAAAAGTTGAAAATGCACTTCCTTCTGTGTCCTATTAAGTTTCTTTTTTTCTACTCAATTTTTCATTTTACTCTATGCTGTTAGTCATTTTATATTAGCTGTTTTCGTTTCTTTACATTCGGCATTCTTTATCGATTGTTTCTCCTTTATGACCCTCTGAAATCATCTCAAATATAATCTTTTAAGGAGGGTGGATCACAAAATCAAAATAATCAGAATTTGATCAAATTTGGTGATAACATTCTTTGACATTAAGTATACAAATAAAATTCTTTTCAAAATTTTTTACCACATGGTTATCGAATAACTGAGCGTAAACCGAAGTTCTTGTGCACGAGATGTATGCAAACTCTATACTTATACGCGTGAACTTTAGTGTTCAATTACTGGAGAGCTATGTGGTAAAAAATCTAAAAAAAAATTATATTGTCTTATACATTTTTAAAGAATACATTTACCAATTTTTATTAAATTCTTATCATTTTGAAATTCGTAATATTTTTAACATGGTTTAGCATGGCAACATTGTATCGTCGCGATTCACCCTCCTTAAAGCTCGTGAAAAATTCACATGAATGAAGAGGACACGAGTTGGGACCGTGAGTGACATGAAATACTCCTAATAATTGCATAAAGAATACACTCACGCTCGTAGTTGCACAAAGACCTTTTTTTGGTTAGCGAGGAAGCATAATGGCAAAATGAAGGAACGCATCGCGCGAGGAGAAACAAAAAACTCGAAGCATCGGAGTTCATTTTTATCGAAAAAGAGAGTGAGAGAAAAACTGAGAGAGCAGGAGGAACAGTTCCTAGGCATTATTACCATTTCGATCGATAAATTAAGAATGGCACGCTCCAATTTCCGGCCGATAGTCTGCTCATCAGTGCCATACATACGTATGCACGTATATATTGCACTTTCGTTCAGCACACTTTTTTATTTTCCCCTTTTTCGCTATGAATTTCGATCCGTCTGGATACGAAGTAGATGCATTTTACTATTGTTCTGGCTATTTACTATGAAATACATAAGTGTGTCCATCCCATTTTTCACTACATCATTATTTATTATCGATACTAATTATTCAGGAATAATACCGTTATGTGTATCGTTATATAATGGTTGTTAGTAGAAAAAGGAGTTGATCCCATTTGCACAGAATGTTGTATACAAGTGCATTACTAAGATGTGCGTGCATGGAGTGTACACAGGTCACAATACGGACAAACGTAACAATTCATAGATCGACCCATAGAACCTTCTCCTACCTATTGAAAGCCACCTACATATCATACAGACCCTCTATCTATTCTGCACTTTCCCTGTCTCTCTCTCTCTCTCTCTTTCTTTCTCCATCTCTTCGTCGATGAATTGAAATCCAACAAAGCTTCGTTAAATGGTACGTATATTGTGGTTCAGTACATGCCTCATAACATTCGCGTGATACATACAAACGTATATATGTATACACGTATGCAGTAGCTGGATATAAAAGACTAGCTACTAAATGAAAAGGACTAAGAATATCTTCATAGGCCAATAGAGTAGAATATAGGTGAACATAACAATGGAAAAAGTAGAATCATAGATCTGCTATTCTCGGCTGCAAAAGTGTATGGGATTTTCCAAAATGGACTCCTCCAAGTTTCTAATGAATTGTCGAATTCTGGAAACAAATAGATACAACATTATAAAGACAACATTATAAGATACAACTTATAAAAATAACGTCACTATTTTGTGACCTACTTGAGGTTAACTCTACACTATTCATCGAACGTTCGTTTTTTGGAACGCTTTGTATATATGGTTGACAAGAAATTACTCATAGAAAATTCAGAAATAAATTTATACTTGTGGTTAAATTCGTTCACTTATTATCCTTTTCGAGTGTTCTCGAATCGGGAAAAAGCCCCTCTTTTTCCCCTGCAGCTATTTTATTTTATCTATACGCCCTTCCACACATAGCGACGATCATAAGAACCGGCTTCCCTCGAATTAAATGGCAACTCTTTGAGGGAAGCCTTCCACGAACGATTTTTCACATTCTCTGTTTTTCTCCGATTCACAGCATTGGAAGTCTGGTTTTCAGAGACATTCCTAGATGGACTGAAAATAGAAAGGAGAGCGCAAGGGAGAGAGAAAGAGAGAGAGAGCGAGCCTACTTTTCTGAAGAAGGACGGTTTTGGACGTTGGCCCAATAGCCGCCACATTTCGTTGGTCCGTCCGTACCTTTCGTCCTTTTATAATACGGTATGCGAGGGTGGCTTTTTCTCGATCCACCCTCCACTCAACCTCCCATTCAACCCCTTAGATTTATAACCACGAATCGAAGGCAAAGGGGCGTGAGAAAGAAAGTTGAAAAACCCATCCCTGAATCTTCGAGTTCCGGGCTAGCACATATTCGGGAAATACGAAAATACCTTTAACGTTATTACCTTTATTAAATTGAACGTCCAGGCTCGAGGGGGCTGGAGGGTGAGGATTTGCAAGATTGTGAAAGAGAGAACCCTGTTTGCGGAAAGACTCGGAGGCTCGTCATTGGACGATGCTTCACCGGAGGTGTAACACTTGTATAGATATATACGATCGGATAATTTCTCTACAAGGAGAGAAGGGTGTGTGTGCTGCTTTACTTTGACTCTGTAGCACCGGACGCCTTTCGTTCGGGGGCGGATCTCCTGGCTATGAGCCCAACCAGCTCTGCTCTCTTTCTCTCTTTTACTTTCTTCGTTTCTACCTCTCGTGGGCGCGATCACAACTGCTTTTCTAATACTACCGGACGCAAGCCAACGAGATGGGCGAGAATGGGGGTTGGCAAGGGTGCATAAGTTTGCGCTCATGCAAACGTTCCGGGGCTTGTCCAGCAATTCTCCTAAACCCCCCTCAATCCATATGCCACCTAATCTCCTCGATTTTTTAGCCATTAAATTCATTTCTGAGACATCATTATTTGTGGAAATTAGTGAATTCGATAATTTTGCACGACGAGAAAACCCAATGGATTTCTTTATATTCCATAAAACCATTATCCTTGCCAATCTCAAAACCTGGCAGAATGTTCACCGCTGCGTCGTCCTCTCAAAATGTTGTACCGAGATTATAATTGAAAATTTGGTGATCCTCACGTCGATTATGCGCTAAAGGAATAAAGGGAGGAGAGAGAAAGAAAGAGAAATTTCCAGCCGTACTTCCTGTACCGCCTGGGAGAGCGCCAAAATTCTCGAGTTACTTTAGCAAAGACGCAGCCGAATGAAAAAACTACGTTCGTGATATTTCTATACAACGGCGCACATTTCTCTCGACTCGAAGGAAATTTTGGAATTCAACCAAATGAAGAAAAGAACAGCTGTAAGCTCGCTCATTTGCGATGGAAGAACATCGGTGTATTTCCAAGATTATAATCACTATCCTTTGTTCTGGTTAATCTTCTAGAAAGAGAATATAAGAGTTGTGAAAAAGTAAAGAGTGATTGAGCGCAAAAATTAATAACGTTTTTATATGAATTCATATGAAATGGAGAAGGAAAGGAAAGTCGAGTTATTGTGCAAAGAAGGGGCAGTTAGCGTGCAGTACTACAGGAAAACATTTCTCTCATAAGTCCGAGTGACCAACAAACCCGAATGTGAAGGAGAGCGAGAGACAGATAAGTGGTGAAAAAGAGTGAGAGCGAATATAGCAACGTTTATTTCGTGGACTTGTGTTCCTGACGTGGTAGTCTATATGAAACTCGTACTCACATAAATAGCTACCCTAACCTTATATCTTTTCCCACCCTTTACCCTTTTCAACTTTCTCCAGCGTGTATCTCTTTCCTCTATCACAAACATAGTTCGTAGCCGTGTTTCTGTTGTAGCCGACCAGCTCCTCCAATCTGACCGCAAAGCTTTCAAACGCTCGAGGGAAATCCATGTTAAAACTATGCTGCAAATTTAAAATCACGAAGGGCTCGTGAGCTGGGCATGCAAATATTTTCGTGACGTTTATATGATTATATTATATTTCATTTAAATTGCAGTAATTCTCAAATATCGGTCCTCAATTTTTACCGATAGTTTTTATATTCTTATATGTCTGAATGGAAAATGAAGATCGTGAGAGTGTCGGATATAGGCAAATAAAAACAAGGAGGATAATTCGCTCCGTTGCTCCGGTTCTGCTCGAAGGAAGCGTGAAATCGAAGGAGAGAGACGAAAACTTGGAACAATCCAGGCGAGAATGAGGTACGAAAAAGAATAAAGAAGCCCTGAAACGATATGTAAAACAAAGAATTTTATAAGTTAGAGAAAAGTATATTCAGGAGTCATCATCATTTGGAGTATAGCGACTCGAGAGGCAAGTTTACATTTTGACTGTGCTAAAAAAATTAGTACTCGAGTTTTCACAGCAAGGCAAGTGATTCGTACATTTTCCCAAATTTCCGAAAATCACTTTTTCAGATGATATATTTTACTTATTACAGTTTTTCGAGGGATGTCGCAAGTTCACGCTTTTAATATTTTCAACTATTTTTCAATTGTAACTATTTAAGACTTTGTTGTTTAACGCGCGTTGTAAATGGCGATGTTTCATTATTTCGTAGTATCAAAAAAGGTGACACTTCGGCTCACTCGAAAAAGGCGGTCGTATATTAAACGTGATATTATTGCGAGGCTATTCGAGTATTCATGATTTCAATATTTCTATCTACGTTTTTCTATTTGTTTTTGTCCTTTGTAAATTACTGTTTATTTAAATAAACTACGTAGCTCTACTCCTGACCTCGCTATAAAATTTATACGTATTTTCGCATAAACTACTTTTCTAGTAATTCAATAATATTGTTCCGTCAAAAAATAGAAATCATAGAAAAAAGATTTTGTTAATTTGAATAATCGATAATAGCCATCCAGGGCAGAGCGACGCTGGCTAAACCGTGGGCAACGCGGACCCAGCGTTGGGCAACATCGGCTTCCGATGTTGGCCCAACGCTAGCTATGCACCGTGTGACCCAATCTATCATTCCAACCTCGGCTTAACGGTTGGCCTAGTATTGTTGCCAACGCTCGGAAATTTGGCAAATATGATGGGCACAGTATTGCCCTGTGTTTCGGTTATTTGCACAATTTTTCAAGGGATATTTTGAATTCCACTTATCAATGACTGATGATTATGAAATATATGTTTTTCCTCGATTCCGGTAAGAGCACATATAACCATAAATTTAAATAACTTTCCCAAATTTGAAGTGTTTTTCATGCAAAATTGGTGCACCAATCGTCTTGTAACATGCTTTTCCAAAATCGAAAAGTAAAATTTAAATATTTGCCACGACATTTCGTTCCATGTGTGATTATTTTTAAGAATCTCCCATCAAATATTTCTCCGGTCACGAAGTACAAACTAAGCTTCGAAATATACTCAACACTACAAATTTCTCTAAAACCAAATCCTCGTGTATCGGTTTTTTTCTCTGATATTCTTCTCGTCATTAGGTGACAGCGCTGACCTGAATAGTTAATCCATCTTCATTAACTTCATCCTTCGTGATGGGCGGAACGTTAAAATTTGAGTTTATTCATAGCTATTTTTAACGACTCTTTCAAATATTGAAAAGTTTTCGTTTTGGTTTCTTTTTGGTTATAAAAACTCTTCGCTCGACCCTCCGACTATTTTAAAGTCTCGGCTATTTAGAAAAATGAATTCTTGTTCAAGCATCTCTCATTCTTCATCCATTTTATTCCACATCGATATTATGAAAAAATACTTTTTGATACTTTTAGGAACACGAGTTCGAAGAGCCCATTAGGTATATATTTTTTAAGAGATCCTTTTATTTCACTTCAGTAATCGCCAGTGCATAGAATTATTATGGAATGGTAGAGAGAGAGAGAGAGAGAGAAGGAATGAGAGTTTGATGGAAAGTCGGAGCACCCCTGAAGCGCACTTACGCATGCCGTACGGTAAACACGTGTGATGCACAGGAGGGCAAACATTCGCATTCATGATCCGACATATCGTGTATGGGTGTATGGGAATGCCAAGTTTCGAATCCTCGACCTCTCTTCCTTTTCATTCTCCTGTATACACACATGTATTAATTTGTCTGTACACATACATACTTATACACATTGAAATACATATTGCTTACGTAGGTATGATAAGTGAGGTTGCATTAGCATTCACGTTGTACGCATTGCGCCACGTATTTACTGATATAATGCAACGTGAAAGGAAAAAAAAAATGGCAGACATGTAGAATGACAAACACATATCGATGAAGAAGGGGTACGCATCACGTTTGTTTACGAAGCCTTCATACTCATCGAGCTGAAAAAAAAAACTGGCACTCGTCATTCCATAATATAATACAAAATATATTATTTGTTAAGATTGTTTAATACATTTTTAAATAAAATTCCGCATCTCATTGTGTTATCTTTAAAAAAAAGCGTAGTCCTGTTAGAGAATCTTTTGTTTCGTGGGTCAGGGACTGGTTTGGAATTGAATGAGAGGGGTTACGGGGTAGCTCATCCTGGGGATGTGCGGCAAAAGATACGAGGCGAGAAAAAAAATGATTAACTACCCTAGCGCGGACGTGCTCGATGGTAAAAAGTTAATCTCCCGCGAGGCGAGAGAAGGAGAGTTGAAGAGACGTTACAAAAGATGAATGGAGCGAAAGAAAGAAGAAAAAAGGCAGCCCCCACTCTCCGTTGGCAGTTTGGCCTTGCTTGGTGCTCGCGTTAGGGAAAGTAGGAGAAAATAGCGACGATCATTTTCGCATAAACCGTGTTGGAAAAAAAAAAAATTATTTCGAGGACAAAAACATCCGTGACGAGGGATTGTAAAAAGTAGTGAAGTTATTGAGGCAAGAATATGAATAGGCCTACCGAGGTATATATGCAAGCAAATACAATTTTATTTTGAATAGAGCATACGCAAAAATAAGTAATGGGGGATAAAAATCGTGATAAAACCACGTTTTTTATCCCTTTCTTCATCTCCGTTCGTTCGGGAAAGAAACAACCTCCGGATGCGCGTGTCTCACTGTATATAGACAAGCCAACAGGCCATTTATAGTGGTGCGAGGAAGTACATAGTACTGTGGAAAGCCAGCTGAAGGCGATGAGCCGGAATAAATCGTCTTTGTACATGGACTCGCACACACACGCTTGCAAAAATGGTGATATATAAATTTATATCTATATGCATTTATTCACATATATAACATGAAATTTCTTACAAGTGATGCCAAGAAAATAGAAACATCAAGGCCGGGCCTATCAATTATTTGTCTGGTAATTTACGAGAATTCTCCACGTAAGGGGTTGAAAAAGTATGACCTTTGTTATATTACTCTTTCTCCCTCTCTCTCGATTTGTTTGTTTTGAAAATGAAGAAACGACATGGTTGTGGAAGCAAAACCAGAAGCGAGGGGTTGCGTTAACATGCACAAGTAAGCAGATCATAATCTCAAAAGATGCGAATTCGATGCCAAAATATAAAGCAAAACATGCATTGTAATAATTATATTCTCCGTCAATTTGACTCTTTATCTAATAATCATACATGTTTCTTGACATTGATGGTCAAATATTTTAACGTTCACGGTGCATGCAATAGACCCATACTCGCGTTCGTGCTCATTTGACAAAAAAAAACATTCATGGGAACTGCATGGGAATATAAAAACTCGCTTGTTGCTTTTATTTTTAGTTTCTTTCCTCCTCGGCTCTCTGTAATGTCCTGGGACCTGATACGTGTTCTCTTCCGAGGTCTTTTTGTAAGACGGTCGATAGTACATATGCGGCCAGTCTACGACGAATCGAACGATATCGGGAACCTCGTTATGATTTTGAGAACTTTGTTTGGAGCGGTGTCGCCACTGAGACGGCCCCGGGGAAGAGAGCGAGCTATCCAAAGAATCTCCCAGGCTCACTGGTCCTGATCGATGGACATGCGCACTCCGTCCGTCGGTCATGTGACCTCATCCGAAGACATTCGGGAGAAAATACGCGCTGATATTTGAACTGTTAATTTGAACTTAAATTGTATGTAACTGGTGGAGCAATGTCTATTAAGGACAAATATTTCTCAATTATTCAAGGTTTGTGCTTCAGCAGTTATGGAGCGTTTCTTCATTGCCACGCGATGAACACTGACAGTCCTGAAAATTTTAATTTCTCAGTAATATCGATATTCTCGTCGCTGTCATTCCGTCTTTTCGGAGCTCCGTCTCTCTTGCTCTTTTTCGCCAACGAAATGCTGCCGAATACCAGCCCCTTTTTTATTTCCCGAAGCACACTAGTGTTACACGCGAGCTGCTCACTCGACCGTAGTTCAAATATTTCCATTCACATATTTTAAAGATGAGCCAACGATTTATAGCCCAACGATTCAACATTTTTTGGGAGTCGGGGGTGTTAGGGGGAAAAAGAGCAGACTTTTGCTCGTGAGCTCTGGCTAACCTGGCACGAGTAAAAGCTTCGTATTTTGTGAACGCTTCGTTGCGTCGTTGAATTCATGAAAAGAGAATTTTTCAACCCACCGCACACTATATCTCACCTTTTTCGTAACCGTGTGTATACGCCCGAGCCAGCCAGTTCCCCTGTTTCTTCCACATACTATATGTATTCATGCGCATATATACGGTTTTCATAACGGAGCAATCTTTTTACCATGGACCGTACTTGGATCATTTCGAGGCAGAAAATCCCCCCCCCCCTGCTGCATCCATTTTTTCGCTGCTTTTCCAAATTTTTTTGCCTTCCTGCACTTTTTATTATTCTGAACTATCAGCGAATCTCGTTGCGATCTCCTATCGTATGGCCCTCTACTTTTCTCAACAGGAAAAATGTTCATTTATCAATTCTTTTTCAACTCCACAATGTTTTGACCACGCGATCCTGCTGACATATAATGATTCAATTTATAAAGGCTGGAGCTTTCATTCTGTGTTTTTACATTCTTTATTAAAGCTTCACAAGTTCTAACAAATTGCAGATTAACTCGGTGCTGCTATCAAAAGCTGGTTTTATCTTATCCAATATTAATTCGAAACAAATCGAATGAAACTATAAAATATATTTTTTTTTCATTTTCAATTTCCTGCATATAGAAAGTTTTCAAATTTCGATACCCGAAACTTTAAATTTGAATTCATAGATTTGGAAATAATTGAACACTATTATGTTTCTATATTTTCAAGCGATTTTTCGTGCGTTTATGATTCGATTGGTGAATTTTCATGTGACTGTCATAACATTTCATAAAGATTCCGCGTCGAGAAGGTGTCAATCAAAATCTAATCCATTAGGTAAAAGTGAAACTAGAAGAAATATAGAGCGAGGTTAAACGATAGTTTTCGCGTTTTTTTTTGTTTCCTTGGTAGTAAAAATATTTGAATGACATGACCGGTGACTCCCAAATTAATTACGGTAACTGATAATATCAAGACTGATATATGATTGATGCAAATGATTTTTGACTATCGCACTATCGCCGGTATCTATTGACCAAAAATCTCAACGGCCGGTTCAATTCACTAATAACTGATTGGAAAAAATAGATCAGTCATCGCATCCGCAATTGCTAAAGATGGATGGCCAGGATAGATGCGATGATTGAATGGATGCGTTGGGCGGCTGAACCTATGACCGAGAAATCGAATGGATGAACATGGACGGCTGGGAATCGGGCGGAGGGGGAAAGAAGCACAGACGAAATAAGCTTTTCAAATTTGTATGGATAGCCATTAATATGAGAGATTTCTTCGGCGAACTTAATCTCGTAAATACTTGCATTCAATTTGCCAGTTGCACAGGACTGGGTGGTCATTCAATTATTTACCTCGTTCGAAGCTGCTCCAGTCTTCTTGAAGTCGAGTCCACAATGTTCGCGATTTTTCGCACAATTTTGGGCAACTCTTTCGATGAGAAATTCGTGAAGAATCGAGGACTATGAAGTATCAGAAAACGTACCATGACAAGCAAACGGAAATTTTGATGAGCAGTTGATGCTGATTTTTAGATGAAATGCCCATGAAGATTGATTTTATATTCATGAACGTGCTGGGCAGTAAAAGAATTACAAGAAATATCCTACGTTTTCATATTTCAAAACTAGGAGCCAAACAAAAGCGGTATCCAGTATCAAGAGCGCAAAACTCCAACAACGTTTCTGTCGCTCTTGAATAGTTTTCAGCAAAACGTTTCGTTCTACCATTACTTTCTCTCTCCCTTGCTTTTCCTAAAGGTAGATCGTGATATTCGCAATCTACCAGGAAGGGATGAACGCAGTAGCAACGGAACAGCCGCCGTAAATCCGGAGGCGGCCAGCACATGTTTTGCATAATATGAGCTTCGTTCTTTCTTCACCGATCTTTTGCGATACAATCGCATCCTCTTCTCTTTTCTTTCCCTTTCTTAGTCTCCTTCAGGAAAGAAAAAACATTTTGTTGCTCTTCCTCCTTTTTTTTCTAACCGATCCGTTCAAGCGTATACTGTTTCCTTATATAACCGCCGCATGTATT